>NW_012115788.1:2405515-2444746 GCF_000951035.1 Colobus angolensis palliatus | reverse complement strand
GAGGCGGAGCTTGCAGTGAGCTGAGATCCGGCCACTGCACTCCAGCCTGGGCAACAGAGCGAGACTCCGTCTCAAAAAAAAAAAAAAAAAAAGAAGCAAGAACAGGGAGTGAGCCAAGAATTTTGCCTCTCATAAAACTATTATGTGTCTGTAAGAACTGATCATATAACACTTTTCCTAAAAGATTATCAGTTAAAAATAGAGAACATACTTTATGACTTTTTTAAGGGAGCTCCCTCTGTTACTAGTTTGTATAAGTACTCAATGATCATCATTTTTATTATAAAGGTTAATAAGACCACCAAATATTAAACAGCCTATTAGCATGATATTCTCTACAGAAAATGTTTTAGGATAGACTGTAATCCTTTGGCTTCAAAACTGTTAGCTTGGAGTAAGGAATGAGGAGAACCCATGTAAAATATGTTCACAAAACTTTCTGAACAGTGAAAAAAACAAAACCAAACCACAGCTGTCTAGTACTTTGGCCACCAGGAAGGAAAGCTGAAAGAATGAGAGAATATAGTCTGCTCCAGGCAAAATTCTGTCATGGGGTAGTTGAGGGTGACCAATATAGCTACTTATATATCTCCAGAACAGGAATGGGCAGAGGGACAGCAAGCCTAACTTGCTTCAGAAGAAAACCCTATGATTCCACGTGGAGAAGAAAACCCTATGATTCCACGTGGAGAAAGGGGAACCTTCATACACTACTGGGAGGAATGTAAATCAATACAGTCACTATGCAGAAGTACAGAGATTCCTCAAAAAATTAAAAATAGAACTACTGCATGATCTGGCAATTCTATTACCAGGTATATATCCAAAATAAAAGAAATCAATATATCCAAGAAATATCTGCACCGCCATGTTTATTGCAGCACTGTTCACAAATAGCCAGAATATGAAATGAACCTAAGTACCCATCGATGAAGAAATGGATAAAGAAAGTATGGTGTGTATATGTAATGGAATATCATGCAGCCATAAAAAGAATGAAGTCGTCATTTGCAGCAACATGGATGGAACTGGAGGCCATTATGTTAAATGAAGTAAGTCAGGCACAGGAAGACAAATATCACATATCCTCATGCATATGTGGGAGCTAAAAAAAGTGGATTTCATGAAGATAGAGAGTAGACTGGTGGTTACCAGAGGCCTGGAAGGGGAAGCAGGTCGGGGGAATGAAGGGAGAAAAAAAAATGTATTTATTACCAATGAACTGTACACTTAAGATTGGTAAAGACAGTAAATTATGTAGGCATATTTTACCTCAATTAAAAAGAAGAAAAATCTATCATTCCCGTGTTTTCAGTTTTATTATTTTTATTTTAAAAAAATATATATTTTTGAGACAGGGTCTCACTCTGTCACCCAGGCTGGAGTAGAGTGGTGCGACCTGGGTTCACTGCAGACTCAGCCTCCTGGGCAAAGTGATCCTCCCACCTTAGCCTCCAGAGTAGCTGTGACTACAGGCATGCACCACCACACCTGGCTAATTTTTGTATCTTTTTGGGTAGAGATGGAATCTCCCTGTGTTGCCCAGGCTGGTCTCAAACTCCTGAGCTCAAGTGATCAGCCTGCCTCGGCATTCCAAAGTGCTGGCATTACAGGTGTGAGCCTCCAAGTCTGGCCCCAATGTTTTCAGTTTTAAATATAAAACTGGAAAAAGGTTTTCACTTAGTTAAATAGGTCAACAGAAATCAGAAACCTACAAAGGCAGGCTTAAAGTACAGCAATATATTTAAACACATTTTAAGACTGCCTTCACAGATACAGTAAAGTTCTTTTTTTTTAATTTTTGTTCCACAGAACCATCAAGTTCAACATAGTGAAGTTCTTTGGGTTTGAAAAAGAAAATGAACATAAGCATACAATATTTGACAAGCAAATCTACTTACCATCATACTGCAAAAATCCATTTTTATCTGTCTCTATCTCAGACTCTGGCTGGAAAAATAATAAAGTACCCATCAAAATAGTGTGTAGGAAAGAAATAATACAAGTATAGACTAAAGAGGATAATACAATTATAAAGAAATAATAGAATTAGAGACTAAAGCGTTTTAATAAATGCTTTGAATGAGCAATTAAAGATCAGCACTGATAGTGCCATCTAGTGGATAAATAGCACCATTACACTGAGCCTAATTTCAATACAAAAGGTACATTACTCGCCAAAGACTTCTTCGATGTAATTCAATTAACTTGGTGGTTAAACCTTTTTGTATTAAATAAATAATTTAAGAAGTTTTATAGATACCTTGAAAAAATCATCCTGAGATATGACACTGCAATTTGGGAGGTGTTTCTGCAAATTCTTAGCCAGTGTTGTTTTCCCACCGTTTGTCACACTGAAGCAAAGAAAAGTACCAAGTAGGAAAAAGCATTAAAAATCATTACTTTTTTTTTTGAGAGACGGGGTCTCGCTGTGTCACCAAGGCTGAAGTGCAGTGGTGCGATCTTGGCTCACTGTAACCTTCGGTTCCTGGGTTCAAGTGATTCTCCTGCCTCAGCCTCCCGAGCAGCTGGGATTACAGGTGCCGCAACCACACCCGGCTAATTTTTGTAGTTTTAGTAGAGATGGGGTTTCGCCATGTTAGACAGGCTGGTCTGGAACTGCTGACCTCAGGTGATCCACCCGCCTGGGCCTCCCGAAGTGCTGGGATTACAGGCGTGAGCCACAGGGCCTGGCCAAAAAATCATTAAACACTTTAAAATATTTTTAAAGAGGATATTTAAAGCAATATTTACTATTTAAGAAAAAAGGATTTCTTTCATAGATAGTGCCTTAAACCACAGGCACCAGCAGATCTGATGTACCAAACGATAAGAAATAAGCTGGGAAAGATGAAGGAGAAAGGTAACTACCAAGTAAATGAACTGAATAACACTAACACTTAAAAATACAGACACTGTGTTGGAAGCGAAATGTTTTTTTGCCTATGTCAAAATATTCACATGGTTCATATGCAACACAGAGAATATGAGTAGCACATTTTAGTGCAAGTGTGTAAAACTGCATATGGTCACTGTGATTTTGCTTCAAGGCACAGTGGAAAAAACAGGAGTGGCTTAGTACAAGCCCACCTACCATGAAATCACATTTCCTCTGTGATGCCTCCTTTTCCCCATCTCTCTCCACCTGGGGGCCAGCTGGGAGGTCCGCTGTAGCTTATGCCATCGGGCCAGTTATTTGTCCCTTCTGGCCGGACCGTGAAGTCCAGGAGAAGGGGCACTGAGTCACTCCTCTTTAGATCTAGTTTCCCAGCATCTAGGAGATCACACAGGAGGGAGGCACTTCCCTACTCAGTGGTTTATTGAAAGAGTGTTTTAACCTGGGGCTCATGTCTGTGAACATAAGTCAGGGCATTTGTGAACTTGAATGAGAAAAAAATTATACCTTTAATTTCACTGAATTCTAACAGAAATTTAGCATCTCCTTTAATTATAAATATAAGTGATATAAGTACCCCTGACATTCACCAAGAGAAATCACAGATATTTTCATATTATGTTGCAGTTAGGTTGGATATCTTGAAGTATCATCAATGTTCATTATTACTTCTGATTTATGGCATTGTTTAGACCCACCTCTGGGTATTGTTATTTAATATATTGACATAGAAGAGTATATATCAAATATCACAAATTTGTTTTTAAAAATATTTTTGTAACTATATTTCAATATAACCAATTTCCTTTGTATTCCTGTATTTTATTTTGTACCCTTAAAACTATTACACTGAGGTCAAGATTTCACCATACCACCAAATGTTCACAGTACAAAAAACTCCTGACTACACATCTATTTGTAAGAAACTTTGCTTAATCTCAGATGAGATCAATCCACAAATACTTATAATCTAGAAAAGAGAAAATGAATTAACATCCATTCATCAAAATGGCCTGCATGTAACTCTACTATTATATTATACCTCAAGGTAGAAGGAACCTGATTCACAAGATTTCTCATTTAACCTTACGATACACGATTGGGTAGGATATGGGCCATCTCTTTGAAAATAAGGAAAAGGGAGTGGGTGCTACCCTATGTATCGAAACAATATTATGACTTTTCCCCCTCTTTAACAAAAATGTCTGTAAACTATACCAATTGTCCATAGTTTAGGTATTAAGTTTTGGTTTAAATGAGATAGTGAACAGGAGTGACTTTATTACAATATGAACAATCTGGCTAGAAAAATCTGTCATTTTCTAGAATTATCTCTGTTAAGATCATGCAGTCAAACCAACAGTGGTAATTAGATCCTTTCTCACTGACTTAGCTAAAGCCAATGAGAAATACACACCCCATTTTTGCACAAGCCTTGGAGGAGACAGACCGGCTAGAAGATAGTCTGAGATATGGAGAGCAGAGGAGAGAAAAAGTATTTAAACAAGCCTGCACCTAAAATCCACACTCAGATTGGGAGACATCCTGGTCAGGTGACGACAGCTCAGGCCACCCACAACATGGGGGAAAGGAATAGGAACCTTCCTTGGGGAAGGGAATAGGATGGGGGAAAGGAATAGGAATGGGGGAATAGGATGGGGGAAAGGAATGGGGGAAAGGAATAGGAAGGTCACCCAAAACGTGGGAAAGGAATAGGAACCTTCTCCTATGGCACACCCACAACCACCACGTGCAGACACTCACAGCCTTGCTCGCATGTGCTATCCAACCTGAGGAGAAGCGTGCCCAGCGTGCTCAGATCCTAGGATCCTAGGAAGGAAAAAGGGTGACTACTTGGTGCCGCTCCCTTCTTTGCTCACAACACCCAAATAAATGCACAACTCCTGGCCCATTTATTTTTTTATGTGCCGGGTAACGAGGGCTCATTGTATTTGGACATAACAGTGGGCTAGGGAGAAGTTAAAAGGCTGTCTGTAATTATTCAAACACATGGAGAATACATTCTGCAACAGGTAGATGTTAATATTCCAGTTTTCCCGTTGAGGAAACTAAGGATTGAGAAGTTAATATAGTAATAAAACTAGTCCATGTTCAGTAATGGAGATGTGATACAAAGTCTAATGCCAGGATGGATTTTAATTTTTTTTACACTGTGGGACTCTGAGAGAATCCCATGTAGGTTACCATCTCTTTCCCTAGTGACTGAGTTTGGATGTTTGTCCTCTCCAAATGTCATATTGAAATGTGATCCCCGGCCAGGCATGGTAACTCACACCTGTAATCCCAGTACTTTGGGAGGCCGAGGTGGGCAGATCACCTGAGGTCAGGAGTTCAAGACCAGCCTGGTCAACGTGGTGAAACCCCGCCTCTATTAAAAATAAAAAACTTAGGCCGGGCGCTGTGGCTCACGCCTATAATCCCAGCACTTTGGGAGGCCGAGGCAGGCGGATCACGAGGTTAGGAGATCAAGACCATCCTGGCTAACATGGTGAAACCCCATATCTACTAAAAAAATACAAAAAAATTAGCCAGGCGTGGTGGTGGGTGCCTGTAGTCCCAGTTACTCGGGAGGCTGAGGCAGGAGAATGGCGTGAACCCGGACGGTGGAGCTTGCAGTGAACCGAGATCAAGGCACTGCACTCCGGCTGGGGCGACAGAGCGAGACTCCATTTCAAACAAACAAACAAACAAACAAACAAAAACAAAGAACAAAAATCAGCTGGGCGTGGTGGTGCATGCCTGTAGTCCCAGCTACTTGGGAGGCTAAGGCAGGAGAATTCCTTGAACCCGGGAGGTCGAGGCTGCAGTGAGCTGAGATTGCACCACTGCACTCCAGCCTGGGCGACTGAGACTCTGTCTGAAAAAAGAAATGTGATCCCCAAGCTGGAGGTGGGGCCTGCTGGCAGGTGTTTGGTTCATGGGGGTAGATCCCTCATGAAGGGTTTGGTGCCATCCCCATGATAATGAGTGAGTTCTTGCTCTGTTGGTTCACGTGAGAGCTGGTTGTTTAAAAAGTCTGAGATCTCCCTCTCACTCTCTCTTTTTTTTCTTTTTTGATTTTTTGTATTTTTACTAGAGACGGGGTTTCACCGTGTTAACCAGGATGGTCTCGATCTCCTGACCTTGTGATCCGCCCGCCTTGGCCTCCCAAAGTGCTGGGATTACAGATGGGAGCCATCGTGCCTAGCCCCATTTCACTCTCTCTTGCTCCTTCTTCCGCCACGTGATATGCTGGATCCCCTTCACCTTCCACCATGAATGTAAGCTTTCTGAGGTCCTCATCAGAAGCACGTACCAGCACCATGCTTCTTGTACAGCCTGCAGAACAGTGAGCCAAATAAACCTCTTTTTCTTTATAAATTACTCAGCTTCAGGCATTCCTTTATAGCAAGACAAATGGACTAACACTTCCAGAAAAATGACTATATTTACATTTGTGTTAAATCTCCAGGAGGTTCATGGATGCCCTCTGAAATCCTTCAGAACCCCTGTTATTTGCAGTTGAATAATTACTGTTATTACTTCTCTATGAAGTAATAATTTGGTTGAGACTTATTGGACAATTACTTCCTAGGGAAGCAAGTGGTTAAGTTCGTAAGATGCAAAGCAGGAACAAAAGTCGCCATAACTGAATCTGGCATGGGCTTCACAGGTGCAGCAGCACTAAAATGAAATTGAGGCACTTGGCCAGGAGCAGTGGCTCATCCTTGTAATCCCAGCACTTTGAGAGGCCCAGGTGGGAGGACTGTTTGAGGCCAGGAGTTCAAGACCAGTCTGGACAACATAGTAAGACCCTGTCTCTTAAAAGAGAAAAAGGAGAAATCATGGCACTTGCTAAAGAAAAGATAGTGGGAAGAAGGCTTTCTTAGGAAGTTATGGATAGTACCTAGTGCACAGGACAAGACAGGAGGTAGGTTTCTAGGTATATGGCCCTGTATTGGGACATTGAGAAGAGGGAAATCTTACTTACACAGATGCCAAATGAAGGGTGGATTGGATCCTGTAGTGGACTTTGTAGTTGCCTTTCCAGGTTCCATGTCTGTTTTCTAGGTCTGGTTGGGACTGGTCCCACTCTCAATTCCAGAACAGAACCCACTTATCTAAACCAATCAATGTAATCCCACCTCTTTTACCACAGTGGCTGCGTGTATGTGGACCACGCTTGTCCAGTCAAAGGGAGACCTATGACCTAGGGGAAGAGAAGTATTTCTCCTTCTTCCCAGTGACAGGCTATGAAGAAACAAGTCACAGGGCTCCTAGCAGCTCCTTGTGACCAAAAGGATAAGTCAGTTCTAAGATGAACCCAAATAAAAGACACATAGAAGAGAGAAAAACTGTCTTTGGTGATACCACTGAGCTCCTGTATCAAATCCTTCCTGCAGCCTGCTACCCCTGAGGCTAATACATTTCCTTTATTACTTACGGATAGCCTTCATATACCATGATATTCAGATTTAATTCTCAATAACTGGGAACCACTGAATATCATTCCTCAGGCAGATAATTAAAATGTTCTGTATGAAGTTTAAACTGGTAGAGGTGTGTAGGAAAGATCAGAAGGGAAAGATGGGGATTACGGAATGACAGCCTATATCAGGATGGTGGCAGTGAGTGTGGGAAGGAAGAGAAACACAAGAGAAGTACTGCAGAGAAAAACTGAACTTTTCTTCTGATTAGATGGGAGGCAAAGCAGAGTTCTGACATTTAGTTCACTCAATTTTACTTCTGATTGGTGACTTACTATGGTAATGTAATACCATAACACAATGGTCTCCCCAAAATTACAAACAAAGTAGTCTTATATTTTATTAACTGGGTCACAAATAATAGAGTAAAGGTGAACATAATATGGTAGCAAAACAAATAATGTCATTTTCACTTGATGTTGATGTTTTATTTGCATGCCTGCCTGGGACCACAGGTAGGATGACCATATAATTTAGAACACGTTTGAGAGAAAGAGAGGTGCCTCCAGGACCACAAGTATTAGCTTGGGCAACGTGGGACATAAGGCCACCCAAAACATGGGGGAAAGGAATGGAGGTGAAGGTGTTCTCTATAGCACATGTCTGAAGCTGGGCACAGCTGGAAAGAAACACTAAGTTTTCTCCTCCGTCATGATGGAGGAACACCCATATGGGGAATGATAAATCATCCTGAATGAAAGCAGTGCCCAATCAGACCTTGTCTCTGGTGTTAGCTCCACAAAATAAAAGGGAAAGTGGGTAAACATGGTTGACGGACTCTTCTGTCTCTCTGTTTATAGAAAACTCTTCCATCTCTTGTTGGCATTTATGACGCCAGCACTTCACTGACATCCCACAGTGGTCTGCTCTTCCGCAGGACTCTGGAATCCTCACTGCCTCTCTGTCCCCTACTCCATCCACACGGAAACACCATTTGCACATCCTCAGTATCTTAAAGAGCTGTCTGTACCAAAATTACTCACCCACTGATTCCAACGATAAATGTTTTCATAATTAGCTTTGAAAACCACAGCTTCCTAATATTTCCTAAAAGTAAAAAAAAAAAAAAAATCAAATGCATTTCATTTAGATGTCTAGGGGGATAAAGAATCCTAAATTAGGAGCACCAGCTGAGAGGGGAGGGTGACAGTGACCTCTCAGTACGGCCCCACGTTATCCACATTCCCTGCGGTACTGGCTTCCCCTGCTACCACTGAGTGCCAATAGCCGGGGCGTGCTCAGGGCCTCTCAACCAGTTCAACGTCAGGTGAGCTGCGGAAGACTCCCTCTTGAACGTCTGTTTTCCAGGCGTGGAAAGAGTTGCTAGGCCACAGTGTGGTATATGAAGTTTCATCCTCTCCTTGGCCAGGTTGCCTTCCACCTGCACAATTCAGTCACCTGGGTATGACTCATTATCAATGAGGCAGGGACCTCTGTGGGCTGGCCTCTTTCTCCCCTTATAAGACAGGAAAAAAGTCGCTGCTGACCAGAGGCAAAATGAAGCTAATGCCATTTAAAGACAAGATTTCTTCACCCAAAAGCCTAGCTCTTGGGCCTGGCTAGGTACATTTTTTTTTGGAAACAGGCCAGATAGTAAATATTTGACGCTGTGTGGGCCAAGAGGCAAAATCTAAATTGTTATGTATGGACTTATATAATAAGAGAAAAAATATTTTCACAAATGTTTGTGATGAAATTCAATATATAATCATAATGTTTTTTAACAGGTCTACTAATGACAAGAATGAAATTCCCTTTTATTGGGCTATCATTTCCCTTAATTGGATTTGTGTAGTGCTTTCTACATGAAACTGCAAATGTTGAGACAGAGGGCCAGATTAAGCCACCGGCTGCTGTTTTGTGGACCTTTGGTCTAGGGGATGGAGGGCAGTTTCATACATGCCTCTCTAAGGTTCACTAAAGCAGTCCTTGGTTAGTACAATGGGCCATTTTTCAGCACTAAGTGAAAAGGTGAAGCGCAGCTGGAGGGAACCTTAATAGTGGCTGCTGAAGGTCATCTCTGATAGTCACTGTTCTTCATTCCTATCTGCTCAGGGGGGTGGCCAGGGACCTAGGCTGTGTAGCCACGGGCAAGTGGCTGCCTGTCAAGCTGGAGGCTCCCAGCAATGCTCCAGTTCTTATGATCTGTGTCCACACTCTCCCTGGGGAGGGGCTATGCAGAAAAAAGCCTGGTGGGGAAAGGGCTATTGTTGCTTGACTTGGCCTTTCTAGAATATTCCACATTGAGTACAATTGCTTGAGACTGGGGTCCACTTCCATTAACAAGTCTGTGTGAGACAAGAATTCAATAATGACTGTGATAAAATAGCAACCGGGCACGGTGACTCATGCCTATAATCCCAGCACTTTGGGAGGTCAAGGCAGGCGGATTGCTTGAGCTCAGGGGTTTGAGACCAGTCTGGGCAGCATGGTAAAATGCTGTCTCTACCAAAAATACAAAAGATTAGCCAGGCATGGTGGTGTGCTCCTGTAGTTCCAGCTACTTCGGAGGCTGAGGTGGAAGGATTGCTTGAGCCCACAAGGTGGGGGTAGCAGTGAGTGGAGATTGAGTTGCTACACTCCAGTCTGGGTGACAGCGAGACCCTGGCTTAAAAAATAAAATAAAATAGCAGAACAAGTTGGATATTTGAGTTTCATCCAGAGTTATGTTGTTGAATCACATCTCCATCCAAATTTACAAGATGTATCGAGGGAACGACTGCATACAATGAATATTGTAAAATACATTTTTATGTTGTAATTTTTCTGCTTTTGAATTTTATTTTGCCCTATTCTTATTTTTTCGGTATGTCAGTGCAATGATGCCAACTAGCCTTATTTTGGGAAGGGATAGGCTGCTCTTTATCTCACTTTTGTGGCGATAAATGTTCTTTCTCTTACAAAATTATGTTGTCAAAAATTGTTAGCAGAGTGATATCCTTACTTGACCAAATAAAGTAAACATTCATAAAACTCTGTCATTCCTTGCCCCCATTTCACTTATTTTTGGATAGCTCACTGAAGCATAAATTCTCAAACTTGGAGAAGTATAGCTTTAGAGATTACTTGGTCTACCTCTTCATTTTGCAGAAGTGGAAACTGGCTCAGACAACAGAGCGATTTGCCTAAGGTCACACAGACAGTAAGTGGAAAAGCCAGATATGAAACTAAACCAGTTGAGTTGACTTCTTTCCATCACTCCAAGCTGCTAAAAAGCACTTTATTACTAACAGCAAAGAAAGGGTGTTACATATGTGCTAGCTTAATTGTCAGGCTCTGATGGATAATTGATGTCATTCTTACTGATGTATTATTGATGGGGCACTATTTGCTGTGCACACAGAATGGAAAGGACTACTGGTCCCCGTCCTAATGGCCACATCTGTGCTTACACGTGTGACTGTTGCATCAATTACATGGCATGTAAATAACAAGTGAGCATGGTTGTGGCACGGGAAATAGGCTTGAGGGGGTTACTAGCATTCAGGAACCAGGAGTGAGATGGCATAAAAAACCCACTTATAAAATCTCTTGGATACAGTGAAATGTAAGGTTTTTTTTTGTTTTTTGTTTTTTTTTAACCGAAACAGGAACTCCCAGTTCTACATTAGTTAGCTGTCCAAGCTTGTGTTTGTCCAACAAACACTTGGCCTGTCCAAGCCAGTGTTTGGGTAAATGCTGGGCATACCCTATCAGCAATGAGCAGGTAACAATGTGACCGGAAGGGTGGGCAACCGGAACATGCAGAGACAAGAGAGGCAACAGGGCTAAGTGACTAGGGTGGGTGGGGGTGGGCCCAGCAATCCCTGAAGTCATTTACTTCAAAAACAGTGTGCATGCACAGGGCAGCTTGAGGGGAGCTCCAAGTTCAGGCCTGGCACTGTCCACCTCCACATCATGTTCTACTGTTTCATTGCCTGTTGCCCTCTATAAGAACTATTAAAAATCTCCAAGGTAGCCGGGTGTGGTGGCTCACGCCTGTAATCCCAGCACTTTGGGAGGCTGAGGCGGGCAGATCATGAGGTCAGGAGATCGAGACCATCCTGGCTAACATGGTGAAACCCCGTCTCTACTAAAAATGCAAAAAAGTAGCTGGGCGTGGCGGCGGGCGCCTGTAGTCCCAGCTACTCGGTAGACTGAGGCAAGAGAATGGCATAAACCCGGGAGGCGGAGCTTGCAGTGAGCCGAGATCGCGCCACTGCACTTCCAGCCTGGGTGACTGAGCGAGACTCCGTCTCAAAAAAAAAAAAAAAAAAATCACCAAGGCTGCAGTGAGCCATGACTGCGCCCGCCACTGCATTTCAGCCTTTGCCATAGAGCGCCTATCTTGAAAAAAAAAACCAAAGAACAAACAAAAAACAGACAAAAAAAACCCCAAAACTGCCTCCCAAGAAACCAAAACCAAAACAAAACATCAAATTTAAAAAGCTTGCAATTATGATTTGCCAGGCTTCATGAAGCAAATGCAAGCTTGGTACAAACTGTAAATCATGTGATGTGTCCAAAGAGTCATCATTTCAGGGCACGTCTATCACTAGAATCCACACCACCTTCAATCTCATGGAATATCTATGTAGTTTATTTTCCCGGTGTGTGCAAATCTTTCCTCAACAGCAGAGAGCTTTTGCATAGCGGGAGAACAAACTAGGATAGCTAAAAGCAAATCTAAAATGACTAATTTTTATTTTTTACACTTTTTTTTAACCCTAAGTAAAATGTTGGGGTTTTTTTTTTAATTCAGATGTGTTTATTATGTTTAATTCATTTCACTACTAAACGTTTACATTTTGGATTCTAAACAGCGAACAGTCAGAAGTGGCATGTGCAGAATCAGCAGATTGTACGAAGAGGGCAGCTCTCTAACGCAAATGATCTGAAAGACAAAGTTCCTGCTAAATGTTCTCTTCAAATGTATCTACAGGACAGCCTGATATTTTAAAAAGAGGAAAATGTTTCCAGGACTTCTCACTTTGTATTCTATTCAACAGCTATTTTGATTCTCTTCTTCCAGGAGACAGGGCAGTCTTTTCCTACTATTGTTTAAACTTTGCTCCCTTTTGGTAAACAAATCCCTCAAGGCTGGGTTTTTTTTTTTTTTTCCCCCTAAGACAGTCTCACTCTGTCCCCAGGCTGGAGTGCAGTGGTGTAATCTTGGCTCACTGAAACCTCCGACTCCCGGATTCAAGTGATTCTCCTGCCTCAGCCTCCTGAGTAGCTGGGACTACAGGCGCCCACCACCATGTCCGGCTAATTTTTGAATTTTTGGTAGAGATCAGGTTTCACCATGTTGGCCAGGATGGTCTCGATCTCTGAACCTCGTGATCCACCCGCCTTGGCCTCCCACAGTGCTGGGATTACAGGCGTGAAGGGCTGGGGTTTTTGAAAATGCAATTCATGCCCCTCCCCCGTTGGTTTCATTTATGTAGGTTCTTACGTAAATAGTTTTTTCCTTCCCCAAATACACAATTAATTTACAATATTGACTGTTATTTTGAACTTATGCCATTGGCTTCCTTGTGTGCCCCAGTTCTTTCCTCCCACCGAAGATAATATCCGCTAGATCAGGGGTCGGCAAACTTTTTCCGTAAAGTGCCAGATGGGAAATGCTTTGGGCTTTGCCAGCTGCTACTCAACCCTGCTGGGTAATGCGAAAGCGGCCGCAGACAACACAGATGCAAATGAGCGTGACCGTGTTCCAGTAAAATTTTACGGACACTGAAATCGGAATTTCATGTAATTTTCACGGACACTGAAATCGGAATTTCATGTAATTTTCACGTGTCGCAAAGTGTTATATTTCTTTTGATTTCTTTTCAGCCATTAAAAACGTAAAAAAAAAAAATTCTTAGCAGGCCATACAATAACAGGCAGCAGGCGGGCAGTAGGTCATCACCCCAACGCTAGAGGAATGAGACCATCTCGACCCGCGAGGATCAAGTCCTGAATCCTGTCCCTGGCGACTTCTCCCAACTGCGCGGTCTCTTGGAGGTAGCGTTCCCATTTTCAGGATTATGCCAGGACGCTAGAGCATGAGTCCACGTGCTCCTCGGCAGGGCACCTATCAGTTCTGTGAGGGTGGCAAGAGTCCAGGCAAGGCTTTCAAGGCGTAACCAAGTCCCGAGCTCCAGCACAAAAACCCTCTGGAAACACCTCCAGGCCCCACCAAGGCGGCGCGGCGCGGCGCGGCAGGGGCGAGCAGGTAAGCACTCACCTGGCGCCAGTTCGAGTCCTCCCAAACACAGCGGCAAGGGCGACAGCCAGGCGCGCGCCTGTCCCCAGTGCGCCGCCACCCGCAGCTCGCTCCCGGAGAGGCCCACAGCCTCTTTCCCCACGATCCTCCTGGATTAGAGGGATGCCAGGTAGGGGTGGCCACCTGACGCCCCTTTCCACTCCGCTCGGCCCGGGGTTCCAGCCCCGTTGGGGCGGGGCGGGGCGGGGCGGGGCACACGGCGGAGCAGCTCAGCCTGCGTCCGCTCTTCGTGCAGCCAAGTTTGGGCGCCGGTGCTGGAAGGCGCCGCGTTGTAAGCCTGACGAAAAGAAACTGGGGTGCCCGAGTGCCAGGTGACGGGCAAGCAGTGGGCTTTTCGGCGGGGTCTTTAGGATTTGCAGCTCCAGGAAGCGAGATGTCGAAGCCGCCACCCAAACCAGTCAAACCAGGTGAGGGAGGTAAGGGAGGCGCTCGTCGGGTCCTCCGGCCGCCGAGGTGCCGGCCCCTCCTCTGCCGCTTGGCAGGGAGGACCCGGCGCGCACCCGGCCCCGAGCCTGGCTTACGAGATCTGCCCCATCGGGATGGGCGCTCTTAGTCTTGCGTTCGCTGTTACGGGAGAGGGATCGATTTTGATAGCGAGAGGATTTCGAGGATTAAAAATATATGTATATTTTTAAAGGGGAGTCGACCTCACTTTTGCTACGTTGTCATTCGCTGAAACTTTCAGAGGGTGTGATGGCAACGTCCCATGGAAGTTTTCCGGAAAGACAGGGCCATTGATCTCCCTTTAAAAAAATGTCTTGAAATGGTCTTTAGCCACTTCCTCTTTTCTCAGTGTTTGTCACTGTCAAGTTAGGGTTCCTGACCGGCCAGAGCGAACGGGAAGTGCAATGCTTGCAGGGTGGGGTGGGCGAGCGAGCCTCCTTCGGGACTTAGGCTAGGAGCAGCGTTTGAAATTGACCTCGGGATCTTGGGAAGAGCGTTTAAAACCCTGTGCTCGCGCTCCTGGTGGAAAGAATCTAGGATGTGAAAGTAATCTCAGCTGTTGCTATTTGGAAGTGTCATTTTATCATCTCCTTTGCCTTCGCTCTCCCAAAGACGTTGGCGTGGTAAACCTGAGAGGACTGAGATTACTACATTCCTCAAAGCAGTTTTCTTGGCGGATTGTCCTCGTTCATTTTTGCTCTGTTCTTAGACTATTTTTTGTGATATGCAGAAATAAGAGAATTATGAAAGAAACTGACGTATTTTAATTAAATATTGTAACCTACTCTTCCGCGCGTTTATTTGGGTAGGTAATTGGAAAGGACTGACATATTTTAATACTTTAACAACTCTTAGGTGCTTTCATTTGGGTAGGTAATTAAGGGAAATACGGGAAATGGAAGATAAATGACTCCGATGTATTCTTGGGTTTTTTCCTCCCATCTTGTGTAATTTCGGTATAGCGAAATGCTGAAATTTAATCCATTTACATCAAATTTTGAAGTAACTTTCGTTGCAGGAGATAAGAGTTTCAGTGATTAATTTTTTCCTTGATTTTCCTAAACTCTACAGCTTTCATACTTGTCTGGTTTTCTTCCTTTGCGTTCCTGCAGTTGGAGTATGAAGTCCCTTTATTTGATAATCATGTACATAAGTATGTGGAATAGTCCTTCACTGAGGACTGACATCTTGGTAGGCTGAGTGTGAAGGAAGTTGCTGAGACTGGCTCTCCCCTGAGTAAAGATGGGGCACAGCTAGAGTTGGGCTCTGCATTGCATTAAATGTGGAATCTGATGAGAAATTTCCATTTTAAGTGCATGTGTATGAGGTAGCTTTCTAAACTCAGGTGCAAATCAGGACCTCAAGTATCTTAACAATGCAGAGTTGTTCTTTGATAGCTAAACAGTATGTTTTTTTTTCTGACCACCTGCGGCCTATTGAAATACATTATTTTAAAGAATGCCCTGAGAAAAAGTTCATGAGTTTTTTTTTTTTTTAAAATCTCTTCAGGCATATTAAATGTCTATATTGAAAATGACAGGTGTGTGTATGTGCACACAGTAGTGTATACTTGTGCATTCATTCACACTTGGGGGTTGAGGGATCATCCTGTTACTAATTGTGGATACATTCCCAGGAACCTGCTTTCTCCGTCACATCAGAAAGCTTGTGGTTAAACGTGACTGGTGTTTAGAGGGAATTTTGCGTTTTATTTTATTTTATTTTGTTTTATCTGGTCCTTGATTCAGGATACAGGGAATTTTGAATGAACATTAATTTATAAATGAGATCCAGACACAAAGTTACCATAGAAATGGGTTTGTCAGTTTAGTCATTTACAGTGAGAAACATTACAGCCAATCAGACTTGATAATGGGGGTGGGCTACCTTAGTTGAAAAAAAAGCAATGACCAGGAGCAGTGGGTCCATGCCTGTAATCCTAGCACTTCGTGAGGCTGAAGTGGAAAGACTGCTTGAGGCTAGGAATTTGAGACTAGCCTGGGCAGCATAGCAAGACCCCATCTCAACAGAATACAAAAGAGAACAGAAATGTCCTATTGTAGTAGTCCCACATTTACTGTGTGTTAGGCAATAGCCTAGTCACTTTTACATGTGTTAACGCATTTGCTGTTCTCAACAATCTTATGAGGTCAGTACCATTATATTGTTCCCGTTGCACAGATGGGGAAATAAAGATGTGCAGAAATGTTATTTAATTTGTCTAAAGTCAACAGTTGGAGTGGGGAATGTAGCAGGCAGGATTAAAACCCAGGTAGTCTGGCTTTGAAGTATGCACTCTTTTTTTTTTTTTTGAGATGGAGTCTCCTCTGTTGCCCAGGCTGGAGTGCAAATGGTGTGATCTCGACTCACTGCAACCTCCGCCTCCCGGGTTCAAGCAGTTCTCTGCCTCAGCCTCCCAAGTAGCTGGGATTACAGGCGCCCGCCACCAAGCCCAGCTAGTTTTTGTATTTGTAGTAGAGATAGGGTTTCACCATCTTGGCCAGGCTGGTCTTGAACTCCCGACCTCGTGACCCACCCGCTTTGGCCTCCCAAAGTGCTGGGATCACAGTGACATGAGCTACCGCCCCCAGCCGAAGTCTACACTCTTAACCATTTGCAATTCTGCCTTGAGTCATAGTGCTCCATTCACATTGGTGGTCATGTGTATTTTAGAGCTGGTAGTCAGGAAGTCGAAAGGGAGGGGCCTCTGGTCTACAGACCTTCTTGTCACAAATGCACATAAAGGTCACCCCCTGGTTGGTACAGCAAGGAGAGTGGTGTGGAGCTTTACTTTCTTGTCTTGCAGGCAAGCTACATGGATAAAAATCTCCAAAGACAGCATGGGATTGGGGACTTGGGGGTTATATTTAATTTTTTGGTTTGTTTATATCCTACCTCATTCCAAAGGACTTCTAAAAATACACATGATCTGAGAGAGAGGAAAAAAATAAAGATAAAGCAAGGTCATTTTAGAGGGAGGGAAGAATAATAAGATGAAACAAGAGGAAAAGCTAGCTTACAGACAGACCTGCATGTAGTAAGGTCACTGTAGATTTGGCTCTCAGCTGCAAGCCGAGAGAAAAATCTCAAGATTCACAGTGCTCATAAAATTAAAATGTGTCACTTGCTCTGAAAAGTAGTTATTTTAATGGCATTGAGATCTGAGACAGATTTTCCTGTGGATTCTTTTAAAGTGTTGGAGTGGCCTGGATAACTCTAGCAGAAATACAAGACAGAACATCCTAACTGTGTTTCTTATAGCTTCTTTCAGAGCAAGATTTGGGCAAAACAGCATGGCTCAATTCAGTAGACAATACTAAAAGGAAAGGAGCTAGATGAGTAAGGACAAAGGACTCGCTGGAAGATATTAAAAGCGAGGGACATTAAGCTATAATGCAGACTAATTGCATCTTTCCGGCTGATCAGCACATGCCCAACAGGGGCACCGTTGGTGGAAGGAGGCTGAGAAGTCCTGGGCAGATACTAGTGGGAGACCCTGGCCATTTTTGTACCATCTGGAGGATAGATCAGGGTTACCTTCTTGGGTTTTTGGCCATATCCAGAATTCATTTGCTAAACAAACATTTCTTAATAAATGTAGCTCATATTTTAGGCCCTGTGCTAGACACTGGGGTTCTAAGGAGCAGTAACCTAAGGTGTCATTCACGAGGGTCCTGAGTCTAATGGGGAAGACATATGTATCTATAGATATTACCTAGAGTATCCCATATCTACAACTGGATGGCTGATCTCATTCATTTTGTCAAAAAAAAAGAGCTTGTAATTAAAAATATAAGTAATTTTTTTATTTTTAGAAAATTTGGGAAAAGGTAAACAATAAATATATAACTAAAATATAGAAATCATCCCTGGCATCTACTGATAATCATTATTTACATTTGGTTGAATATTGCTTCAGGTTTCTTTCTTCTTCACATCCATTTCATTTCAAAAAAAGAAAATAAAAACAATTATCCTTAGAACAGTGTCTCAGCTTGAAATGTCTTGCTGTTGGTTGGTATATGTTTCCAAAAGTCTGTATGGTATTGCCCGCATTCTGCTTGAAGGATCAATTCTGTCGCAGCTTGACCTTTCCTTGCTTATTGATTTTGTTTCTGTAGAATCACTTTTGGCCACCCAAGGTCTGTCATTGAAACTTCCTCTCTTAACTGTTATCTGTGTCACCATGGTACTCTACTAAGATATGTTTCAATTTCGTGGTCTTTATCCCATTCTTTATGGTTCTTTCCTTCCTTTTCTTTTATTTTCTTTTTTTTTTTTTTGGAGGTGGGATTTTGCTGTATTGCCCGGCTCATCTTGATCTCCTGTGCTCAAGCAGTCTTCCTGCCTGAGCTTCCAGAGTGTCTGGAATTATAGGTGCTCACCACCAAACCTGGCTGGGACCCTCCTTTCCTTTTTCTGAGTGAGTACAACCTCTTAGTTTTACACATACAGCATTTATGTTGCTTTCAGCCACTCTCAGAAGCCTTGCAGTTCAATTAGCGTGAATCTGTCTGGCTTGTTAGAGTGTAGACGTGTAGAAAACAGAACTTTTGTTCTCATAAAATCTTTAAAAAAAAATTTTATTCTGAGAGTAAGGATGGGCCAAAGAATACTGAATGAGATTTGGGCCGTAAAATTATCTCATTCTAAGCAGGTTTGGTAGCCCTCTATTGTAATTGGAAACCTGATGTCTGACCTTGGCCATTTTTTCCCAAATGGCTTATTGATTTTGGTGGTGAAAGTGAAGCAACATAAATATTTCATGTGCCTTGTGAAAATAAATTCATGGAACTTTGAAGAAGCAAATGTCAGTGTTTCAGGTTCTTTTGTTATTCAGAGTAAAAACATCATAAAACTTAAAAGACGTCACAAACATGCTGCTTAAATAACATTTTTGAGAGAAAAAGGTTTTTATCTAAAATGAACTCAATTTTTGTGTATTTTTTTTTACCCCAACAAAGGAATTAATCAAAAGTGAGGTGAAATATGCATGTGAATAGTCTCCTTTTATATACTTGATACTTTTTATACCTGATGGCAGAATAAAGCCTGAGAAACATCTTGAAAATTTCAGAATGATGATGATGATGGGAATGGTTAACGTATATTTGGCGCTATATGTCAGGGACTGCACTCAGCACTGTGTATGCTTTGTCTCCTTTAATTATTCTGACTTTCCTGTCAGGTGGGTGGGTCCTCATCTCCCTGTTTTATGGATGAAGTAGTACTTAATGAGGTCAAGTAAACTACCTAAGATCTCAAAGCTAGTGAGTGGTTGGTGTGACCTGGAAGCGGAACACAAGCTTTAATTGGGTCCATGCATGTGAGCAGAGAAACCTGCCAGAGATGTTATTGGGTTGGACCTGCTTTGGTTGGACAGTCATTTTATTAGCTTATGCAGTTGTGTTATTGGTATTTGGTTTGTGTAACTGCCCTCTTTCAGTGGATCCGTATTAGACCATTAAACTATATACTTTTTGAGAGTGGAACAGTCTTTTATTTCTTTGTAACTGCACAGCCACTAAATCATTTATGAATGACAGATATGTAAAACACTTCGATACAAAAAAAAAAAGGTTTTTTTGTTTGTTTGTTTGTTTTTGTCTGAAAGAAGGTGGGGGGTGGCCTCAGAGACTGTGATTGGGCTTTTCTTGTAGCTTTACCACAAAGTAGCAAAGGCTGGAGGTTGTGTGCCTCTGATCAGCACTCCTCTCTTCCGGAAATACTGGGGTCCCCTCCCTTGGTGTTTCAGCATTCCCACAATCTGACTTACATCACTAGTGCAGTGAGATTTTCTAATACACACCTTATACCTCAAGGCACAACAGAACCCATTGCCAAAGTTGTCCTCACTTGCTTAATGGACAGGGGAAGACAAACTACATTAAAAAAAAAAAATACAGAGACACCTTTCAGTGGGCTGACGTGAGCGAGCTGTCAAGATTCTCTTTCAAATTAGAGGAGTTTCAAAAAAATTGACAAGCCGGGCACAGTGGTTCACACCTGTAATCCTGGCACTTTGGGAGGCTCAGGCAGGCAGATTACTTGAGCCTAGTAGTTTGAGACCAGCCTGGGCAAAATGGTGAAACCTTGTCTCTACAACAAATATGAAAAAAATTAGCCGGGCTTGGTGGTGCGTGTTTGTAGTCCCAGCTACTCAGGAGGCTGAGGTGGGAGGGTCACTTGAGCCTGGGAGGTCAAGGTTATGGCAAGCCAAGATCTTGCTGCTGCACTCCAACCTGGGTGACAGAGCGAGACCCTGTCTCAAACAAACAATACAAATATTAGAACCAGGAGAACTTTCTGGTTCTTTTAAATAACTACATGGTATTCTGCTGAGCTCATTTAATCAGACCCTAACTAATGTACTTCTGGATTGTCTTCAATCTTTTGTTATCACAAATAGTCTCCCAACAGTATTGTTGTTGCTTACGTGTGTAAATCCACAGGATACAGTCCTGGCAGTGGGATTTGTTGATTCAGAGGGTATGCGCACTGCTGATTTCATAGACATTTCCAAATCGCTTTTCAAAGAGGTCATACCAGTTTACTTCCCTCCCAAAAATGTATGAGCATGTCTTAAACAGAAAGATCGCAGTGCTTGTGATAGGAGATGTTATCGAAGTGTGATCAGAGGGCTGGGAAGCACAGGGCAAGGAGCTTGAGGAAGCTGAGAAGATGTCACGGAAGAGGAGTAATCTAAGCAGAGTTCTGAATGCTGAGTAAGAGTTCGCTGGGCAGCAAAAGGGGAAGAGTCATTTGATTCAGGCGGAAATGAAAGAATGCATCCTCCTATCCACATTTGTCTAACTAAATAAGGGCAAAGCTTCTTTCAGAGAAGTCAAGGAAATTTGTTATGTGCACGGAGAACTGTGAATCACATAATTTTCTCTGAATAAAGAGAAGGCCGTTTATACCCCGTGTAACAGTTTGTGAAAAGTGGTATTGCTCCACACAAAAAGCAGGAATTTAAATGCACACGTCAGCTCTCTTCACAGATTGCTTATCTGTTTCTCAGTGTTAACAGTTGGTGTAGGTGTTTAGTTTAGGGCAATGGGTTAAGGAGATTTAGCAGCTGCAGATCAGTTAAACAAGTTACTGGTGTGACTGCTGTAGCCCCCTCCCCCTCCTTTTTATTCAGTTATTTACCACTTTATGTCTACATCTGTAGGATTTTTAGAAAGCCACAAGGCAAATTTCTCAGCTTACATTTGGGATAAGAGTTGGGGGATAGTTTTATATTTGTGCATTTTGATTGGCATGGAATTTTAAAACTCTTTAGCATCCCTTATAATTGGATAAACTATTTTGGTTTTATATTCTTGGGACCCAAGAATGCATCTAAGGTGGATCTTTTCTGCTGGGTGCTCCCAATTTCCAGAGAGCCTGAGGGCAATTTGAATTCAAATTAAGGGAGATGCTCTAACCAACTTAGTTTATACTCACACTAGAGGGACTGTCTCAGGCCCCTTACAAGGGTCTCTCTGGCATCCCCTACACTCCAGGAATTTTGCTTGGTTCTGAGAAACTCATGGATTCTATTTTAGGATTCCCGGCTTCCCAGCCAGGACTCACTCCCATGAGACAAAGAAATGACTCGAACCTGGAGGTTATCTTGGAATGTCTGTGTGTCTTCTAGGAACTTCCTGACCAAATCCGTGTTTGGGGAGGAGATGCTTCCAAACTTTAGCTCGCTGAGTGTGGGTTAGAGGGGGTTGGCTGAAAGAAGCCCCTGTAGGTTTTAGACACGGTTGGAAGGTATCTCAGACTCCAGAAGATTTGGAGGATCTCGGAGTCTCATTCTTCCTTATCTGAAAACCAAACTCTTATGCTTATGTCTGAAATGTTGACTACCCAGGTTCACAGGACTTTCTGGCTAGCATGTATTATTTCCCTGCTTTCTTGTTGGGCTTATTGTTTTGATGAGTCAGTGCTGAGATTTATCTGTAGCTAGCCCTGGGACGACTTCATCTGAAGGTATTCCTACTGGTTTTTCAGGCAAGGGAAGTGTCCATGAAACACTGCAATAGAAACCATCCCTGCCAAAGTTAATATTCTGGTGGTGTGCCAAACGTAAAATTGTTGTCGACCATATTTTTCTTTGGGGGAATAAATCATTCTCTTTGATCTCTGCATTCAGGTCATCTGAGCAACTGCTCACTAGAACCTGGGCCTATCTGAAGCTGAAATGTGAGGTAGGAGTCACTGCTATGGTGACTGCCTGGTTCCACTTTCAGGGAACCCTTCCCATCTGACAGGGCTTCTGGTCCTTGCCTAAGGCCTTTGCACTCTTGAAAACCTATTCTGTATCTAAATATTGGGGCTCTAAAGTGTAAACCCAAAATAAAACTCTAAGCTCCCTAACCAATGGAATAGACCCCTCCCCTCATCCAGATTTAACCTGAAAAACTAGTTCGGACCATGATAAACTGAGTTATAATCAACTTTACATTTTCCAAACATCAAGTCTTCAATGTCTTGATGGCCATTCATGAACAACCACATTTTTTGAGGATCTCATTGGAATCTGTGCATATAAAGTCCCAGACATATTTAGGTCTCCAGAGTTGATGTTGCTGAGTTATAATCACCTTTACGTTTTCCAAACATAAAAGTCTAATGGGGGTTGGACATGCCTTATTATGAGTGGGATTCATAATAAGGCTGTTCCCCCCCTTTTTTTTTCTTTTTTTTTAAAGCAACAGCTCCATTAGCACCAATTTTGTAGTTAACTTACTAGTTGACCTTTGTAAGTCACTAGACCACTCTATGCCTCAGTTTCTTTTGTTTGTTTGTTTTTTGCTTTTTTTCTCTTTGAGTCAAGGGTCTGGCTCTGTTGCCCAGGCTGGAGTGTGGTGTGATGGTCTTGGGCTTACTGCAACCTCTGTTTCCTGGGCTTAAGCGATCCTCCCACCTCAGCCTTCCCAGGAGTTAGGACTGCCAGTGTGCATCACCATGCCTGGCTAATTTTTGTACTTTTTGTAGAGACAGGGTTTTACCATGTTGCCCAGGCTAGTTTCTTCATCTCATGCTAAATCTGATTTGAAATCATCTTCATGGCCTCATACTGGCCTCTCAAATAATTTCTCACATTTCTGACCAATTTCATCTCGTGCTCCTTCTCCTAGACTCCTGGGCCATTTTCAACGATCCCCATCCCAACTCCCAGCTACTCAGTGCTCAGCAGCATGTGGATAGAAACGTATGGAGGAATTAAACACACCACGCAAGGGCTTTTCATAAGTCCAGATTTCCATGAGAAACAACAAAGAGACAGGAAAGGACAGGATGAGGGTTAGGAAGGGGGTGTAATGCATTAATGATTAGGTCTGATCTGATTTCACTTAGGCTTTTGCTACATAGGGCAGTTTTTATTTTTTTCTTTTCTTGTAACTGTCTAGACAAAGAGAATACTGGGGTCTCCCTGCAGGAATATGTCTGGGGCTTTATATGCACAGATTCCAATGAGACCCTCGCAGAATGTGTTTGTTCATGAACGGCCATGGAGATACTGAAGACTTTTATGTTCGGAAAATGTAAGGTTGGTTATAACTCAATATCATCAACTCCGTAAGCCCCAGATGTGAGAATACTAGGTATTCTACTAGATTTTGGAAATTCTCTGTGCAAAATATCATTCAGGATCCTCTTGTCTCTTCTCATCTTATTTTTCCCATCTCTTTTGGAGGTGATAGTTTTAAGCCATAGATTTAAATTCAGTCCTTGTTTTACAGAAATCATTGTATTTGATTCCAGAGAGGAGGGTTTTCCGTGCTTATCTCGAGAAGAGGGAGGACTAATCTACTAAGAGAATGATTCTCTGCCTACCCATCACTCTGCCAGTAACCAAAAGCCTCTTTTTTTCTTGTTTATTTACTTATTTATTTTTGAGACAGAGTTTCACTCTTGTTGCCCAAGCTGGAGTGTGATGGCATGATCTGGCTCTCTGCAACCTCCGCCTTCTGGGTTCAAGCGATTCTCCTGCCTCAGCCTCCCAAGTAGCTGGGGTTACAGGCACGCGCCACTATGCCCAGCTAATTTTTTGTGTTTATAGTAGAAACGGGGTTTCATCATGTTGGCCAGGCTGGTCTCGAACTCCTGATCTTAGGTGATCCACCCACCTCGGCCTCCCAAAGTTCTGGAATTACAGGGGTAAAGAAAATAACATTTATATATTTAAAGAGATTCTGATAAATGGCTTTTTATTTATTTTTATTTATTTATTTTTTTAGTTAAGAAAAGGTATTGTTCTGTCACCCAGGCTGGAGTGCACGGCTCACTGCAGTCTCAACCTCCTGGGCTCAAGTGACCCTCCTGCCTCAGCTTCCTGAGTAGCTGGGACTACAGGCATGTGCTGCCAAGCCCAGCTATTAATTTTTTGTACAGATGGGGTCCCACAGTGTTGCCCAGGCTGGTCTGATGGGGTCTCCATAGTGGGACCTCCTGGGCTCAAACAGTTTTCCCACTTGGGCCTCCCAAGGTGTTGGGATTAGGCTGGGTGCAGTGGCTCACGCCTATAATCCCAGCACTTTGGGAGGCTGAGGCAGGTGGATCACCTTAGGTCAGGAGTTAGAGACTAGTCTGGCCAACATAATGGAACCCTGTCTCTACTAAAAATACAAAAAATTAGTTGGGCATGGTGGTGCGTTTCCACAAAAAAATAAAAAAAAAAAAGCGTTGGGATTACCCACTACATCTGGCCAAAATGACAATTTTAAGGACATAGAATTATACTTGTGGGAATAAATTTTGTTGCTATGGCTTTAGAATTCAAACAAAAATCATCTATTCATAGTGGAAAATTCTTATAGTGCTCAAGTGTTAGTTTTCCACTAAGTATATTAAAACCAAAGATAAAGAACTACAATTTGTTAGGACAGAGAGCAAGAGATAGCAGGGTACTTCTGCATGTAGACAGTAGATATAGAAGGAGAGCAAATTCCTAGTGATTATTCTGAAAGCCTGCAATTTAAATGACCACTGCATATTGGTGGCACGCCACTGCCCTAGAGAGCACGGATTTTTCCTTCTTCTGTCTCTGTGAGCAGAGGTTATTCTCACTGCCACGCCATCCACACCTCCAACAGTAAATAGTTCTGCAGGCTCAAGGGCTTGGGAGGGAACCAGGGCATTCCTAGAAGTTTAAGAAAAAATTCCATTGTCTCCATTTCCTCCCTTGTCCATGTGCCTATGTTCATAAAAAGATAAAATGATCTTCTGGGCATCCATCAGTGAAAAAGAGTTTTTTTTTTTAAAGTCTCTGAGGCCAGGCATGTTGGCTCACGCCTGTAATCCCAACAGTTTGGGAGGCTGAGGCAGGTGGATCACTTGAGGTCAGGAGTTTGAGACCAGCCTGGCCAACATGATGAAACCCCGTCTCTACTAAAAATACAAAAATTAGCCAGGCCATGGTGATGCGTGTCTGTAATCTCAGCTATTCGGGAGGCTAAGGGAGGAGAATCTCTTGAACCTGGGAGGTAGAGGTTGCAGTGAGCTGTTATCAGGCAACTGTACTCCAGCCTGGGCAACAGAGCAAGACTCGTCTCAAAAAAAAAAAAAAAAGTCTCTGAGCAGCTGCAGCCTCAGGGGTAGGTGTGACCCAGGGCCTTGGCCTGGCTGAAGGTAAAAATATGACCATAGAAGTATTGTCGCAACTCTCCCCCACCTTCCTGGACAAAGGGGGATTTCTGCAAGAATGGTCCTGTAATTCACCCTCTTTTAATTACAGCCCCAGAAACCACAGCTTTTCACTTCCTGGCCTTCCCATTCTCTGGGGAAATCCTAAAGGACTCCGTTCTCTTGTGCTTCCCTTCCTCCACCCCTAATCTGAGCTGGCTTGGAAAATACCTTGACATTTCTTAGGGTTAAAATTCTCCCCTGGCCTTTTTGGGAGCCACTTGGACTGCTTCGGTCTTTCCAGATCCTCCTGACTTCTGCCTAGCCCCTCCTTCCCATGAACAATCTCACCTCTCAGGACCAGGCCAAGCTGGAGAAAGAGCTCACCACGTGGGCTGTCTAGGCGGAGCCCTGGAATGGAGTGGCAGGTCAGGGCGTCAGGTCACACGTTTCCGGGTCACCAGGTGAGCCACTTTTATGATAGGAATGTGGCCTTTAGGAACACAACACCAACCTTTTTAAGTAACACTGCTGTGACTTGAGAGAGGATGCGATTAGGGAAACAATTTTCAGTTTAAAGGCTGTTGTCTAAGTGAGTAGATGATCTTGGAAGAAACAGATGCTTTGGACAGCTTGTTAGTTTCTCATAGATGGCCTTTCTGAACTCGTTTTCCTCTTTTTGGGTCTGTTAGAATTTGAGACATGGACTTTTGTGGAGGCTCTCGTATGTGCTACATAAGAACATTTGAATCCTTCTGTTTTCTGAACAAAGAGGGGTTCTGTTTTCAAAGATACTGATAATCCTTTGCTTTAGTTTTTCCTCTTGTGTTTTATAATCTTTCTCATATGTCCAAAGTTTGTATTATTTTACCAGAGTTCTAATATTAGCTAGAAATAGTAAAATATCCTCAGTTACAAACTTGGCCCCTGTGTATCTGTTGGGTCAGCTTTGATTGAACTCTTAACTGAAGTTCAGTTCTGTCCCTAGTGATTCCCATTATGTCTTGTTAGATATTGTGTATATCCTGGTCTCTATATCAGCTTTGAAAGAGCTTGCGCTATAAATAAAGGGCACATTTATATCATCATGTTGTCTTGCTACCATGTATCTTCATAGACAGCCAAGACTAAGGCCATTTAAAAAATTTTTAAAGTTATTATTTTATTTAGAGACGGCTTCTTGCCCTGTCACCTAGGCTGGAAGGGCAGTGGCACACTTATAGCTCACTGTAGCTTCCTGGGCTCCAGCTGCCCTCCTGCCTTAGCTTCCCAAGTAGTGCACGTTACTATAGGCACACGTTACTGTCCCAGCCAATTTTTTATTTATTTTTGTTTTTTGTAGAGATGGGGTCTCGCTCTGTTGCCCAGGCTACCCCTGAACTCCTGGCCTCAAGTGATCCTCCCACCTTGGCCTCCCAAAGTGCTGGGATTACAAGTGTGAGCTACCACACCCGGCCAGTGAGGGCATTTTTATAATTTCAGCTCTAAACAGTGGATGCACACATTGATCTGTGAAATGCTCTGGCCTGGTGTTTTTTCACACTGTTGAGTGGTGACTTGGTAGGTAGTCAAGTCAGTATAATTAGTCATGACTAGCGTCTTGAAGAAAAGAAAATAGAATACGAACAAAAAATATCAGAGTGAATCACTCAAAGTAAGGATAAGAAATTTTTGTAAGATCTTTTTTACGTTTCATGAGTGTGCGTGTCCTGATACGAAATATATTTCTTCCTGTGGATCTCAAAAAAGTTTGAAAACCTCTAGCATCCGCTCATGCCCCAGTTTAATCTCTTGCCATCTTTTACCCCAGGATTCAGGCATGTTGATTGACTGGACATTCTTAGACCCTGCTTCCTGAACCCCAGACCCTGCTCTTTATTCTGAGGCTGACTGACCCTGTCCCCTTTTGCGTGGGGAACTACTGTTTGTATGTTTTTTAAATTTTTTTCTAGTCCTGTGGCATCACAATGGATAACTACTGTTATCTCCAAAATTAAAGTAGATGCCACCTCCCACAACAGCCTGCGCTGATCATGAAGGTCTCCTCACTGTGTTAATTTAAGTCTCTCTGTGTTCTCAGTTTTGTGGGTGTACTAGGCATGGCAATTCTTTTTCTTCATGGTGAAGTCAGGAAGAGAAAGAGGATAAAGAAGGACTCATATTAGTAAACACATTGCCGATAAATCAAATACAAGTAGGCCAGATTATAAACTCACGCTTATAATACCAGCACTTTGGGAGGCCCAGGGGGGCTGATTGCTTGAGGCCAGGCATTTAAGACCAGCCCATGCAACATAGTGATACTCTATCCCTACAAAAAAATAGAAAGAAAAATTAGCTGGGTGTGGTGGCACGTGCCTGTGGTCCCAGCTACCCAGGAGGTTGGGGCAGGAGGTTTAGGAGGTCAAGATTACAGCGAGCTATAACTGTGTCACTGTACTATAGCCTGGGCGACAGAGCAAGACCCTGTCACAAATAAATGATAAATATATATAAAATTCAGGTACCTTGTAAGTTATTCTTCAAAAGGGCATTAAAAGAGAACACATTTTCCTGATTGTATATGGGATACCTATTCATTGTAGACAATTTAGAAAATAAGAAAATAAATATGACTCATAGTTCTACCACTCAGAGCTAACGGTTGGCATTTTGATACTGTTTCTTTCCAGTTTTTCTTCTGTGCAGATTTTTGTTTCACATAGCTGATTGCATGTATAATATTACCACCAGCCTTTTTTTTAACGTAACAACAAAAGATAAGTATATACCCCAAAAGCTAAATTTTAAGGGACACAATAAACTCTTATTTTTAATTATGGTAATTCCCTCTGTTGCTAGAGTGCTGGAGTGCCGGAGTGCCAGGCTGGAGTGCAGTAGCACAGCCTCAACTCACTGCAGCTTCAGCTGCCTGGGCTCAAGAGATTCTGTCATGTCAGCTTCCCAAGTAGCTAGGACCCACAGACCTACACCATCACACCCAGCTAGGTTTTTAAAAAAATTATTTGTAGACAAGGTCTTGCTGTGTTGCCCAGGCTGGTCTCAAACTGTTGGGCTCAAGCATTCCTCCTGCCTCAGCCTTCCAAAATGCTGAGATTACAGGAGTGAGTTTTGTTTACTTAAAACAAGCATTATGGCCTGGGCTCTGTGGCTCAAGGCTGTAAACCCACATTTAGGGAGGCCAAGGCGGGTAGATCACTTGAACTCAGGAGTCAAGGGCAGCCTGTGCAACATGGTGAAATCCTGTCTGTACTAAAAATACAGAAAAAAAAAAAAAAAAAAAAAAGGGAGCCCAGCCCCAGTGTGGTGGCACAAGCCTGTTAGTCGTAGTCTCAGCTACTTGGGAGACTGAGGTGGGGTGATTGCCTGAGCTGGGGAAGTCAAGGCTGCAGTGAGCTGTGATGATGGCATTGCACTCCAGCCAGGGCGACTTAAGTGAGACCCTGTCTAAAGCAAACAAAAAAAAGCATTATGGCCAAGTGCAGTGGCTCACACCTATAATCCCAGTACTTTGGAAGGACAAGGCAAGAGGATTGCTTGAAGCTAGGAGTTCAAGACTAGCCTGGGTAACAGCAAGACCCTGTCTCTACAAAAAATGTTTTTGAAAAGTTAGCTGCGCATGGTTGTTGTAATCCCAGCACTTTGGGAAGCTGAGACAGGAGGATCACTTGAGTCCAGGAGTTTGAGATTACAGAGAGCTATGATAGAGCCACTGTACTCCAGCCTGGGTGACAGAGTGAGACCCTGTCTCTAAAATTAAAAATAAACAACAAAAAAGCATTAGAATATCTCTTGCTGGGATCTCATGTGTGATACATTTTCTAATATACAGGGTGAGGATCGATAAATACTGTCTTGCCAGTAAGAAGAAACACAAGGAATAAGTCCCAGAATAGTGTAACAAGATGTAGTAATTAATAGTAGCTAACATTTATGGTCACGTACAACACATCAGGAGCCGCACTCAGTATTTCACACATGGTATTTGTTTAGTGTCATTCAGTCCCTGGGTGCCAGAATTAAGAGCCCAGTATTCAGAGCATGGGTTCTGGAGCCAGAGGCGCCTGAGTTTAAGGCTCTTCACTGCCACTCCCTAATTGTGTGGACCTGGACTAGTTACTTACCCTCTCTAACCTCAGTTTCCCCAGCTGTAAAATAGGGTTAATAAAACATTTACATCACAAGATTGTTTTGAGGATTAAATAAATTGCTGTGAGTCAGTACTTTGCATGGTGTCTGGCCCATGGTAAGTGTCCCATAAACGTGAGTGTAGAAGGATAATTTAGTTTTGGATTAAAGATTTTGATGTTAGGGAATTTTCTGTCTTTAATCTTGCATATATATAATCATTTGCCCAACCAGTCATTTCATATGGGAGGAAGTCGTGACCCAGGTTGGTTTGGGGTTGGGGAGAAGCAGGTTAGGAGCTGCAGATGTTTGTGCTGTGGCCCGGTGCTCTGTTTGTCTGACTTGTTACTTGTAGAAAAAGAGGACTACAAGGTTGAGGTCTGCAAACATCATCATTAAAGGGCTGAATAGTTAATGTTTTAGGCTCCGTAGGCCACGTGTGGCTCTTTGCAGCTACTCAGCTCTGCCATGGTGTAATGTGAAAGCAGCCACAGACAAAAGACAAATGAGTGCTGTGCTCCAATAAAACTTTATTCATGGACACTGCATTTGAATTTCAGATCATTTTCATGTATCTTGAAATACTGTTTTTCATTTTTCTCTCATCTGTTTAAACATGTAAAGCCATTCTTAGCTTAAACCTTATACAAAAACAAGCATTGCCTTCATGGACGAGCCTTTGGACTGATCTTGCCTTTTGCAGAGGTGGGATGACCAGGGTAACTTTTTTTTTTTTTTTTTTAAATTCCAAGGACAGAGATCATTTTCTTCCATTTTTCCCAAGGTCTCCCCAAACTGACATTGGAAGCAGTTTGTCCTGAGATGAAGGGTTTTTAGGGACCATTGCTTTCTTTCTCTATTTTTTACCCAGTGAAGACAGTTGGCAAAGAGCTTGTCAGTTGAAATTTCAAACCCCGCTCTCTGGGATTTTTATGTTATATGGTGGAGACTAAATAAAATTAACCAGTGGGTATGGTCCCTCAAGATGTAAAAGTAAACCAAGTTTGCCGAAAGGCACTGAAAAGTATAAGCAAAGAAAAAAATGGATTAGAAAGGCACACTGTTAATAAACAGAACCCTCTTGTCAGAAAACACACAGGCTACTGTTTTTAAAGAGTCCGCTATTCCTGCAGCTGAAGTCAAGACATGTTTCAAATTCTTTTAGGTTTTTTCTATTTTTTTTTTTTGGGTTGGATAGGGGAAGTGATGGGGAAGAGGTGCTGTTAGAGGGAGGAGGGACGGAAATGTGTTCAGAGTTGTTGCTGTTAGTTTTTTCTGTAAAGGTATATGTGCAAACAGAATTAATTGAACTTGATTTAATTAATCCAAGAGTATAAGTAGGCAGGAAGGAATTTATTCATTACATTGGAAACTATTGGGCATTGTTATGCTCACAATATGACTTTCTTTTCAAGGATTATAGCCTCTCTTTTTATTTTCAAGAGCAGTGGGCTTTTAGGCCAGGCTTGGTGGCTCATACCTGTAATCCCAACACTTTGAGAGGCTGAGGTGGGCAGATCACCTTAGGTCAGGAGTTCAAGACCAGCCTGGCCAACATGGTGAAACTCCATCTCTACTAAAAATACATAAATTAGCTGGATGTGGTAGTGGGCGCCTGTAATCCCAGCTACTCGGGAGGCTGAGGCAGGATAATTGCTCAAACCTGGGAGGTGAAGGTTGCAGTGAGCCGAGAGATCAGGCCATTATACTTCAGCCTGGGCAACAAGAGTGAAATTCCGTCTCAAAAAAAGAAAAAGAAACAAAAAGCAGTGGGCTTTTGTGGAATGACGCCAATAGAGATGTGGTTCAGAAGGCCTGTTCTGAGCTAATCACCTCATTTATGGGTGTTGGAATCCACAAAGCCGGAGGTTGAGGGGGAGCCTGTGTTAGCCCAACAGAGTACAGCTGTTTTCTATCACCCCAAGAATTGAAAACGATGGCCTTAACTCTTGGATACCATCCCACAGACTCCTCCTGTTTTGTTTTTCAACAGAAAACATCCTGTTTCATCATGCATGTTTAATAGAATAATTCAAATATGCCTCATAGAAATAATTAATACTTTTTCTTACCCCGAGAATAGCCAGAGATGATGACATTATTTTTTCATACCCACAGGGTATAAATTAAGAAGATTAATGCTCCCTGCATGTTCTTAGACAGATGTGAGAAAGATATATGTATATAGTAAAGTATTATTTTCCATGATTCTCTCTTGATCAAATAATTCTCTTCCTCTTCTTTCGTTTTGAGAGCGCTAAGATTGCTTGTAATTATCTGCTTTTAGGGGAAGCGAGAGAATATTGTTTTTTATATATTTACTGAGATCCACAAAATAGGAAAATATTCTTTATAGAGTCCTGTAACAATTCCTAATTTCATCAGATAGTCCATGGCTATCTGATGGCTCCCAAACATTTTTTGACCTTGAACTTCAGTAAGATGTATTTTTCTTAATCCAGAACATAAAAATACACACACACACACGAACAGAGGGGAACACAGAAGTTCACTTTAGACTCAAATTTCTTCCAAAATCTACCATTAGGCTTTGGATAACTGGCCAAATGGTGGAATGCCTACTTTATTTGGCACACCAAGACTTCTGCTTGAGCAAGGATTATAGATTGCATAGGTGACACTCATGCCTAATCACTTTAGCAGCATCAGTAATGCAAACAAGGCATGACATGTGGGTTTACTGTTACCTTAATATTCACTTTGAAGGTTGGGCCTGCTGGTTCATACCTGTAATCCCTACACTTTGGGAGGCCAAGATGGGAAGATTACTTGAAGCCACGAGTTTGAGATCAGCTTGGGCAACATGACTCCCGTGTCTACAAGAAATTAGCTGGGTGTGGTGGTACATACCTGTAATCCCGGCTACTTAGGAGGCTGAGGCAGGAGGATCTCTTGCACCTAAGAGGTCGAAGCTGCAGTGAGCTTTGATTTCACCACTGCACTCCAACTCGGGTGACAGAGTGAGACCGTCTCTCAAAAAAAAAAAAAAAAGAAAAGTTTGCTTTGAAAACAGGTAAGTTCTCTAAATGTAACTTATTTACAATGTGTGCTTTATGTATTAGTCTGATTTGCCTTTTGTGGAGGTGGCATGACCACAGTAACTTTTTTTTTTTTAATTCCCAGGACTGAAATCGTTTTCTTCCATTTTTCGCCAAGAAAATTTTCAATATTAATAAATTGAAATTCTCTCAGTTAGTTGAATGTATAAATGATTATTCACTATTGGAGATGCAAACTATTGTAATAATGATGATAATGAATCTGAATTTTAAGTATGAAAATTACTATATAAAGAGTAAAAATTACAGGCGTAGATTGAGAATTAATGTTGAGAGAGTATGATTGCTAGTAATTTTGGAATCCATTGTATTCTTTGTGGGATTACTGTCAGTGACTTTATATCATCATCATTAAGCAAATCTTCAGGCCCAGGAGATGAAGAGGTTAAGTCTTGACCTCAGTTGGATCCTGTTAGGGAGGAAGGATAGTTTACTAATGTACCGGCAGCATCACTGCTGGCAGTAGTGACTCTGGCAGAGCTAGTGCAAAAACATCTTGCTTTTTCTACAGATCTCATTTTAGAGAGAGGATTTGTTTAGTTTTACAAAAGTCCCATCAGGCTACAGTTAACAGTACCAAGGATTTACCATTTTTGTCCTTTTATATCAGACTTTTAAAGTGAGTCTACCGGAGTTTTAGTAATAAGAGTGTAATTGTAATTATTTTTTTGGATAAAATTTCAGGTTTATTCTTTTCTTTTTTTTTGGTGGAGTCTCACTCTCTTGCCCAGGCTAGAGTGCGATCTTGGCTCACTGCAGCCTCCACCTCCTGGGTTCAAGCGATTCTTCTGCCTCAGCCTGCCAAGTAGCTGGGATTACAGGTGTCCGCCACCACGCCCGGCTAGTTTTTGTATTTTTAGTAGAGATGGGGTTTCACTGTGTTGGCCAGCTGTTCTCCAACTCCCAATCTCAAGTGATCTGCCGGCCTCCACCTCCCAAAGTGCTGGGATTACAGGCGTGAGCCGCCACACCCGGCCAGGTTTCAGGTTTATTCTTGTATCCCAGTAGTTCATTCCGTTAAAGCCACATTTGGCTTTGGCAAATATTTATTTTAGCATTTGATCATTTGGCATTAGGCCAAAAAATGTGTATTTGGTAAATTTATTAATTAAATATTCATCCACCTGTCCATTCCCAAGAAAACAAAATTTCACAAAACCATGATTTCTTCTATTATGTATAGTGTACACTGGTCTTTCTGACCCATTTAATTGTCTTGAAGTCAACTAAATTAGTTTCTCAATCTACTAATAGGTCATGACCTTCAGTTTAAAAGTGTTGAGGTGACTCATTGTGTTGTGGGATCAGTGAAACAGTGAGGAGGGGTTATTTTTGTACGCAATATTTTTGTCCTACGGAAGATGACCGGAAGGGATTTCTAGTTATGTTCCACTCCCAAAAATGCAACTTAAGGTTTCAAGGCATGTTAAGACTAGTACAAATAAATTAATGCTACCACCAAACAATTTTCTATAGTGGCTGTACTAGTTTACGCTCCCACTAGCAGTATCTGAGAATTCTATTTGTTCTATAATGCTTAGCAATGCTAGTATTGTTTTTAAATTAATGGACTATTTTTTTTTTAGAGCAGTTTTAGTTTCACAGCAAAATTGAGTGGAAGGTACAGAGATTTCTCATATACCCCTGCTGCCACACATGTGTAGCCCCTCCATTATCAACATCCCTCACCAGAGATAACATTCTTAAAAAGACATTTGTTGGAATTGGTGAATCTTCGCTGACACATCCATGCATCATCATCATCATTCAGAATCCATAGTTTACGTTAGGGTTTTCTCTTGTTGATGTGGTTTCCATGGGTTTGGACAAATGCGTAATGATAGTGATACTCTAATAAGACATTAGAGTGTCATAAAGAATAGTGTCACTGCCCTAAACGTCCACTGTGCACTGCCTGTTCAACTGTACCTCCCCCAACCCTTGGCAACACTGATCTTTTTACTGTTTCCATAGTTTTGCCTTTTCCAGAATGTCATATAGTTGGAATCATACAGTGCATAGCCTTTTCATGTTGACTTTTCGCTTCGTAATACGCATTTTAGTTTCCTCCATGTCTTTTCATGCCTTGATAGCTCATTTCTCTTTAGTGCTAAATAATACCCCATTGTCTGAATACACCACAGTTGATTTATCCCATTGTCAGTATTTTTCACTTTAGCCATGAGAGTGGGTAGGTAGTAGTTATAGCCATTGTAAGTGAAGCCCATCTAAATGTCTCATGCTTCTTAACATTCTTAGAAAGACATAAGTGAAATAGTCCATCTATTACAGACGGCCAGGGGCTGATATTTTCAATAGTCATTTGTCTTGTTGTTTATTGTATGTCTGTCTCTTATAGTGAGCAGTTTCTTTCTTTCTTTTTCTTTTTTTTGAGACAGTGTTTCACTCTGTCATCCAGGCTGGAGTGCAGTGGTGTGATCATGGCTCACTGCAGCCTTGACCTGCTGGGCTCAAGTAGTCCTCCCACTTTAGCTTCCTGAATAGCTGGGACTATGGGTGTGTACCACCTGCCACCACATCTGGCTAATTTTTAAAATTTTTTGTAGAGCTGGGGTCTCATTGTGTTACCCATGCTGGTCTTGAACTCTTGGGCTCAAGCAGTCCTCCATTTTGGCCTCCCAAAGTGCTGGGATTACAGGTGTGAGCCACGATGCCTGGCACCAATCCCTTTTTAATGATGTCTGAGTGGCTGTCTTTAGAGGCTTCTCCAGTTCTTCACCAACAGGGAATAAAATAGGTTAGAAATTCTTTGTTCAAATTTGTAAGCTCCAAGCCCCTCTAAGTGCTGTTTCAGGGCCTCAAAAATGAGCTGACACATACTCTGTTTGCATAACTTAGAGCAGAAATTTCACCTAGTTACCCTTTGCCTGTAGAATATCCTGTTGCAGAACCCTTCTCTCTGCCTTTACCATGTCTCTGCCACCATGGACAGGGATTCGTTTATGGAAGCCTAGGGTCATCCCAACTCTAGAGGAAAATACAGTGTTTGGCTGATGACGAATGGACTCACCCTTCTCTTCAGGGGCACGGTGGGGTTGGACAGAACAGAGAAGGGTGGGACTGGCAAGGTGAGGAGCCGGTGAAGTGAGCCAGAGGTGCACCACTGCTGCTGCTATAATGGGAGTTTGCTGATCTTGCTTACATGAAGAGACCAGCCCTGCATAGATCCTTAGTGCTAATACATGCTGGTTCATGCAAGATTCACCTAAAGCCTCAGACAAAAGATTGGACCTCTTTTTAACCTTAATTCAGTAGAATTCCAGGGTAATTTCAGGGTATTCAGAGTCTTCTGAGCTCCACTTTTCCTCTTTGTTATATGTCACTAGACTTTGATGAGAAAATGATCAAGCTTGAGGGAGCCCGAGGAAAGCATCTAACTTAGCCTTCTTGCATATACAAGAACAAGTAAATTTGGAATTGATCAGTGCTTCCTCTTGGTGATCTATTAAGATGTTTACTGCTTTTTTTTTTTTTTTTGAGATGAAGTTTCTCCCTGTTGCCCAAGTTGGAGTACAATGGTGCAATCTCAGGTTGCTACAACCTCCGCCTCCTGGGTTTAAGTGATTCTTCTGCCTCAGTCTCCTGAGTATCTGGGATTACAGGCGCGCACCACCACGCCCAGCTAATTTTTGTATCTTTAGTAGAGACGGAGTTTCACCATGTTGGCCAGGCTGGTCTCGAACTCCTAACCTTGTGATCTGTCTGCCTCGGCCTCCCAAAGTGCTGGGATTACAGGCATGAGCCACTGCGCCCTGCCTATTGCTTTTTTTTCACCTAAACCCGTTGAATTTCACCTAAACCCATTTAGTTGGCATGGGATCCTGTTTCCTAAATTAGCCATAACACTTTTTTTTTTTAAAAAAAGATGTTTTCAGGGAAGATAATATAGAAACACAGGGTACTCTAATTTCTTCCCCTCGGCACATAAATGTATAGACCTGTAGAATATTGCTCAAAATTGAAATAAATATGATGTAAAATGATCAATGAATTCAGTATTATTGTTTTCTTGAGAGGAATAATATCCAGGGTTGTTAAACACTAATCATAAAAGTCATCTGTGTTTCTTCTTTATGCATTTCTTTTATATTCTGAGGCTATTTCTATTGCCTTCTTTCGTTACCACTTGACTCAATTTTGAGGACAGAATAAATTAATCCCAGAACTTTTATAATGTATGAATGAAAAGGGACAAGAGACCAATGTCCCAACATTAAGCAATAAATAAGTTTATGTGAAAGTGTTTTCTACAACAGATAGAATATTCATTTGCATAATAGTCTGAGGAGTTGCCTGCTGTTCACTGTTTAGTATAAATCAAAATGCAAATAAATCTCACTTTCAGTTGTGAACATTTTAAGTAAGATGATCATGAAAGAGACAATTACAAAAATCAGTGGTTTAGTCACACTGCACATAGTTCTTTTCAGGCTCTGTACTTTTTATTGAATTTCACCTAAACCTATTTAGTTGACATGGGATCTTGTTTCCAAAATTAGCCATAACACATCTCATCGCTGCCTTCCCTCAGAGGAACAAGAAAGTTCTATCGTTATTGATTTTGGTCACAAGTGGACTGCTTCCTTGTATAACTTCTCTTTGGAAAGTTCAAAGTAATCAAGATAACTAATCTCTGCTCTCAGAGAGACAATCTAGTCAGCAGAAAATACTGTATTTCTCCTGGCAGCTCCTCCTTCCGCTTGGTGTTTCCTTTCTTCAGTCTATGTGAGTGAAAAACAAACTCCAGACCCAAAAAAGTTTCCACTTCTGTGTGTGCCTATTAAGCTCCTCTTAGTAGAGCAGGAGAGATGTGGCCCTGGAATTCTGGTGAAAAGAGTGTTTTCTTGTGACAGGGATCTGAGCTGCTCTTCTGTATTAAGATGTTTAGAAGGAGAATGATGCCTCCTCCCAATCCCAAATCACACTGTTACTGTTTTCATTGATTATAAAGGTAATACACACTTGGCGTAATGAATGGAAACAGTAAATGTCAAGTAGAATATGATGCCCCCACAATTGGTGTTCTCATTCAATGACTGTGTGTTTTGTTGACGTAAACAGGATGGTACTTGCCTACTGTTCTAAACCTGATTTTTTGTGTGTAGATTATTTTCTATGTCAGTGTCTGTGGTTCTGTCTGCAGCATTTTTTTTTTTCTGTCTCTCTTTTTTTTTTTTTTTTGATATAGAGTCTTGCTCTGTTGCCCAAGCTGGAGTGCAGTAGTGCAATCTTGCCCACTTGCCTTCTGGGTTCAAGCCATCCTCCCACCTCAGCCTCCCCAGTAGCTGGTATTACAAGTGCATATCACCATGTCCGGCTAATTTTTATATTTCTTGTAGAGATGGGGTTTTGCTATGTTGCCCAGGCTAGGCAAGGCTTTTTGTTAATTGACAAGTAAAAATTGTATACATTTATGGTATACAACATAATGTTTTGATATGTGTACATTGTGGAATGACTAAATCAAGCTAATTAACGTGTGTTACCTTATATTATTTTTTTGTGGTGAGAACACTTCAAATCTACTCTCAGCATTTTCAAGTATGTAATACATTGTTATTAACTAGTCACCATGATGTAGAATAGATCTCTTGAACTTGTTCCTGCTCTCTAACAGAAATTTGTGTTCTTTAACCAACATCCCCCCAAGTCTCCCTACCCACCAGCCTCTGGCAACCACTATATTACTGTCTGTTTCTATGAGTTCAACATTTTTAGATACCACATATCTGAGTGAAATCATGCAGTATTTGTCTCTCCATGCCTGGCTAATTCACATAACATAATGTTCTTCAGGTTCATCCATGTTGTCATAAATGACAGGATTTCTTTCTCTTTTAAGACTGAATAGTCTAGTGTGTGTGTGTGTGTGTGTGTGTGTGTGTATGTGCGCACGCGCGCGTGCATGCATCGCATTTTAAAAATTCATTCTGCCATTGATGGACATGTAGGTTGATTTCCTATCTTGGTTATTATGAATAATGTGCAGGGTTCTTTTTAAAATGACTGTGTCTTGTGGACAAATCAGAGTTTATTTACATAATCCCCTTTTAATGGACATTAAGTCAATCCATTTTCTGATATTCTAAACCTGCAACATGGGGGAAATTAAAATAATATTAAAAATCAATTTCTCAGTCACATGAACCACTTTTCTCATGCCCAGAAGCTACATGTGACCAGCACAGATATAGAACTTTTCTGCTATTGTGTGAAGTTAGGTCAGACAGTACTGTTGTAAACTACTGGTTTCAGACTTCTAAATTTTTATTTAATTTAATTTTTTTTTTTTTTTTTTTTTTTGAG
>NW_012115788.1:2368818-2405465 GCF_000951035.1 Colobus angolensis palliatus | reverse complement strand
CTCTGTCGCTCAGGCTGGAGTGTAGTGGTGCAATCTCAGCTCACTGCAACCTCCACATCCCAGGCTCAAGCGATTCTCCTGCCTCCCACCTCTTGAGTAGCTGGGAATACAGGTGTGCACCACCAAGCCTGGCTAATTTTTGTATTTTTAGTAGAGATGGGTCGCCATGTTGGCCAGGCTGGTCTCAAACTCCTGGCCTCAAACAGTCCACCTGCCTTGGCCTCCCAAAGTGCTGGGATTACAGGCATGATCCACCATGCCTGGCCTCAGACTTTTTAAAATTCCTGCTTCCATCTATTCCTTTCTTCATGCTTCATTTGTTACTTAATTCATTCATTAATTAATTACTGAGTGCCTCGTATGTGCCAGGCACTGTGGTAGGCACTTGGGTGTCTCATTCATAAAACAACAAAAATACTTGTCTTCATAATCTTACAGTTGATCCACAAAAGGTTTTTGAGTACTCAGTCTATATAAATGCATATGGATTTATAAGTTGTATGTATATTATTCTATGCTGTTATATCATCAAACATGTTCAGATAGGAATAGAAAAGAATAAGAAGGATAAAAATGTAAATAATTTCTGAAGTAGTCTTCCCGTATCCCACCTTGGAGGCCACTCACTATTCTGCATGATTTTCTTGTCTTAGATAATCATCTGTAAAGGTTCTTCTAGTGTTGCAACTGAGCCTTTATTTATTATTATTGTTATATTTTGAGGCAGAGTCTTGCTCTGTTGCCCAGGATGGAGTGTGGTGGCACGATCTCAGCTCACTGTAACCTCCAGCTCCTGGGTTCAGGCTATTCTCCTGCCTCAGCCTCCCGAGTAGCTCAGACTATAGGTGCATGCCACCACGCCTGGCTAATTTTTATATGTTTAGTAGAGATGGGGTTTCACCATGTTGACCAGACTGGTCTGGAACTCCTGACCTCAAGTGATCCACTTGTCTTGGCCTCCCAAAGCTTTTAAATAGCTATCAAATAGATAATCCTATTTTGATATGTGTTCTAAATCTATTTATTTTATTAAAAGAGGATTCCCCCCCTTTTTTTTTTTTTTGCTATCTATAGGCTTTTTTTCCTATACTGTTTGAGTTTGTTAACTTACTTATGTACAGCTGACCTTCTGTATCCACTGGTTCCACATCTACAGATTAAACCAACTATGAATTAAATATATTCGGGAAAAAATACTAAAAAAGAACAATACTGTTCAGGCATGGTGGCTCATGCCTGTAATCCCAGCACTTTGGGAGTCTGAGGCAGGCGGATCACTTAAAGTCAGGAGTTCGAGACCAGCCTGGCCAACATGGTGAAGCCCTATCTCTACTAAAAATATAAAAATTAGCTGGGTATGGTGGCAGGTGCCTGTAGTCCCAATCACTCGGGAGGCTGAAGCAGGAGAATCTCTTGAACCTGGGAGGTGGAGGTTGCAGTGAGCCGAGATTGCGCCACTGCATTCCAGCCTGGGCGAAAGAGTGAGAATCAGTTTCAAATAATATAATAATAACACAATAATACAAATAATTTCAGTATAACAACTATTTACATAGTATGTACATTGCGTTAGGCATAATAAGTAAAGATGATTTCAAGTATATGGGAGGATGTATATATGCGCAAATGCTATGCCATTTTATATAAAGGTCTTGAACGTCCATGGATTTTGGTATCCATTGTGGTTCTAGAACCAGTGCCCTTGGATACTGAGGGATGATTATACTCATTTAGCAAACATTTATTAAGTTCTACTATGTGCCAGTTAGGTGCTGGGAAATTGACCAAGTTAGAGTTCCTGCCCTCAAATGAGTCAGGTAGCAAATCAGTGGTTATAGCCCAGAGTGTTAGGGAAATGCAGTCTACAAAGAGAGAAAGGAGGAAGTATTGTTTGGCGGGAAGGAGGCAACTCTCAGGCATGTGACCTCATTGCCTCTTTTCTGTTTTGGGACTTAATGGACTCATAGGTTTCTCCAATGGGTCCTTTTTTTTTTCCTCCATGGTATTTTCTTTTCTTTTGGAAAATATAAAATTCTAACCCGCTGATTTAAGAATATCAAACCAGTGTAGATTATCATATTAAGGATTTGTTTATGTTAACACGGTCATGTTTTTATTTTTAAACCTAGATCTCAGGGTTGGAAGGACTCTGTATAGGACAGAACCGAAGCACAAATAATTATGTAGCTCCTGCTGTTAGAAGGAAGCAAAGTCATCTTTCAGAGGTGTGCGTCTGTTTGTACATTCACTTAAGAAATATTAAAAAATATCTCCTATGTGGAAAAGGCACTCAATTCTGAAATACAATTCTCCCACAGGTTTTTTTTTCTTGGATAGAGATATTTCAGTCAGTGTTTTTATAATGACAATAGTTGCTGCTGGTACTTATATAATTTTTCTATGTAGTCACATTGATATGTATAGTGATATATTTTTTAAATTTATTTTTTCATTGACAGATAATTGTACATATTCATGGGCTACATAGTGATGCTTTGATATATATAATGTATAGTGATCAGATCAGGGTAATTAACATATTTGTCATCTTAAACATTTATCATTTCTTAGTATTGGGAAATTTAATATCTTCCTGTTAGCCGTTTGAACTATATAATAATTGTTAGCTATGGCCCTCTTACAGTGGTATAGAACACTGGAACTTATTCCTCCTAAGTGTGATTTTATATCCTTTGGCAAATCTTTCCCTGTCCTTCCTTTCTCTCTAGCCTTTCCAGCCTCTAGTATCCTCTGTTCTACTTGATCACATGGGTTTTTAATTAGGAAATTCTGAATGTTATGATGGATAATGCTATTAAGAGCAAATTCAGGAATGAAAAATTCAGTTGTTATTTTTTCTTCCTTTTTTAGGGCAAGTTAAAGTCTTCAGAGCCCTGTATACGTTTGAACCCAGAACTGTAAGTGTTCAGTTTTTAACTTTTAAAATTGACAGAAAAACCTGAGATGATTTTATTTAGACATTTCCTCTGGTGTGAATGGTCTGCCTTTTCTTTGATAGACCTAGGTAATTCTCAGGAATGGATGTTGAGTGCAGAGCTGTGCAAGTTAAGTCCCGGCTGATTCTCATGTCTTCTGCATCTTGAGGTCATGTCTGTCTTGTAAAACTTCTCCCCACATGGTGACACCACCTGCTTTCAAATTGACAAGTGACTTGCATATAAAGCATGGTGACCCTGTCTTAGTCATCCTTCTGCTGAATCTCATACTAACCTTCCTTCATTCTCCTCTTGACCCTCTACCTCAAAATAGCTCATAATGGTACCCACTGCTAGCCTTCCAGAACAATTTTTTATTTCTGTGCAGTGTGCATTTTCATTGTTATAGTTTCTGGTATCCATCCATTTATCTGTGGTTTATTAAGCATCTATTGTATGCCAGACACTGGTCCAGGCCTTGGTACTAGTGCAGGGACAACAGAAAGGATGCTCTCTTAGAGCTTGCATCCAGTGGAGAGAGACAGAGAGTAAGCAGACAAATGAATGTGACTGTCAAGGGCTAAGTACTCTGGAGAAAAATAAGGAGGATGAGGGGCAAAGAAGTGAATGGAGGAAAGAGTGCTGTCTTCAATAGCATGTTCAGAGATGGCCTTTCTATAAAGGTGGCATCTGGGGAGAGACTTGAAGGAAGTGAGGGAGCAACAAGTGCAAGCAGCATCCTTGGTGGATGCTAGAATAGAAAAAACAGGGAAGACAGCATGGCTTGGAAAGTTGCAAACACAGGAGAGGGTGGTGGGAGACTACTTCTGAGAGTTGAGGTGAACTGGAAGGCAAAGCATTTAGGGCCTGTGGGTCTCATTTCGATTTTGCTCTGGGTAAGATTGGAGGTGAGTAGATGGTTTTGATACAGGAGTGACTAGATGGTGAAGCAGGAAGTTGAGACAGTTAGGAGGGAAAGGAAAGAAACCAAGAAGGTTTCTTGGGGAGAAGGGGTGTATGAGTCCGTTTTTACTCTGCTGATAAAGACATACCTGAGACTGGGTAATTTATAGAGAAAAAGAGGTTTAATGGACTCACAGTCATGGCGGAAGGCAAAGGCATGTCTTACATGGCAGCAGACAAGAGCAAATGAGAACCCAGTGAAAGGGGAAACCCCTTATAAAATCAACACATCTTGTGAGACTTATTCACTACCACGAGAACGGTATGGGGGAAACTGCTCCCATGATTCAATTATCTCCCACCAGGTCCCTCCCACAACACATGGGGATTATGGGACCTACAATTTAAGGTGAGATTTGGGTGGGGACACAGCAAAACTGTATCACGGAGAAACCTGCTATCCTTGACGTTTCTCTCATATATGCTAGGGACCAGAGCTTTCTCTCTGTGGGCAGTCAGCTTGCTGCTGGCTTCATCTGGTTTGCCCCAGACCCCACCATCCCCAAAGTTAGAGGCAACTCAGAAGGTCACACAGAACAAGTGACACTGAACATCAGTTCGCTGCCATCAGGCCAGGGCCTGACTTCAAATCCCAAACCTGTCGTTTACTTACTGCATGAATTTTCTTACCTCACAGCCATTGATTCCTCATGTGAAAATAGGGATACCATTCTGCAGTGGCACCATGCCGTGAGCAGGGAGTGGGGTGAATATTGAAGGCCTACCACATGGTGAGCACCAAAAAATGGTAGCCTTCCAGAACAATTAACATGGGAATGTGCATATTCAGACGTGTTCTCCCAAGAGTTTGTCCACGAAATGTTTCTGGAACAAGAAAGGTGGGGTTTTTATTCTTCTCACCAAGAGATTCCACTGACAACTCTCCTGTGTTGGTGAGGGATTGGGAGTGGGTAGTGTTAGTTTACTGAGCCTGCCATAACAAAGTTCTACAGACTGAGTGGCTTAACCAAAAGAAATTTATTTTCTCACAATTCCGGGAGCTAGAAGACTGAGATCAAGGTGTCTGCAGGGTTGGTTTCTTCTGAGGCCTTGCTCTTTGGCTTCTAGATGTCGTACTTCTGTCCACATCTTCTCATGGTCTTTCCCCATAGGCTTGTGTTTTCATCTCCTCTTCTTATAAAGATGTGAGTCATTGGATTAGGGCTCACCCTAAAGACCTCATTTTAACTTAATTAACTCTTTAAAGTCCTTATCCCAAATACACTCATATTTGGAAGTATGGATACTCTTCAACTTATGATGAGCCCAACAAACTCATTGTAAGACAAAAAAAATCCGTAAGTCAAAAAATGCATTTAATACCCCGATAAGCCCATCGTAAAGTTGACAAATTGTTAAGTTGGATCATCGTATGTCAGGGGCATCTGTACAGGGGGTTTGGACTCTAACGTAAGAATTTGAGGTAGGGAGAGGGCACAAAGAGCCCATAACAGGGAAGTGTGAGGCCCAGGGCTGTTGTCTTTAAGCCCTGCTCACCGGGAGCGCTGTCATTTTATGCCTTGGCTTGTCCTTATCAGTTGTGTCCTGGTTGGTTGCATGACCCTAAGAGGGATAAGAGTGAGAGAGGTTAGGGGTGGTCAGGTGCCAGCCTGGGCCACTCAATGAATAGACCATTCTCTGCTGCCTCTGTGAATCTAGAATGGGACCTGCATTTACTTTGTTTTGAGGCTTGAGGTAACTCCTGACTCTCTCTCCTCTCTTAGTATGCTTCGTTGTCCCCACCTTTGTCCTTTCTCACCAACCTCCTCCTTCCCCTTTGCTTCCTCATGACCTCACTTCCCACTTGCAGACTTAGCTCCTCCATTCCATCTGTAGTCTGAGCTAGATTGGCATTCCTCAAAGGTGGCTTTGCTTCCATCTCCTGCTTCAATCTTTTATTTGACTAACGGTGTCATCCTCTATAGTCCAGCCCCTATTCCAGCCCTGCTGTGCTCTGTTCCTTCCTGTTCTTGAACTATCCTGTCTGGAGGTGACTCACAGCAGAACCTATCTCTCAGCCCTTTCTAGACCCATGGCCCTGTCCCTTCCAAGCTCACCTTACATACTTCCTCTCTGTAAAGACTTTTCTGACCACTCCAGCTGGAGGTGGACTGCCTCTCCCGCCTCTGAACTTCCACACTTGGTATTTCAGTCCCGCTCACAGGCACAGCATCTGAAGAAGCAGGGTAGCACCAGGTTCAGAGCCCGCACTAGGGTTCAGGACCAGCTTCACTTCTTGAACAACTGTGTGACCTTGAGGAAATTACCGGACCTCTTTGTCACAGTGTTCTCATCTGTAAGGTGAGGATAGTAATAGTCCCACTGGGTTTTAATGAGAATTAAATGAGATTAATTGCATAAAGCTGCTATTACTACTATTAAGGAGTACTTGTTACTACTGAAGGAGTAGTGGTTGCTGTATTAGTAGACATTTAACAGATATTTTTGATGAGTTGTGTATTGATTTATTTACTTCCAATTCTACTCCAAAATGGAGTTTCTCCACTGCTTTTAAAAAGATCTTAGTTATGATTGAATATACAGGAGAATATACATTTAATTCATTAGGCTTTAAAAAATATTCAATATTTAAAATGTATTTTTAATATTTTTAGTCCCAAGGATTGTAGACTGCAGTCAGTAATGACCACCTCAAGCCCTGTTGCCTCCATATTTCCCCCCGTTTGGCTCCCTTTAATCCCAGTATGAAGTGGGTAGCATCTAGCACGGCAGGCAGCCTCTAGCTCCCACGGCCTTCCTGACTGGTAAAGTGCCATGCCATACCCATTGTTAAATTTCGAATATCATTCCAGAACTAGGTTCGTCTTACCTTCTTTTTCTGAATGAGAATTTCTGTTGGAAGCTGTTTGGTCTTTCTCCCCTCTGACCAGCAGCCATCTTCTCTGGAGGGATAGATATACCACAGCATATCCCAAGCTGACCTGGCCTCCTTGAAGTCACTGGGACCAGGCAATATTGAAAGGCTGAGGTGGGCTCTGAGGGACATTGCTGGCATGTGCAGCCCCCCAGGCAGGCCTGGGTCCAGTTTTAAGCTCCTGTTCCCCCTCAGGAGATGGGGACAGCAATGCCCAACCCCAGTCTTGGGGATCCATTGAACTGGAAGAACGCTAGGTAGCTCCTGGTTCTTCCTGCCAACTCATTTCTCATCTGTCTTGCTTAAAGGCAAGGGTGTCTTGGCACCACCCAGCCCCATTTGGTTCTTTTTTCTCACCCAGCTCCTTTCAATAAAGTGTCAACCACAGACCTGGCTGGACTGGATTGACGAGTGTCAAGACAGACTGATGAGGAGAGAACAGAATTTCCTGTGTGGTTGAGGCGCATGGATTTCCAAAGGGAAACCAGCAGGACCCTGCTCTGTCATGTAAAAGTTGCTGGGCTGCACTAGGTTAATAGAGCCACGTGTAGAGGAAGGAGACTGGGAATCTAAGAGCTGAGATAGGAGCCCAGCCCTGCCACTCATGCTGATTTGCAGAGATTCTTTCACTTCTCTAAGCCTGGTTGTGAAATAGAGATTGTATCCATGACCCAGCCAAACCTAGTGAGTTGTGAGAACTAAATGAGGTCAAGTATACTTTGCAAGTAAAATATGCTGCCATTGGTTTTGTTGTACTGCACTATAGGGGTGGGGGAGTTGGGAGTGGATAGAGACAGATATTTTCCAAGGTGGCCAGCTTTTAATCTGGTCATGACACCATGATGGCCAATAATGGCTGTATGTGATGCCTTTTGTATGAGAGAAATCACAGGTGGTAGGTAAGAGCAGGGACTCCGTAATGTGACTTAGAGTTCAAGTGCAGGTTCTACCATGTACCTGATCTATCGCCTTGGACAGGTTTCTCATCTTTAACATGATGATAAGAATACCACCCACTTCATATAGTGTTCTTGGTGAGGAGCAAATTAGTTAATATTTCTGAATGCCCAGACCAGTATGTGGCACATAATATATACTATAAAGTGTTAAATAAAAACATCTGTGGAGAATTTGTTTTCTCTTTTTATGAATTTTGGGGGCTTCAGACTTCAGATTTGGGAGCAAATCTGAAAACTTTCAAAAGTATATCAGTTTTTCTAAACTTTTCATAAAGTATATTTGCATAAACCAACAAAGTTAATGCCTTGGGAATTATATGTTACCAAGAATATATGGAATGGGAATGGGAATATATGTTACTAAGTGTGTACTCTTTGCTGTAACATCCCAGTGGACAAGAGCTTTCTTATTCTGATACCTTGTTGTTCTTCAAGGAGAGAGGAAAGGAGGAATGTGGTTAAAAAACAAAGAACAAGCTGGAAATGGGGAAGTGCATACTTCATTATGTTACTGTTTTCCCATTTCTGTTCCCTGACTATGATGCTGGGAATTTAAAAGTAGATGCTCATTGAACAGTTTACATCAGGTATCCTGCTAGTGGTTTCTCAATGGAAAATGTGAATATTGCTGGTGAAATCTGTTCTTAAAACCATGAAATTACCGTGTTGTATGTACTGCCACCAACACTGCGAAGAATTTAGTAGACTACCTACTTAGCTAGATTAGGAAAACATGTCCCTAGTTTCTTTGGAAGAAGATATTTTACGAGTAGTAGCATTCTGTGTCTGGGAGCTATGGATTAAAAGAGAATAAACTGTCGACTGTAATTTCTCGGGATGAAAAAATGAGGTCACTTTTTGCCTGACTGAAATGGACTGCCTGTTCTCATTGCCTCCGTTGGAAAACAAGTCTGACCTAATGGGCGGCTTGTGGCAGACACCACTATTGAACGGCAGCCATTAATTCAAAAACCGAAATAGCACTGAGAGGTATCGAAGCGACTGGCACTCAGTGGTCTTTCTCAAATGATGCACTTTCCCAAACCACAGAGGACAAAATTTACTTGAAAGACAGTAAGAGTTTTAACTATTTTGGGCCTTATTACTTTTTTAAAAAAATGGAGGTAAAATTCACATAACATAAAAGTAACCATTTTTAAAATTTTTAATTTCTATGAGTCCATAGTAGGAGTATATATGTATGAGGCATATGAGATGATTGGATACAGGCGTGCAGTGTGGAATCATCACATCATGGGATATTAAGTATCCATCCCCTCAAGTGTTTGTCCTTTGTGTTACAGACAATCCAATTATACTCTTTCAGTTATTTAAAAATGTACGATTATTATTGACTATAGTTATTCCATTGTGCTATCAAATAATAGGTCTTATTATTTCTTTCTAAATTTTTTTTGTACCCATTAACCATCCCGATCTCCCCACAGGTTTTCCCATTACCCTTCCCAGCCTCGGGTAGCCATATGTCTACTCTCTATGTCCATGAGGTGAATTGTTTTGATTTTTAGATTTCACAAATAAGTGAGAATATGCGATGTTTGTCTTTCTGTGCCTGGCTTATTTCCAAATTAACCATTTTAAAGTGAATCATTCAATGGTGTTTAGTACATTTATAATTCATTACCTCTGTGTAGTTCTAAAACATTTTCATCATTGCACAGATTAACCCTGTACCCATTAAACAGTTACTCCCTATTCCCCCTGATTTATTGCTTGTTTTTATAAGAAAGAGTCATTATCATGATTGTGTGTGTGTGTGCTTTGTTTTTAAAAGCTATTTGTTTGGTACTTTTTCATAATGTGTTTTGTTTGTTTGTTTAAAGGGTGAGTGGTTTTATTAAATGGAAATTTAGGGAGATTTGACTTTTGTGATTTTTAGAAAGGGTAAAACTGTAAGGAAAGATGACTTCTTAACTTCTTAAAAGTACTGATTGAGGAGGATTTATTGTAAGACATAACTGAGTGAGATTAACTTTGGGAGATGTACTCAGTAAGAATAGCCCCGGACGGCTCAAAGATGGGACAGACCTCTTCATGGCATTGAACTCTTTCAAGTGCCAGGAAATGAAAAGTTACTCCAGGAAAATCTTGCTGCCCACATGTCCTATTTTCCTTATACTCTTCTTCTTCCTTCATTTTCCCCTCCCAGGCCTTAGCACCATCTAAAGGAGAGTCAGATGGTGTTAAAATTGCCAACAAAGGCCAACCTTAATGTTGTGGGGGCAAGTGGTGGTGGTTGCTGGGTCCAGCTGGGTTGCTGTAGTGGGGAGAGAGTCATCTTTCTGGCCTCTCTGGGAGTGATCCGGTTTACATCAAAATAAATACTAAAGGAAATAGTTTCTTTACCTAATCACTTTCTATATCTATCACATATTGGTAGTAATAGTGATCATTGATCATCAGAACATTTTAGAGACCGGTTTGAGAGAATATTAGTGGTTATTAATTTCTTTTTTCCCAAATTCAAGCAACAAAAATAAAAAGTAAAAACTTATTTCAAATAATATCAAAATGTATGTCACAAGGTCTAGTATATATAACTAATTTTCCATAGTTTGTGCTATGTGTCAGACTAGTCTGTGCAAATCAAAGTGTAAAAGCAATATATGTTTCAGAAAGTTACCTTTTAAAGGACTTTAACCATTTGGGTACATCAATAATCATCATTTGCTAATTTTTATATTTGAATACATAATGCATCTAAATATTTTCATGTATTATGGTTACTTAAAGCATGTTATGGCTGATAATAGCCTTAATTTACATTCATGGAGAAATAGTTATAGTAAGAATGTAGATCAGCCTTAAAACTAAATAAATTACTAGTGCAGAATCATATTTACTGCCCTAGTCTGCTACTGAGAGGAGGTAAACAAATGGAAAAATGAATGGATGAAATATTTTAATTTATTTATTAAAAAAATTTTTTGAGACAGAGTCTCACTCTGTCGCTCAGGCTGGAGTGCAGTGGTGTAATCTCAGCTCACTGCAACCTCTCCCTCCCTGGTTCAGGTGATTCTCATGTCTCAGCCTCCCGAGTAGCTGGGATTATAAGTGTGTACCACCACGCCTCGCACATTTTTTGTGTGTGTTTTTAGTAGACACGGGGTTTCACCATGTTGGCCAGGCTGGTCTCGAGCGCCTGTCCTCAAGTGATCTGCCCACCTCAGCCTCCCAAAGTGCAGGAATTGTTCAGGCATGAGCTACCACACCTGGCTGGGTGAAGTAATTTTCACTAGCATAATTTTGATTTATATGGAATAGTAATTATAATCACAGACATCAGAGCCTTTCTTTTAATAGTATTTTTCCCACCTAAACTATGAAAGCAACACATGCTCATGACAGAATTTGGAAATTTTTCTGTGTCTATTTAATGCATAGTTGTGTTCTTATCACATGTGAAATTTGTGTCCTACATTTTTCATCCACCATGATGATGTAAATATTTCCTAATATCTGAAATTTGCTCTAAGTAGGCATCACCCTACTTACTTATAAAGTCATGGCAAGTGTTATCTACTAATGGGGAAAAGATGTTTAAAATGTGTATCTTTATTCAGAGAGGTTTTTTCTTTTTTTCTTTTTTTTTTTGAGACGAAGTCTTGCTCTGTCACCCAGGCTGGAATGCTGTGGCATGATCTCGGCTTACCACGACCTTTGCCTCCCGGGTTCAAGCAATTCTCTGCCTCAGCCTCCCAAGTAGCTGGGATTACAGCCACACCCAGCTAATTTTTGTATTTTTAGTAGAGATGGCTTTTCACCATCTTGGCCAGGCTGGTCTTGAACTCCTGACCTCATGAACTACCTGCCTCGGCCTCCCAAAGTGCTGGGATTACAGGCATGAGCCACCACACCTGGCCTCAGAAAGTTTTTAGAACGTTTGGTTGGTACAGGCCAGAGCACATATGGTCGGTGTAATTAGCCAACTCCTTAGAGCTGCTTGGGGTTTCTGGACTGGCTGAGTTACTGCTTCTTATCTTTTAGCTCTTTAGCTTTATTAATGGTTGAATTACATATTAACTTTTCTCATACAGAAAATGTTCATTCTCCCTGAACATGAAGAGTTAGAATAATGATTTTCTCATAATAAGCAGATAGCAGATGTTGATCTTAAAGTGTTCAAGGATTGAGGCCTTGTTTAAGAGAAAACCAAGCTTCTGGCTGTTTTTCATGATTCTAATTCTAGACATTTATCTTTTTATGAAAAGCAATATACCACCTTTTAGAATTTCTACAAGGAAGAAGTTTTATTAATATTCTATTTTGATATATAAATGTTTTGCTTTGGTTGTAGAAGAATACAAAATGTGTGTGGAGAATCTTTATGTAATTCTTTGAAGTTCATCATGGGAAAAAAAATCTATTCATGTATTCATTTTTCAGTAGTAGGCCGGGCGCTGTGGCTCACGCCTGTAATCCCAGCACTTTGGGAGGCCGAGGCGGGCGGATCACGAGGTCAGGAGATCGACACCATCCTGGCTAACACGGTGAAACCCCGTCTCTACTAAAAATACAAAAAACTAGCCGGGCAAGGTGGTGGGCGCCTGTAGTCCCAGCTACTCGGGAGGCTGAGGCAGGAGAATGGCGTGAACCCAGGAGGTGGAGCTTGGAGTGAGCCGAGATGCCGCCACTGCACTCCAGCCTGGGCGACAGACCCAGACTCCGTCTCAAAAAAAAAAAAAATTTTCAGTAGTGTTTTATTATATGGCTTATGTGCTGATTTAAGTGTATAAAACCACATTGTTTATTAGAATATGATAGAATTTTGAATCTATATAATGATTATATTCTAATTCATGAAAAATCACATGGAGTCAAACTTTTTTTTTTCTTCTAGCCAGATGAATTATACTTTGAGGAAGGTGATATTATCTACATTACTGACATGGTAAGTCCACATAATATCTTGTAATACTACATATAAAGACTGTTTTATGTAGCTATAACATTGTAAGTTATTTAAATGTATATGTACATAGAAATACATATGTACAAGTCTGTTCATTTTAGCGCAATTGATAGTAGCATAAGATTGAAAACAGACCTTATTTCCATCAATAGGTAAAGAGTTGAATAAGCTTTGGTCTATCCAGAAACAAAATATTATGCAGCTATAGAAAGAAATGGGGAATATCTCTATATGCTATTATGAAGTAATTTAAGTGAAAAAAAAGCAAAGTGAGAAAATGTAGATAGTATATCCTCACTTTTCTAGGAAAGGGTGAGAGTGTATGTGTACACACATACATGCAGACAATTGTTTTTCTCAATTTCAAATAAAAAATTGAAAGATGAGTTGTGAAGTAAAATTTAGTTTTATTCTATGAAGAGTAAATATCCTTTCTCTAGGTGGAGGGAGGGAAATAGGGTATAATGGACATAGATGGAAGATAGACTTTTTGGAAAATTATACCTTGTTTTGTGGATTTGACTTTGAACTGATGTAAACCTTGACAGAGTTAAAAATTTGAGTAAATAGCAATCCCTAAAAATTAAAAGCAGAATGAATCAAATGAACTTAATTGTACCCTGGTAATTGACATAACCACATAGAGAGGAAATATTCCAAGTTTAAAACTCAGCAATTTGACTGAACATCCATAGTAGAATATGGATATATATATGAAGAACATATATATGAAGAATATATATATGATGAAGGACAAAAAGAACTGGCCAAAAAAGGGTAAATTGATTTAAATCATGCCCTTGTTCGGGAAATGTTGGTATTGCTAAGTCTGAGACTGTTGCATGTGTATTGTGGTTTAGAGCAAATGAGTCATTAGGTCGGTGATGTTGCTAACGGATTTTCAGCATGGCGAAAAGGATACACAGATGTAAGATTAATGACAGTTTAAGAAAAGCTCTGTATTCCTTCATCTGAATTGGAAGGATCACTTGTATTTTATCTAAAATAAAATGAAAATATTCCCTGCTGTGTTCTTTGAAAGGGCCTAGGAAAAATGACCAACCCAATAATAATGTTATTTTTCCATTGGAACGAACAGGCTTCTTTGAGAAATGGCTAGTACCAAGTCAAGGGCAGCAGAGGTACAAGATAAACCCAGAACATCCTCTTGTTAGAAACCATGGAAGCTCCCAAAGACAGTAGGGTCATAATGAAAGGACTTGGGAACTAACTTGAAGAGACTCCCACTGGCCAAAGATAGGACAATTTGAGCATCAATTAGGGCAACAACTTCCAAGAATTGAAACACATTCAATACATTTAAATGTATGAGTTCCTAGTGTTACTTCTGAACAAATCTCATTGGTCAGCATGAGAGAATGCTAGGAAACCAGGTTTTTATTCTGACAACCGTTAAGGGGAAGAATCCCCATTTATTCTGTGCTTTCTTTATGAATTTCTTATCTGGGCAACTTGAGAGTTGATGAGGAAGTTTTTGTTTGAAGAGGTATTCAGGTTATTTCAATGAAGAAGGAATGATAGAATTAGCATGTCACCACCTTGCAGCCCCTAGGAAATAGTGGATCTAGACAATGATCATCAAAGGCTACTAACATGAAAAGAAGCCGACTAGATAGTACACGTTTCCCAATGGAAGAAATCAGTACCGCCTAGGAAATAGCTTTGCCAAAAAACATTGAAGCTGAATCTAATTAAACCTCTAGAACGAATGACCAATTTATAGGCAATACAGGGAACAGAGGAACATGTTTAATGATAACACAGGGATACAACAGGCAAAATCCATAGAGGTTGAAACTACAGGACAAACCAACTGGATTCTTCAACAAATATATTTCTAAGAGATAAAAAAGAATGGAGAGACAACCTTTAGATTAAAAGATACTTAAAAGACAAATCATATTGTATAGCCCTTATTTGAATCCCAAATTATGGGACAGTTGGGAAATTTGAGTATTGACCTGGATATTTGATGATATTAAGGAATTATTGTTGGAAAAAACTTTTAAGCTGTGATAATGGCATTATAATTGCCTTTCAAAAAGTATGTATGTTTCCGCGATACATAATGAAATATTTACAAATGAAATAATATGATGTCTAGAATTTATTTTAAAATAATCCAGGAGGGGAGGGAGGTCGTGGGGGCATATATGAAACAATATTGATCATTAAGAAGTGATTTGTGCAGTTGGGAAATGGGTATATATAAGGTCATTACATTGTTCTATTTTTTTATAAGTTTAAATTTTTCTATAGTAAAAAGTTACCCCCAAAAAGAAGATAATATAAAGAGATCTTTAGAACTTCCTCCCCCATAAAAAATACTATCTCGGAGCTAAGAGAAATGAAACTGTGGACACAAAATCATATAGCTAGTCTAAACTAGCGTAATTTGTTTTCTTCTCTTTCATATCATCTCTGATTTGTTTGTTTATTGGGACTGTGTCATGAAACGTATTCCATTTGTTGCAGGCGGATGCACGTTTATTTGTAACTTACCGGTAAGGGAGACCGACACTCACAGCTAGGCTGTGAGGAAACTTGACGGTGTAGGTAGGGTTGACAGACATTTTGTAGAACAGGATGTAGAACAGGATTTGGCTCCCTAGGAGCCAAATAATTTGAAAAGTGGATGAATGTAGTCTGGATTTCACACCGCTTAATTTAACTTTTCTTTTACCAGAGTGATACCAACTGGTGGAAAGGCACCTCCAAAGGCAGGACTGGACTAATTCCAAGCAACTATGGTAAGTGTTGCCGAGTGGTTTTACTTCAGCTATTCTTCGTTCACTTGGAATTTTTTTGGTTCTTGAGGCTTTTCTGCGTGCTGCTGTGGCTGAGAAGGCAATGGAGTCATTGTCAGTCTCGGACATTTTCCATTCCATGAGCCTCCTGTTAATAAACTGGTCATGACTACCAGATGTGCTTGAGCCTGACTGTGTGACCTAAGAGAAAGCATTATAGCATTCTTAACCCAAGGTTTCCCAGGAAACGCTTATGGTTTTACTTTCTTCAGCTCTTAAAACAATTGTTTTTAATGCTGATAAACTCAATCTTGCAGATTGTTTCTTAGACTAGCCCTTTCTTTTGTGATGGAGTAACACGACCTTGTTAATTCATGTTTGGGGCAGTGAGGTTCATAAATGCTTACTTATCATGGCAGTTTGGGGACCTTGAGAGATGAGAGACACGGTTCCTGCCATGAAGCTGCTTCTAGCTGGAAGTGGGACAAATGGATAAAACACTTATTTAGTTGTCAGCAGAATAAACTCAAAAGAGCTCAGAACTGATAAACAAGGCTCCTGAGTTTTAATCCTTTTTCTTCCATTTCCTAATAACACTCCCTGCTGATTCTAGGACAGCAGTGAACACACCTTCTTTAAGAGGCAGGTAGCTATGCTGATTGTTCCTTCTGAATACAGGAAGCAAAATATTCCCCCCTCATCTGCTCCTACATAAATACACACAAGAGACTCAAAATTATTTTTAGGCATCTTTAAAGCAGAGTGATCTACACAATGTAAAAATGAACATCAAATTGCTTTCTTTTGCATTTTTATGCTTTATTAAATACTTGCGTAATATCAAGTATGCATTTAACTCAGGTATGCAGGTTTGTTTGTTTTTGTTTATACTTCCAGTTAATTACTATGTTATTGCTTTATTGCTTGGCTTCCTTTCCCTTAACACATCATTCAGCTTCATTTAATGCAAGAACTATCCATTTGATTTCTGTTACTTTTTATCCACCTTAAGTAAAGGAAACTGTGTTGAAGGCCCTGGTACTCCTGAAGCTGGGGGACTGTGGTGTATGAGTGGCTTCAGTAAATCATTTGTGTGGCAATTCAACATTGGGCTAACACTTTATATTTTCAATCTAGTGGCTGAGCAGGCAGAATCTATTGACAATCCATTGCATGAAGCAGCAAAAAGAGGTAGGTGTGATTGTTTTTGACTGAGGTATACAGTACAGTAAAATGCACAGATTTCAGTTAGTTTTGACAAATGCGTACACCCGTGTAACCAACACTCAGATCAAGATCTGGAACATTTCTACCATCCTATAAAGTTCCCTTTGCACCTTCTCAGTTAAATCCCTGCCTTCCCCAGAGACAGTCTGTCCCAACATCTATTACCCTAGAGAAGCGTGATTTTAATTTTAAAACGTCAGTCAGGAAACACTGTTGTGGGGAGACGCAAGTCGAAAGACATGGTCCGTGACTTCCAGAGCTCAACATCTGGCAGGGGAGAGAGAGATGTAACAGATCGTTAAAATATGGTATGATAAGTACAGCAATTGAAATGTGTTTAACAGGCTGTAGAGTAGAGGCCAGGGTGGGTAACTGGAGGGCAGAAGAATGGAAGGGTCTGGTGGGTACAGCATTTAGGAGAGCATTGGTGTGGTGAGCACTTGGCCAGGGAGGGCATAACAACAGGGATGAACCTGGGGGAGGATCCTTGACCAAATAACTGTCAAACTTGTCTTGGGCTTTATTCTGTAGATCAGCAGTCCTCAGCTAGGGGTGATTCCTCTTTCACAAACCCTGAGGATATTTGGCAATATCTGGAGACGTGTTGACTGTCGTGACTGGAGGGATGTTACTGGCATCTTTTGGGGAGAGGCAGGGGTTGTTGCCACACATCCTACAGCACACAGCACCCCCACAATAAATCCAACCCCAAATGCCAATGGGGCTGCTGCCAAGAAAGCTTGCTGTAGATAATGGGGAGTTTTTGTAAAGCCTCAGTGAGTTCCATTTCATTCAATTTTTAGATTTTTTGGAAATCTGAATGTACACAAGGAAATTATTGGTTAGGACTGTGAAAAAGTAAAAGGACTAAACGGACATTTAAAAAGTTCTTTGTAAATTAGATACTTGGGACATTAGCCTGAGGATTTTAAATTAATAGTTACAGTTTAACATATAAGAGCAGCAGCTTTGAGTAGGTTATTTAGCCTTTCTTATAGGAGCTGAAGATGCATTGTAAATATGAATATGAATAGTATCTGCTTGTTCTTAGGTTTGATTGTCTTTTCCTCAATTTCCAGAATTTCACAAAGAAAAAATAATATATGTATACACACACACACACACGTATATGTATTTTAACAGAATAGAAATACCTTAAGTATACCCAGTTAGGCAACTCTTCCCATTAACCTATCATTAGAAACATTGATGTTAATACTTTCCATTAATAAGCTGGAAGTCAAAATGTACCATAATAAATGCATTAATGGGCAGGTCTTAATTTACTACTTGCTGATTAATCCATTGCAAATGGAAATACATGCAGAATGAAACAATGAAATTTATTTAAAAGCAAAATAAAAAGTGAAAGCCTTTTTTCTTGTGTTTTTGTAAATAAAATTCTTTCAGGCAACTTGAGCTGGTTGAGAGAGTGTTTGGACAACAGAGTGGGTGTTAATGGCTTAGACAAAGCTGGAAGCACTGCCTTATACTGGGCTTGCCACGGGGGTCACAAAGGTATTAACATTTTGTTTGTTATATGTTTCTATGCTGCTGACGGGAGCCAGATTTACAAAAAATGAGAAAGAAAAAGCACTGGCTATTCTTTTTGAATCCTTTGGAACACCAGCCAAAAGCCGTGTTCCTGGAAGTTCTGTAGAACAGTGGGTAGAATGTGGTCAGCCAGTCTCTCCGCATGGGCCCCTCTCACTTGAAAGACTGGGCACTTCCTTTCCTCTCTCAGGCTTAGAAAGGTTACTGGAAAACAGCAGTAATATAAAAACAAAACCACTGTCTAATCTTACAGAAGAAAAGATCAGAATTGGCTCCCTAGCTTAGCTTTTCACAAGGTCTGCTTTTATGATTTGCATTTTAAGTTTAATGCAAACTATTAGATTCAAGAGAAAGCCAACCATTTGCCTAAGTTAGTGATTCCATTGATACTTTTTCTGTTATAATCAATAATAATGACAAAGTGAATTTTTAGATGTATTTTTTCCTGGCCAAAAATTTATCACCCACTGCTTTTCTACATCTCCCTATAACAAAGGAAATAAACTCAACAACAATAAGAAATGAAGCTCTCAACAAATTAAATAGCAGTGCCAAAGGAAAATTTGTAACTGTCTCCTAAAAAGAAGCCTGTCTTATTTCAGCTAATAAACATGTTAGTTATATGAATGAAAAGTATTGTAATGAATGTAAAAATATTCCTGTGTCATATGAAAATGCAAAAGCCAAAGCTATTAGAAAAAGTGTATTTTCCTAAATAATTCTACTTTTTAGATTCTTAAGTTTTTCTATTTTATAAATTTTACAAAATGTGTTAACATTTTCTTGAAGGTTCTTTTAAAGACTCTCGCTTTTATAAAATTATTGTACCTAGATTTGTCAGGCTTCTAATTTTCATTCTTAAAAAGTATCTTTTCTCTTTGAATTTCAGATATAGTGGAAATGCTATTTACTCAACCAAATATTGAACTGAACCAGCAGGTAAGACTGCTTATCTGAAAATCATTTAACACATACCTGCTTGTTCTCTTTAGTACGGAGCAACTTACGGGCATGTGAAGTACTGTAGCAAAATACCGCAAGCGCATAATTTAAAAATTATGATTGCGCTAAAATTCAAATTGTCCACAGCCCCAAGTGCCAGTCCCACTCCTCCTCAGATGTCACTTTCAGCTTTTAGCTCTTTCTTCGTGTACTTACCTTTGTCTTACCAAGGAATAGGCTGACAGAGCTCTCTCTCCATGCGTTATCTTCATGTGTACTTTGACCTCCTGTTGGGTATGTGAAGGGTTAAGCTTGTCACTGCCCCAGCTCTCATCTTTCAGCACCCCAGCACCCAGCCTGTCCTCTGCTCCTCAATGCACTTCATCACAGTTTTTGGTTATATTACTATATGACGTTTACTTCATTATGGGTGTCTAAATAGTGTTCACTGCTTATATAACCTTTTTTTTTTGTTTCTGTACTTACTGACTTTTTAAAACTCATTTTTTGTTATCTCACTGTGACTTCTCTACTGTTTTATACAGTCTTGATATATAATACTTTTCCAAAATGTGTAAGATAATCAACAGCTTTCTTTTTTCTCCCCGAACTCATACTTCCTGAAGTACTCCATCATTCTCCAGACTGAGCAACTTGGTCCCTGTGGCCCTTTGCTGTCTTCCAGGGAACCCCTTCCGTTCTCTGCCGTGTTGCATCTTCATTTTTCCGGATCCCTTGTCTGTCTTTTGTCAGAGAACGTCTTCAAGTAGATTCCTGAGAAAGAGAAGCTTGGGATTGATTATTTGACTGATCAGAAGTCTAGGTCAAAAACAGTTTCCCTCAGAATTTTGAAGGCATGGCTCTGTGGCATTCTTGTTTCCAGGGTTGCTGTTGAGAGGTTTGGTGCCATTTTGATTACCCTTCTTTTGTGTGTGATCTGCTTTTTCTCTTGCTAGCAGTATTTACTTTTTTGTTGGTGTTTTAAAATTTTATGATGATGTGCCTTAGCGTTCATCTCTTCCCAGTGATTATGATGAGCTCTTTCAGCCTGGAAAATTATCTTGTATTATTTTTTTAGAGTTTTTATCTGACCCTTCTTTGTTCTTTTTGTTCTGGAATGCCTGTTAGTAGGATGTTGGACTTCTTGGATTAAACCTTCAGTTTTCTTAATTTTTCCCAGAGATATTCTCACCTTTGTTTTATTTTGGTTATCTTTTTAATCTCCTAGAGTTCTGTATTAGTTTTCTGTTGCTGCCTAGCAAACGACCACAGGCTTAGCAGCTTCTACTTTCTGTACGTCAGAATTCTGGGCATGGCATAGCTGTGTTCTCTGCTCAGGGTCTCCCAGGTGGAAATCAAGGTATTGGCTGGAACTGGATTCTTATCTGGAGCTTGGGGTCTGCTTCCAAGTGTATTTAGGTTGTTGGAAGAATTGATTTTCTTGTGTCTGTAGTACTACTAAGGCCCTCAGCTTTTAGAGGCCGCGCCTCTCTGTAGACACCTCACAGTATGGCTGTTTGCTTTCTTTCTCAAGGCCGGAAGGAGATTGTCTGTCTGCTGCTTCATCGTTTTTAGTTTTTAAGGGCCCACATGGTTAGGTCAGGCCCACCTGGGATAATGTCCCTTTTGATGAACTCAACATCTGCTGACTAGAAGCCTAATTACGGGAGTGATAGCCTATTACATTCACTGCTTTCACTCGCAGTCAAGAGGAGGGGGCCTGTACCGGGGCCAGGAACCTTGGGGGCCCTTCTTAGAATTCTGTCTGGTATAAGCTCTTATTTTACTCTGATTGTTACTTTTACGTAGTATCTTTCTTTTTCTTGTTTCATGACACAATATGATCTTGTATCTTGCTGATATAATATTTATAACTTTTCAAACTGTATTTTTTGGCTATTCACTATACTGTGTTTTTTCCCTTTGAGATCCATTTATTTTGTTTTGGTCTTTCCTAAAATATTGTAGGCTTTCCACGAACACTTGATGTCATTATCTATCCATTCATTATTATTTTTTAAATTTGAGATAGTGTCTCGCTCTGTCATCCAGGCTGGAGTACAGTGGCGCAATCTCAGCTCACTGCAACCTCTGCCTCCCAGGTTCAAGCTATTTTCCTGCCTCAGCCTCCCAAGTACCTGAGACTACAGGCCTGTGCCACCGGGCCTGGCTAATTTCTGTGTGATGGGCTTTCACCATGTTGGCCAGGCTGGTCTGGAACTCCCTACTTCAGGTCATCCACCCTCCTTGGTCTCCCAGAGTGCTGGGATTACAGGCGTGAGCCACTATGCCTGGCCCTTATCCATTCATTTTTAAGAGTGATTGGAAGCTGTGTGTGCTTGGTGAGGTCTGCTGGCTGGTGGGCTCCTTCACAGGGCGATCTGGTGAGGTCCTGGCTATTTCGCTAGGTGACACCCAAATGCTAATGAAAGTACACTCCTTCTCTCCCCTGCACATGGGACTGCACTGCTTCACCAGAGGCACCCTCCAGTCTCCTGCCTGGGGGGGTGTGCACACTGGGCAGTGGGGTACGTAAGGTACCTGAGAGAGGGGTCTTACTGTTCAGTCCGTAGGTTTTTTACCTAACCCTCAGCCTTTAGTTTTTGGCCTTTTGCTACCTTCTCTTGTACCTAGTGTTCATGAACTTGGAAACTGTCAGATTACTTTATTAACAAGTAAATCTGTCATCATTATTGGGTCATCTGGCAGCAAGAGAAGGGGAAGAGGTTCTGAGATTCTGCTTTCTATGAGTACTTTTAACCAGTATCTCTGTTTTCCCACCAATGCCGCATATCTGCCCTAATACCTCCAGGAATCTCCACTTCCTCATTTTTGCCAGGTTTCTTTTTTTTTTTTTTTTTTTTTGAGATGGAGTCTCGCTGTCACCCAGGCTGGCGTGCAGTGGCCGGATCTCAGCTCACTGCAAGCTCCGCCTCCCAGGTTCACGCCATTCTCCTGCCTCAGCCTCCCGAGTAGCTGGGACTACAGGCGCCGGCCACCACGCCCGGCTAGTTTTTTGTATTTCTTAGTAGAGACGGGGTTTCACCATGTTAGCCAGGATGGTCTTGATCTCCTGACCTCGTGATCCGCCCGTCTTGGCCTCCCAAAGTGCTGGGATTACAGGCTTGAGCCACCGCGCCTGGCCTGCCAGGTTTCTGCATGTTCAAATCTGCTTGCTTCCTCCTGGGTCTCCCTCTGCAGGCATCTGCTTTTCAGCTCGTGCTCCACCAAGTCAGCTTGTACTCCTCCATCCAATTCCATCTCCCAAAAATGACTCCTCTCCCATCTCTTGAGTCTCCTTTCCTTTTCTCTTTGGAATTCTATAACTTCATTCCCATTTTAGGTTTAATTGGGTTAAACCTAAATTAACATGTACTTTCAATCCACCCTCTATCTTAAAAATGGTACTTTCTCTTTTTATCACTTTAGAACAAGTTGGGAGACACAGCTTTGCATGCTGCTGCCTGGAAGGGTTATGCAGATATTGTCCAGTTGCTTCTGGCAAAAGGTAAAGTTTGTGCTGAGTTTATCTGGTCTTTGCTTGCCCTGAAAAATAGTCTATATCAAATTATGCCATTTGAAATGGTAGGAAGAATAATAGTCTTATTTCAGAATAGGGTTTAACCTTTGCTCTGCCTGTATATTGTGGAGTAGTTATGATAAAATGAAATTACTGGGTGTTGGTTTGTGTTAGTTTTTAATATAAACTGAAACCATGGCAAGCTTTAACATTACGTATATTACTTTTAGTAAGAACTGTATTGTACGTTTCTGCAGGATTATAGAGCCTTAGAAACAAAGAATGTGTGTGTACACATGTGTTGGGGAGATCCTGTCTGAGAAAGCTGTATAAGTAAAGTTGCGGAGGCCCCTGTTCTCACAGGGAAGTCTTGACGGATAAGCAAGAATGATGTGGCTGCAGTGTCCTGCTTTGAGCTGAGCAGGTGCTAGATGTAAAGTGAACGAGAGAGGATATCTTGATCCCCTGTTTTTATAAGTCAGAGGAAACAGTGAAGTTATAAACCGACTATCCCTTTATCCATTTGTCCCACAAATATTAGTTTACTCTTAAAGAAGGCCAGGCAGACCACCCATACCATACCCTAGTCCAGAAGCCTATCATGTAGGATGCTTGAGTCCCCAAGACACTTGTCATGGAATTACCCTTATTAGGGATCCTCAGAGCAATATTGTGGGATATATGATAGGAATGGTTTAGATTTTAAGTATGCTGGTGATGTAAGCTGCAGGTCTAAAAGGCCGGACACTATGAGGATCACTCTAGGGCCCTGTAAAGGGTTTGCTGAGGACTTGGATGTCTAATATGGCAGCCACTAGCCACGTGCACAACTGAGCCCTTTAAATGAGGCCATCTGAATTGAGATGTGCTATAAGCGTAAAATGCATACCAGATTTCAAAGACGTAGTGAAACAAAAAGTAAAACATCACAGTAATTTTCACGTTGGTTATGTGTTAAAATGATAACATTTCAGATATGCTGGGTTAAATAAAATATGTAATTAAAATTAATTTCACATTTTGCAAATGTGGCTGTTAGAAAATTAAAAATTATATATGTGGGTCACATTATATTCCTATTAGTGCTCATCTAAAGGGACTCAGGAAATGGTTGTGTTTCTTCTCTATCATCACTCTCTGAATATTTCCTGTTCTGATAGCAATCATGTCTATGAGCTCTAAAGTGTAATATAATATATGATTAGTCACAGAACTGTTAACCCTCAGCAGTTTTTGACCTGTAGCACACTGAGAGAATGAGGTTTCTTATATAACCCTACTGTGAATAGAACAATCTGCTTAGGAGAAAGATTTTGACACAAGATCATTATATTACTAATTAAACATACTATTTTTTTTTTCTTGATGCAATATTTCTGTGCCTTTAAATTTGGGGACACTTCTTTCTTTCTTTTTTTTTTTTTGAAACTTGGTCTCACTCTATGGCCCAGACTGGAATGCAGTGGCATGATCTCGGCTCACTGCAACCTCTGCCTCCTGGGGTTCGAGTGATTCTCCCACCTCAGCCTCCTGAGTAGCTGAAATTACAAATGTGCACCACCACACATGGCTAATTTTTGTAGAGACAGAGTTTCGCCATGTTACCCAGTGTGGTCTTAAACTCCTGAACACAAGTGATCTGCCTGCCTCAGCCTCCCAAAGTGCTGGGATTACAGGCGTGATGAGCTACTGTGTCGGCCTATTTTTGTTTATTGAAGGGGAAGTGGTTGCAAAAAAAGTGACACTTTCCTACACTGTGGCAGAAAGTATGAACTGATAATGCCTTCTATTTTTGGTTTTTGGTTTTTTTTGAGACTGAGTCTCGCTCTATTGCCCAGGTTGGAGCGCAATGGTGCAATCTTGGCTCATTGTAGTCTTTGCCTCCTGGGTTCAAGTGATTCTCATGCCTCAGTCTCCCAAGTAGCTGGGATTACAGCCGTGCACCACCATGCTTGGCTAATTTTTGTATTTTTAGTAGAGATGGGCCATATTGGCCAGGCTGGTCTTGAACTCCTGACCTCAAATGATCCACCCACCTTGGCCTCCCAAAGTGCTGAGATTACAGGTGTGAGCCACCATGCTTGGCCTAAAGCCTTCTTGGAAAGCAATCTTAAAATCAGAGATGAAAAAGGAGATATTACAGCTGATACCACATAAATTCAGAGGATCGTTAGAGACTAGTATGAAAAGCAATCTGGCAGTAGCTGGCAGAGTTTAAAATGGACTTAGCCTTACTTTCTAATACCACTTTTAGTAAACCATTCTTCAGAAATACATGTGAACAAAGATGTTGTTCAAGGATGTTCACTGGAGTATTTGAGATAATGAAAATTAGGAGTAGCCTAAGTACCCATCAATACAGGAGTAATTAAATTTTGGAGCATCCACAAAATGGAATACTTAAATGGTTGAGTTACAAATATGTGTATTGCTAAGAAAACAGTACCATTAGACATTAAGTTTTAAAAACATGAAATTACAGACCAATACATGTAGTATGATTTTGTGTCTATATCAATATGTGTATGAATGCATTGATGCAAATAAGGGAGATAAGAACTCACGCCCACTTGTTAAGAATGGTTACCTTAGAAGTAGGTAGAAGATGAAGGGATGAAATGGGACTTGTGCTTTTTTCAGCATACATTTGTATTTTTGAATCCTTAACAATGCAAATGTATTTATGAATTCTGATGTAATTTTGAACACAATAAAGGCAAAGGAAAAGTGGGTAGAAGATGGCTTATGGGAATAATGAATTGCCTCTTGGTTTTATGTGTTGCTATTCTGCTAATTTGCATGAGAACCTACTTACAGATATAAAATATTAATCCCCTCAAGCACTACCCACTTGGTCTTTTCTAAAGACCCTCTTGAGCAAAAGAGGAAGCAAAGGGCTCATTGAAGTTAAGCTCCACAGGGACCATAAACTCCTCACTGAAAAGTTCACATGCAATTCTAAAGGGACTCGAAGGGAAAGGCTCGGAATTAATTGTTATCACAGGTGCAGCAACAAGCTTCCTGATTAAAGATGCCAAATATACTGCATGAGAAAGTTTATTGTTTTGAGAACGTTTACTTCTGGGCCAGAGTTGTTCACTAGTTTGTTTTGCCAAAAGTGGTTAGCTATGGGGAGAGAGGATTGGCTACTACTGTATAGTCTTCAAAGACACCTAATTGATTTTTCTTGTGTTGGGAAGGTGCTAGAACAGACTTAAGAAACAATGAGAAGAAGCTGGCCTTCGACATGGCTACCAATGCTGCCTGTGCATCTCTCCTGAAAAAGAAACAGGGAACAGGTATTTGTTTTAAACCCTTCTTTCTTCTCTGGTGCCCCGTAACTAAGATTTATTAACTTAGAATTGCGCAAAAGAAATAAACTCAGCCGAGTGCAGTGGCTTATGCCTGTAATGCCAGTACTTCGGGAGGCCAAGGCAGGAAGTTCACTTGAGCCCAGGAGTTGGAGACCAGCCTGAGCAACAAAGTGAGACCCCATCTCTACAAAAAGTATAAAAAATTAGCCAGACATCGTGGTGTGGGTCTGTAGTCCCAGCTACTCAGGAGGCTGAGCTGGGGGATCACTTGAGCCCTGGGAGGTTGAGGCTGCAGTGAGCTGTGATCATACCACTGCATTCCAGCCTGGGTGAGAGCGAGACCATATTAAAAAAACAAAAAAATATAAACTCTTCAGATGATTCTAATATTTGTTTCTATATCCTTGATCTTAATCAGAACCCCCAAAATAGGATACCCTCAATTAAACAGAAATTAGACGAGAAACATAATCTTTTACCTTTATTTTGTGTTTCTTTTATTCTTTGCAATCAAGTTCTAATCACCTTGCTTTCCATTACAGTCCTTTTCAGAGAACGATTGTCTTCATTCCTTCATTTCAATATGTATTTATGAGTGATTATCACTAAATATTTTTTAAAATAATATTTGATAGCTCCATGATATTTTCTATTTTAAATGAGGATATCAATAAAATGTAATCAAAATTATTCTAGACTTTGCTAAATATTTTGGACTTTATTCATAGTACTATGGGTGGTTTTTTAAAATAGAGTTTAGGTGTACATTATAATTATTTTTTTAGATAGAGTCTTGCTCTGTTCCCCAGCCTGGAGTGCAGGGGTGCAGTCGTAGCTCACTGCAGCCTCAAACTCCTGGGATCAAGTGATCCTCCCATCTCAGCTTCCTGAGAAGATGGGACTACAGGCATGTGTCATCATGCCCAGCTTTTTTTTTTAATGTAAAGATAGGGGTCTTGCCATGTTGTCCAGGTTGGTCTCGAACTCGTGGACTCAAGCCATCCTCCCGCCTCAGCCTCCCAAAGCACTGGGATTACAGGTGAGAGCCACCAAAAGGTGCCCGGCCTCCTTTTGTTCTTTATTCTAGATATGTCTTTGTTCCAGATTTCTTTTCTTTTTTTTAACTTCAATTTGAATATAGTGTAAACTGTTAATCAGTTGGTATTCCTTAATTAAGCCATGAGAGCTCACTGGCAGTGCAAGCCTTTCTTTAAGAAAGTAATTCCTCGTGGATAGATGGAGATGGGTTCCACTAAGGGAATGAGAAAGTATAAGCTGAGCTGGTGCTCCCCAGCTACATTATGATTCAGAAGCCATATTTGCAACTGTGTGAGAGACATACTTCTGCTTGAGGTCGACCTCTTACTCCTTGCTGCCCACATTGGGTCAGGAAGTAGGACTCTGGCCTAACTTCCTTTCTCTGCCACTGACTTCCTGTTGTGTGGCTGCCCTTAGCCTGTCCTGACCAAAGAGTAAGGCTTCTTATGACCTGAAGGTACCAGAATCTCATGCATGCTATGAGCTCCATTTTGATAGACAAGGCATATACCAAACTTTCTTAGACCCCAGAGAGCTTACCCAGAAGCCTTACTCAGGAGTGGTTTGAGTTGAGGGAAGCAGGTGATGAGCGTTTCTGCAGCCTTTGTAGAACAGGGCTGGGAGGCAGGTACTCTTTTCTCTGTGTACCGCAAGTGTGTTTAGTCTACCTTCCTAAATGTGAACTGATTAGGTAATGGATTCATTAATGAGGTAATCTTAGGGCCTGGCAGACAGAGCCAAGAAATGAGTTTTTATTTTTCAATTTTCATGTTACTTTTAAAATGTTTTTTCTTGCTTCATTTCCCCAATTATACAGTTAAAAAAAAAAAAAAAAGCTTTAATTTGTATTGATCCTCATTGGAATAGGTTTGGACTATTTGGCCATAGAGTTAATTGTCAGCATGAACTCTTAAGTTAGAAAAGGTATATTCTGATATTGTTGTCCTTTTTTTTTGAGACAGTCTCTCTCTGTCACCCATGCTGGAGTGAAGTGACACGATCTCAGTTCACTGCAACCTCCGCCTCCCAGGCTCAAGTGATTCTCCTGCCTCAGCCTCCTGAGTAGCTGGGATTACAGGCATGCGCCACCACGCCCGGCTAATTTTTGTATTTTTAGTAGAGATAGGGTTTCACCTTTTTGTCCAGGTTGGTCTCGAACTCCTGACCTCAAGCAATCTGCCTGCTTTGGCCTCCCAAAGTGCTGGGATTACGGGTGTGAGTTGCTGTCTACTTTTGGAAGCACAGTGTGGATTTTTTAATAGGTACAAAAATTCACATGTTGTAGTTACTATGGAAGATAACTAGGATATAGGGCTGGGGGTTATACTCAAGAGTTGAGCCCTTTAAAATTTTTTCCAACTTTTAAAAATTTGAGCATAATTTACATTAAGTAAGTACATAAATCTTAAGCATACAGCTTGATGAAATTTTTTTACACCTGTTTACCACAACCCAGATGAAGCTAGAGAACAGTTCCCACACGCCATCCTCATGCCTCTCACACTCCTCCCTCAGTGTCTTCTGCTTCTCTCACCATAGATTAGTTCTGCCCGTTTGTGAATTTTATGTAAATGGAATCAAACAGTATGTACTTTTTGTGACTGACCTCTTTTCATTTACATTATGTCTGTGAGATTCATCTGTGTGCCTGTGTTTATTTCTCCATCATCTATTTATTGTTTGTATGTTTGTTGGTTGGTCTTAAGTGCTGGTTCTTGATTTGAGATGTGTAAACCCAGGGTGATAGGATTGAGTTAAAATGAACGTGAGCTAGGGAAGGATGGCAGTGCTGCAGGAAGATACATTCCCATGCATGCTACGCCAAAGTGGGCTATGAAGAGATACAGCTTATTAAACAACGCCTGACCATGTGAGAGGTTTCCTGAGAAAACTGCCTCAGAACAGTTCATGAAAGGAGAGAAGGAGAAATAATTTATTTGCCTGACTTGTTTCTGTCTTTTGATGACCACTCAGAGTCTGCACCGTGGCAAATCATCCTCTCTTTTTAATAGGAGAAGGGAGAATAAAATAAAGAACAGAAGTAACCATCTGAGGACACAGAATATGAGCAGACCTTAGGATGGCAAAGTAGAAGGGGAAAGAGTTTCCCTATTTGTCTCTCAGGCTTTAGCTTAGAAAGCTACGTTTTACCAAGTTGACATGAAGTTCTGAAGTTCCTGGGTGTGTTTTGGGGGAGAACAAAATATATTCCTCCCAGTTCTTGTGAACTCCTCCTGAGGAGAGTGGAGAAAAATAGAGTCAACCTGGAGACTTCCAGTAGCTTGGAAGCTGGTGTGAAGTCACTGAAACATGGCCAGGTGCGGTTTCTCACACTTGTAATCCCAGCACTTTGGGAGGCAGGGAGGATTGCTTGCATCCAGGAGTTCAAGACTAGCCTGGACAACATAGTGAGATGACATCTCTACAAAAAAAAATTAAAAATTAAGCTGAGTGTGGTGGTACACGCCTGTAGCCTCAGCTACTTGGGAGGCTGAGGTGGGATGATCGCTTGAGTCCAGGAAGTTGAGGCTGCAGTGAGCCGTGATTGCACCACTGCACTGCAGCCTGGGTGACAGAATGAGATCCAGAAAAGAGACCTCTGTTCTTTCCTTCTTTCTCTTGCAAGATAAATCAGCTTCCACCTCCCTTGTACTGATCATCCCTTCTCCTTTTCTTTTTCTTAACAATCATTTTCCAAAACCTGTAAACATGAAGACTTTTTTTTTTAAAAAGAGCATTAGCATACCTAAAATAAAATTCCTTAATATCATCAAATATCTTGTCCTTGTCCAAACTTCCATTTTCTCATACATCTTTGTTTGTTTTTACTTATTTATTTACTTATGGTTTATTTACATCAGGATTCACATAAGGTCAGTTTGTGGTTGGTAGATATATCTCTTTATTTTTTAAGCAATAGTTCCTTTCCCTCCCCTCTTCCCCCTTTTTAACCTTACCATTTATTTATTAAAGAAACTGGGTCAACTCACTTGAATTTCCCATTCTGGACATTGCTGACTACATTCCCATGGTGTTATTTGTGATGTTCCTCTGTCCTTTAAGTTTTTGTCAATTGGTGTTAGATTTAGAGGTTTGATCCAGTTTAGATTCATTCTTTCATCCATTTATCTATCTCTATCTATCTATCTATCTATCTATCTATCTATCTATCTATCTATCTATCTATCTAATCTATCTATCTATCTAATCTATCTAGAGGTTTGAAGCAATTTAGGTTCTATCCATCTACTTACCTACCTACCTAGCTATGTATCTAGCTAGCTAGCTAAAGGTTTGATCCAATTTAGGTTCAATCAGTCAGTCTATCTATCCATCTGTGTGTCTACCTGCCTACCTACCTAATCATGTTTCTTTCTTGGGAGTAGAGAGAATAATAGATCATACAGAATATTGTGTTTTTTTTTTATCAGGGGCACATGATACCTGGTTGTCACTCTTCCTGTGATGTGACATCCGTTGATGATCATTGCCTAGATCTGTTACTAAACAGCACAAAATGATAATATCCTAATTAAATCACTTCTTTCTGAGTTACTAGCTGGAACATAAAGAAAAGTTTTCCCTCATCAATTGTTTTATTACACAGTGGAATAGTTAATGTAGCAAGGGTGGGATAAATGCTGGATTTTTGCCCTTTATTTAAGAGTTTTTAAAAAATAAGCTGGTCTCTGTCATCCTCCAAAGGGTGAAAAATGAGTTCTTTTTGGTGTGCATTTATGCGCTTTAATCCATTCCAATTAGTAACTTTATCAATAGCCCACCTTTGGGCTAGTGGAGGCCTCTTTAAGTTGAATCTCAGACCCTTTCACATGATGCTGTCTTTTATAGGATCCTTACTTTGTGGCATGACTAGGGTTCTAGGTCCATCTCTTACACTTCCTGCCCCATACTTGGAACTGGTCATATGTATGGTAAGCTTCAGAGATGTGATACTTACAGACCATGATGATCTGGGTGCTGAGACATATATTTATTGAACTTCAACAATGTGCCTGTGTTTGCATTCTGTTTTTCCCAATAAATTATATTTGGGGTAATCTGTTGCTATAGGAATTTGACTAGACAGTTGAAGAGATGACAGTGAAAGATCAGATGTCTTCCTTTCAAGTCCTGTTCAAGGATGCTTGAACATTTGATGGGGTCCAGTTTTTTCTATTTTAAAACTTTTTCCCCCTATTTCAGCCTTTTGCTTTATTGTCGGTGTTTTCTACATTGAAATTGAAGCTTCTTTGTTTTCATTCTTTGTTTTCCCTTTTTCCCTTCAGTAGTTAACTTCCTAACCCATGACCTTGCCTTTAGGAAAGATCTCAGGCTGTCACTGGGAGAGGAGGTTGGAAGCACAGTTGTCAGACTGGAGTGCTGCTGGTGGTGTGTCATGTTGGTCGTGGCGCCTGTGGCTGGGCCTTTCTGTTGGAAATGGATGCATGGCACCTGGGGCCAAAACTCTTCTGCATGACTATGGAACCAACACGTCGTCAGCCTCTGTGGCAACAGAAACTTAATGGTTAGGCTGAAAATCTAAAGCAGAGAAAGATCCTCAGGGAAAGTACCATCCATGTGTCAGATGGAAGATTCTATTCTAATTTAAGAGCTTTGAAAATGAAAAACTAAAATCTGAGCAGTTTATAATTTCCCTAATTTGCTTTTTCCCCTCCTCTTTCTTTTAGATGCAGTTCGAACATTAAGCAATGCTGAGGACTATCTCGATGATGAAGACTCAGATTAATTCCTTTCTGGAGCTTTGAGATCTAAAACTTCTGTTGCTTTTGCCATTCCAAAACTTTGTCTTTGCCAGGAAACTGTTGGTAACTATAAAGAAAAGTATATATGAACACGGCAGTGTCGCACTGTGTTTGAGTAGCACGTGTAAATGAATATGAATTGTTCCCACCTTTGGCTTGCCAATAAGTGACTGGATTCTTGGCTGTATAAAATACATTTGTGTTCACCAGAGTAGAACAAGAAGAGATTATTTCTATTTATCAAGCTAAAGGAATTTTAAGATTTTTTTTTTTCTTTAAAACAAATCAGGATTTTTTTTTTCTTTTTTTTTTTTGAGTTAAAGTGCTTTACCTCAATGGTTGAGATATTTTGAATGGATTTTTTAAGGGGGAAAAATGCTTATTATAATAATAAACCAAAATACTTAACAGAAAATCGTCAGCTATTCTGACAAAAATAAACATTTTGAGAGACTTTATTCCTTTTGTCTGTTTCTGTGGTATCACTCGTTGTCACTAAGTAAAGCTTTTTATATTTAGGTAAGAACTGATTTTGTTTTTTAAATTATGTTTAATATTTATTAGCACAGAAGAATAGTGAGAGCCACATTTTAGTTCAACTTCTTGTGTCAGCTTTGATCAAAGTCAAGACAATAATCATTGAGAAAGTGCATGTCTAATAAAATAGGTAAATGTAATAATGATGAGATTTCCAGTTTTTATCTCCAAGGTTGTATTTAGAGTGGAGAAACCTAACAACTCATTAGAGCTTCTCTAAGATTTGAAAGGTTAAAAAACTTTATTTCCTTATGTTAGATGCCATACTTTTCCATATGGAGTAGTCAGGAACCATGAAATTTTTTGCATTCAGTTTTTTTAATAACATTTGTTTTCTCACAGTATGGATCTAGTTCATAATGATTCAGATTCTTTTGCTGAAACACAATTAACATTGCAGGGAGCCTTCTGTACTACTGACACGACACTTCTTTGGCATTCTAATTTGGTATCAATACAGTGATGATATTAAAAATGATATGGATTAGAATTTGCCTGGAATCCCGGCCCCATAGGTCCAAAAGTATATTTTGCATGATTTTGATGCTACTTTCAAAAAACACGTTGTTGAAGAGAAGGAAATGTGTGAAGAAGGAAGTGGGTTAGCTCAGGAAATGAATAACTGCCTCTATAAGAGTTTATTCTGTGACTGTTTGGTTTTTCTCTCTGTGGGAGCCTTGAGAAACGATGCCCAGAGAAGCCCATATGAGGTCTTTCAACCCCCCCCCAGCTAAATTTTAGTAGAAGGGAATCTGTACCACTAGTGACAGCAAAGTATGAACACAAATTCTGGCACCAACGAAAGAGGGCATTTTATTCTTAAATATGTTATTAAATTTGATGTAACCAGTTGTATTTCTTCTTAAATATAAACTTGAAGATATGAAATTCTTCCTGAAATTGTATCTATTCCCATAGATCCTTTAAGATTTTTCTTTAAAATGGGGCTTATTTCTTAACAAAAAGCTTTTAGAGAACCCTGTAACTTTTTGTTCTTCTATACTTTGGGCCGGAGTAATTGGGATGGATTTCAACTAAAGACTCTTAATTTTTAAAACATGGGCAGAAATAATACAGCTTGTGTGGCTATAGACAGTGTTTATCCAAATACCGTGTACTTGCTTTAGATACATTATTTGTGTATCTGAGGGACAGAATAGCGGAGGTCTCACTCTCATTGGTTTTAACATTAGCAAACAGGAGAATTCTAGAAAGTTGGACAACTATAGTTTTTTTGAAGATGAGGAGAGTACTTAGCTATGTGCATGAATTTTTGGTGAAACAGGACAACTCATTTCGTTGTGGCTAAAACTCCACTGGATTTTTTTTTTTTGATCTGTTTCTTGTTTGTTCAGCCTGGCTAATCCGAGCTTTCTCAGAGATTGTTCAGTGCTGAACTCAGCAACAAAAATCAGTTCTAGGAATTTGCCACTGCTGTGACTGTGCAGAGGAGAGCTTTGATTATGTTTTGGAAATAACTTCAGAGGTTTTGCTGTAATCTGAGCTTGCTGACAGTCACTGTGGCCTGAACTCCTTTCTAGCGGTTGCACCCCTTAAATAGGAAATGCCTTCCAGCTACTTGGGCAGTGTGATACTTGTTTAGTTGTAGGCCCAGGAGCCTCATGCAAAGAAAAATTCTTAGCAGGGGTTCCCATTTCAGTTTTCTTTCTGAGCTGTTCTGTTGCACATTTTGTTGTTGTTGGGCTGACATGTATTACCTCATTTCTTTTTGAGCCGCCATGGCTCCTCTTTTCAGTAGATTAATTATGTTATTACCCAATGGGAAATGTTGAACAAAGCAATGGCGACTCCATTTTATTAATCTTAAAAAAAACTGGAAATAGACTGGGTGTGGTTGGCTCATGCCTGTAATCCCAGCACTTTGGGAGGCTGAGGCGGGAGGATCACCTGAGGTCAGGAGTTCGAGACCAGCCTGGCCAACATGGTGAAACCCTGTCTCTACTAAAAAATATATATTAAAAAAGTAGCTGGGCATGGTGGCGGGTGCCTGTAATCCCATCTATTTGGGAGGCTGAGGCAGGAGAACTGCTTGAACCCGGGAGGTGGAGGTTGCAGTGAACCAAGATTGCGCCATTGCACTCCAGCCTGGTCAACAGAGAGCAATTCCGTCTCAAAAAAAAGGAAATAATGCTGAAAATGAAATTTTAGGTAATTTGCAGATAATTCTAAAGATGGAAATGTAATTTTTCCACATAAGCCTTCTTCATATTTTTTACTGTGTAGAGGTTCTGATTTACTAATTTTCTCATTGTGAGCACTATATTTATCATCTTTGTAAATGATTTCTTTTCTGATAGGCTGTGGAAGCTAACATTTACATCTGATCATCTGCATTCCCTGTTGACTCAGACTGTGTATTTTTTGTCTTGATTTTTATATTGTAAAGATGTACATAGCAGGAAAAGATTGTATAGCCAAACTTTGAAGTGTCCAATTACTAAAAGTTGAGGTTTTAGTGGGAGAAGTATTGTAAAAGATTCTGTTGGAAATATAGCTTTGGTGAACAGTTTTCTTATGGGCAGGAAAAACTGCAGACCACAAATTTATGGCTTCTGTTTCCTTATTTCTCAATAACAAGCTTTTACATCTGCCCCTCCCTTAAAATGACATGAAATTAAATACAACTACCGTTTATGAAATGTCTACTCTGCCAGTGCCTGTGTGAGACATTTTCACAGACATGATGTCATTTGATCTTTACAGTAACCTTAGGTGAGGAACGTTAATGCCCCAACTTTTTACAGAGACGCTGAGGTTTGAAGAAGTGAAAGAACTGGTTCAAGTTCACACTGCTTGAAGGTGGGCACACGGGTCTGGGGGAAGCCTGAACGCATGCACTCTTGCCTGCTGCAACAGTCAGGTGTCATCATTCACATTCTGTCAGAAAAATCTGCAGAAACAGAACAAGTTGTTTCCAATGGAAGCCCTGATATAGGCATCTAACAAATTCAGCATATCTGCTAATCAATTCATAATTTATTTAAAATGACCCTAAGTGCTTCCAGAGAAATTTTTGTAAAACTTTTAGTTCCCAGTAACCCTAAAGAAATATGATTTAATGAAGCAGGTTTTACTCCCAAGTTTCCAAAATTTCCTATTCTGTGCACATTAGAGTATGAGTAAGTATAAGAGAAGGAAAGCTTAGATCAGCAGCTACTCACTGTGCTTTGAGTTTACATTGCTAAGTTCAGCAGTTCTCAGAATCTGAGAGCTCTTCACTTCTGTGTAACCATGAAAATAAATGCGTCCCTTGAAACGGTCAGGGGATGTGGTCTTACCTGAGTCTGGGAGCTCGATGTGTACATGGAGGTAAGTAACCTCACACTTCCCAGGCAGTGCTGCTGTGTCTGTTGTCAGTGGCCAGCGGCTTGGGTTTCCCAGCAGGCTCAGCCTTTCTCCAGAACTTGCACTGTGAGCAACTGGGAGCCGGAGAGAGGCCAGGTTCCTCGCTGTGGCTGGAAAAGAACACTGAGGAAATCCAAAGGTATGCATTAGAGAGCCTGACAGGAAGCAGGAAGGAAAGTGGAAAGAATAGACAAGGAGTGAAGAGGCTGAGCCTCAAAGGAAAAATGGTTCCCTTTTCTAATGACCCATAGTTCTGACAGAAATCAGTAGAATGCTTGGAGAAGTGGTGAGGCATATGGGCTTTGGAATTACACTGTCTGAATTCAAGCCAGATTCTGCTGAGTGACCTGGGACTGGTTACCTAAACACCCAGGTTCCCTAGCTGTGCAGCGGAGGAAGTGGTAGTATCTACTGCCTAGAGTTCGAAGGATTAAATAAAATCATATATGCAAATGACTTAGTTCCTGAAAAACTCTACTACCGAGCAGTTGCTCAGTTAACGTTGGGTATAACCATGAACAAGGAAGTCTACATTAAAACCAGAGATGTGTGTTATACAAAGGAGTGTGTCAACACGTTTTTCAGTTTCACCACCAATATTGAAGAGCAGTATTTTTAAAGGATTTGAAAATCCTTTAAAAATGAGTGGAGGGGCCAGGCACGGTGGCTCACGCCTGTAATCCCAGCACTTTGGGAGGCCGAGGTGGGCGGGGTCAAGAGATCGAGACCATCCTGGCTAACACGGTGTGAAACCCCATCTCTACTAAAAAATACAAAAAATTAGCCGGGCATGGTGTTGGGCGCCTGTAGTCCCAGCCACTCGGGAGGCTGAGGCAGGAGAATGGCATGAACCCGGGAGGCGGAGGCGGAGCTTGCAGTGAGCCCAGATGGCGCCACCGCACTCCAGCCTGGGCAACAGAGCGAGACTCCGTCTCTAAAAAAAAAAAAAAAA
>NW_012115788.1:2359707-2368538 GCF_000951035.1 Colobus angolensis palliatus | reverse complement strand
GCCAGGCTGGTCTCGAACTCCTGACCTCAAGTGATCCACCCGCTTCGGCCTCCCAAAGTGCTGGGATTACAGGCGTGAGCCACTGTGCCCGGCCGAGTTTTTCAATATAAATGTACTTTATTTTAGTTACAGGGAAGAGGTATGTAACTGGAAAAGACCTGGTTATTATTGTTAATAGAGTAATTCAAAGATGAAGTAGGGAAAATGTCTCTGCCACTGTTTCAGTTTCATCTTGTTGCTTTCAAGTGGTTTGATAGGCTTGATAGACGCTGGGTCTGAGGTTTGATACATGATGATTTGAAATCAGAAAGGTGTTTGGTGTTACTATCCTGCTCTTACATGACTTCAAAATTCAGACAATACTGTTATTGAAATGAATAGACTTTGCACCTTCATAGGTTCCCCTATAAAGTCTAAACTTCAAGAATTTAGTCTCACAGCGTCAATGAGAAAAAGAGAATTGAAGACATTTAAAAGTTAAGTATCGTACAATCATCATTAACTTTGTACGACAAGGCAAACTAAAAAGAACTAAATTGCATATTTTGTTACTACCCATTTCAGAAGGGGAATTCCTGAGGCCGCAAGAAAATGCTTTATGGCAACAGTAAGTATGAGATGCGGATGTGATGCCTGTTTGGACACGGGTTGGCTTGAAGAGTCACGCAAAGCTGGTCATTGACTGAAACTAGAAATGGCTTTGGAGAAATTCGTGGCCCTGAAAGCTCTCAGAGAGGGCATGTCACCCTGACAGCAGGCTTCAGGGAAAGCTGGCATTCAGCCCTCTGTCATCATGAGCCTGTGACTTTGACCAGGTCCCTTGGTCCACATGATATGCCCAAAATTAGGATCAGGTGATATCGGCTCCTCCTTGTGTGAAGCAGGCTATCATTGCTGCATCAGTTTCTTAGAGATCCTCGACCATGACCTGATTTTTGAGCCTCAGATCACAGCATCACCTTTCTGTGGTGGTTGTGTCAACTTTCCAGGGTGTGGTACTCCTCATCTGCATCAGGATGCGTGACAAACCCCTGTGCTTAATCTCAGATCTGGGGTTCAGACGGTTGCTCTCAGGATGAAAGAGCACTCGAGGGCCCAGCTGAGTATGTGAGTGTGGTCTGGTGTGGTGGAGATATTTACCGGATCTTTAGGCCTGCTCTGGGCAGTGCTGGGAGTCTTGCTCTTCTATGAGCCATTGCGTTTCACAAACTGTTTTATGTGTTGGCCACCATATATAGATACTGTATGAAGTTAGTCAATACCTTTCTTCTGTTTTTGAAAATGGGAAATCATGCCTTATCAGCTCTCTCCCCATTTCTCATTTTTAGTTAGCAATAGTGTCTTGTGTACTGCGATGGGAATTAATTATTACCACTACCACTACTGTTTATTAATGTATTATGTATTTTCCTCTGGTGTTGAAACTGAAACTACTACTGCTACTTCTAACTACTAAGCATTTATTCCTTGCTAGGAAATCTCAGCAGGAAAACTATAACTGCTCACATGAGAATTGTTCTTCAGTATTGTCTTTAGACAGTCCTTAGATGTCCAGTCCAGTGCCTTGCCCTCATCCCCTTTTTAATAGCTGGAGCCTGAGGCCCAGAAGTGACTTGCTGTGAGAAACATAAGTCAATACCAGAGCTGACCAGCAAGTGAGGAATTGAAAGCAAGGGGTCTGAGATAGTTGCCATGGGTATTTCCTTCTAGATCGTGTTGCTGCGTGAGATCATTTTCCCACCGTGGGCTTGTTTTCCTTGAGTGAATTTTCCAGGTACTCTATATTCCGCGCTCTCCTCCTTCCTTTTCTTTAATTCCATTTTAGCCACACACGGGGAATGGAAAGGGCCTGATTAAATCAACTTTTTATTTTTAAACTTTTATCTTCCGAGGCCGGGCGCAGTGGCTCATGCCTGTAACCTTAGCACTTTGAGAGTCCGAGGTGGGCGGATCACCTGAGGTCAGGAGTTCGAGACCAGCCTGACCAACATGGAGAAACACTGTCTCTACTAAAAATACAAAATCAGCCGGGCGTGGTGGCGCATCCCTGTAATCCCAGCTACTCGGGAGGCTGAGGCAGGAGAATCGCTTGAACCCGGGAGACGGAGGTTGCGGTGAGCCCTGATCGTGCCATTGCACTCCAGCCTGGGCAACAAAAGTGAAACTCTATGTCAAAACAAACAAACAAAGAAAACCCTTTTATCTTCTGATTTAATGTGACTAATATGAGAAGAAATTGAAATGCCACCCAAAATGTCATTTGAGATGATAGAGTTTATAATCCATGTTTTGTGGCCATCCCCTGTTACCTCTCCTAGATAAACAGGAGTTGAATGTCTTGTGTCTTGATTTTTATGGTCTTTTAGTTACTACAATAACAAGATCACTCAATCCCTTGGGGTCTGTCATATTACAGAATATCAATGTTCACTCTGCTTTTTCTTTATTTCATCTATCAGCAGTGAATAGCACTTTCATGTTTAAAATGCTTCCTTTTAAAGTTGGAGAATAAGAATAAGTGTATTGAATGGCTTTGTTTAGTAGCAGCATTGTCGTTTAGACCCACTGAGGAATCTTAAGAATGAAGTCATCATGAATAGGCAAATAGGTAATGTTTCAGTAAATACTTGTGGTGACCATGTTTCCTTTTTAACCAAGAGCCCAGTAAAATTTGTAATTACTTCAACTGAATGCGAACACAAGGCCATTTCATGTCCTCAGTCTTTATTGATATGCTTTGCTTAGTTTAATGGCTTGCATATATTTTTTATTGTGCTGTTGATAATGGTTTTACATAATTCATACTGACACACAATAAAAGTCTCATTGTGTTCACATTCCTCTGTGGGTGTCTTCTCTTGCATGTTGATTGTGGTTTAATACTAAAACTGTAACAATGTACATCCAGTACTGTTTCATTTTCCTTGTTACTACAAGCTATGTGATAAACTTACTTTATTCTATATATAAGTCATTTTCATTTTTCAACATAATTTCTTTATTATGAAAGAAGCCAATACTTAAGTCTTAAGAAATTCTTACCATGCAGTATTTTCTTATTCTCTATTTTATAAAATCTATGAAAATTCTTTACTCATCTCCACCTCAATAAGGAGTTTTAAATTGTGATTTGAGGGATTGTTGATTGATTGATTGATTGATTGAGACAGAGTCTCGCTCTGTTGCCCAGGCTGGAGTGCAGTGGCATGATCTTGGCTCACTGCAACCTCCACCTCCTGGGTTGAAGAGATTCTCCTGTCTCAGCCTCCTGAGTAGCTGGGATTACAAGCATATGCCACCACACCCAGGTAATTTTTGTATTTTTAGTAGAGACGGGGTTTTACCTTATTGGCCAGGCTGGTCTTGAACTCTTGACCTCAAGTGATCCACCTGCCTCAGCCTCCCAAAGTGCTGGGATTACAGACGTGAGTCACCGTGCCCGGTCAGATTCTATAACTTTAAAAAACAAATTCCTTTTCTTTGTAAATTACCCAGGTTCAGGTATTCTGTTGTAAGCAACAGAAAACAGACTAAGACACGTTTCTGCACACTATTGACAAGATAATCTTCCTAAATTTTCACATGGAATGATCATTTGCCTTTTCTGGCTCTTGAAAGTGAGATCCAATGCAACCTCTACTCTGAAGCATTTTCTGCGTAGTTAAGCTAGAAATGATCTGTTTTTCCTTTAATTTCTTATAACATTTGCTGTTTTTATTTTTTAGTTATCAGGTAACAAATATTTTTGTGTTGTAGTTACTTTGTGCTTATATTCATGTCTTAACTCATTGCAGTCTTTCAGGATAGGGTCTGTCATTGCTTTTGCCTCAAGATAGCACAGTGCCTAGCATATAGTAAGTGCTTAAACATTATAAAGAAATGCAGGGTAAAATTGACTTTTTTCTGTGTTTAGGTCTACAAATTTTAATACTTTGTATAGATTTAGGTAACCACCACAGCCAGGATACAGAACACTCTAAATAACTTCCCGTGCTTTCACTCTAGAGTCACACTCTCCCTTTCTTCTTCCCCTTGCCAATCACTGGTCTATTCTTCATTACTGTAGTTCTGTTTTTTCCTAGGATGTCATATAAATTGAATCATATAGTATGTAGTCTTTTGAGGCTGGCTCCTTTTACTCAACCATAAGGACTTTGAGATTATTGTATCAATCGTGGCTTCCTTTTTTATTGTTGAGTAATAGTCCATTATACGGATATAACACAGTTCGTGGCTGGACATTTGGGTTGTTTCCAGCTTTTGGCAATTATAAAGAGCTGTCAGTATTTGTGTACAGGTTTAAGCAAGTGCCTTTTGAATGAACAGATGAATAAATTATCAGTATAATTTCAACCGTGCGGTCTTATGGACTGCTATACGTAAGCAAAATTTGTGATAAGCCTCATTGGAGGCACATACAGAAATGGACATATACATAATATTTATATATATTATATAGATACATAAAGATTATTTATAATGAATAGTTCTAAAATAGACATACAAACAATTTTTTTTTCGGATTTCAAAAAAAGATGGGGTTACTTCTGGATGCTTGTGGATACTTGTGGATGCGGGTAAGGTATCATCAACATTATTAGGATTCTGAAATCAAACAGTTGCTTCCCAAACTCAGAGGCCTACAAACCAAAGAAATACATGAACCTGCCCAAAGATTTGTTTATTTTGTTATTTATATAGAATTAATTGACTACTTTTAAAATGCTTCCATGAGGTCCAAAATGTCTGTTGATATCATTGACAGAATTACTCCCCGTGATTCAGAAAAACAAAACACTTTAAATACAGTTTTTAAAAATGTCATTGTAGACATTCTCAGAAATTTCACATAGAGCAAGAGATTCTCAAAAATTTCAAATAGAGCAAGACACTCTCAGAAAATTCAAAGTAGTGCAAAGTGTTTTGACTTCCCCTTCTAGAAAAATGCATCCATTTTTAGGGAGAACTGAGTTTTGGACCTGGATTTAACTACAAACTTAAAAGCATCAGGCAATTTTTTTTTAACCTCTTGAACCTCTGTCTTCTCATCTCTAAAACTGAGATTACTATTGGCGGCCAAGTAGGACAGTTACAGTTTTAAGAGATCATGTGTAAAATGGTTGTCACGGCCGGGTGCAGTGGCTCATGCCTGTAATCCCAGCAGTTTGGGAAGCCAAGGCTGGTGGATCACCTAAGGTCAGGAGTTCAAGACCAGCTTAGCCAACATGGTGAAATCCCATCTCTACAAAAATATAAAAATTAGCTGGACATGATGGCAGGGGTGCCTGTAATCTCAGCTACTTGGGAGGCTGAGGCGGGAGAATGGCTTCAACCCAGGAGGCAGAGTTTGCAGTGAGCCGAGATCACGCCATTGCACTCTAGCCTGGGAGACAGAGGAGACACGGTCTCAAAAAAAGAAAAAAAAAAGAAAAAAAAATGCTTGTCACATAATATTCTTTCAATAAATGCTAAATCCCTTCTTCTCTGAGCTTCAACTTGCTTATCTTTTAAATGCGAGACTAAGAGTACATGATTTCTAAAAATTTTTCTAGCTCTGGATTTATTTTGTTTTAGTTTTTGTGATTGAGTGAGTTATGAACAGGTATATCTTCCAGGCACACAATTCTCTGAATTGGTAAGTAAAATATTGTGTCTCAATTCTCTTTTATACTCCAGTTTGACTTGCATTAGATAATTTAAAATAAAATGTTAATGATTTTTTTCTGTTTCAAATTACTTTGGAGGCAATAAGTTAGGTATAGTGCTCCAGGCCTTCTAATTAAGGAATATACTTGATGATAATGAAGGAATAGTGACACCAAATGTTTAACCTTGAACTCAAAGATTCCCAGTGGTTCTATATAACTTTTTTTTTTTTTCCGGTCTGGTGTCCACCTTTACAATTCTTATGTATGTTCCTAAAGCACAGAGAAAATGAAAAAGTCACAGAACTCTAACCAAGGCATCAGACTGTTGGTCAGGAGGACATTTAGAACTGAGTGCTGAGCAACTAATATTGCTGGAATTCAGTTGCACAAAGGGCCTCATCTCTCAGAAAGGCTCATATTTGGTGGTAAGAAACGTGCTTATTTTTAAAAGAAGAAACTATTTAGTTGGATTTCAGAAACTATAGGCCAGTGGGCTTTATGTTAATCATTGTTAAAATTATAGAATGAATGATAAAAACAAAATAATCAGCTTATAGAAAAATAGGACATTTTCCTACATAATTACAACACGTTCAAGACACTCAAGAAATTTAACACTGTTATAATGTTACTTCCCCAATTGTCTTACTACTGTCCTTTTAATATTTTTCTTCTTCCTTTGAGAGGGAGTCTCACTCTGTTGCCCAGGCTGGAGTGCAGCGGCGTGATGTTGGCTCACTGCAACCTCCGCCTTCTGGGTTCAAGCAATTCTCCTGTCTCAGCCTCCCGAGTAGCCGAGATTACAGGCGTCCGCCACCATACCCAGCTAATTTTTGTGTTTTTAGTAGAGATGGTGTTTCACCATGTTGGCCGGGCTGGTCTTGAACTCCTCACCTCAGGTGATCCACCCACCTCAGCCTCCCAAAGTGCTGGGATTACAGGCGTGAGCCGCTGTGCCCAGCTGCATTTTTCTTCTTTAGTACAGAATTTCTCTTTCTTTTCGTTTTTACACAAATAGTAACATATTCAATTCTTGCTCTTTTGTTATTTGAGACAAGGTCTTGATCGTCACCCAGGCTGGAAGGCAGTGGCACAATCTCGGCTCACTGCAACCTAGACCTCCCAGACTCAAGCGATTCTCCCAGCCTCTTGAGCAGCTGTTACTATAGGTGTGCACCACCATACCTGCTAATTTTTGTATTTTCTGTAGAGACAAGATTTCCACAGTTGCTCAGGCTGGTCTTGAATTCCTGGACTCAAGCCATCCTACTGCCTTGGCCTGCCAGAGTACTGGGATTACAGGCTTGAGCCACCGTGCCTGGTCTTTGTTTATTTTTTATTGTTACTGTTTAAAATTTTATCTTGGCAATAGCATTTTTAAAAAAAGATCTGTCCCTTCTTTTTAATATAAATAGTATCATATGTTACACTTTTTTGAGGGGATGAGGTGAGATTATTTTGTTTTTGTTATTGCTTAAAATTTTAGTCCTCATTCAGTGGCTCAGGCCTGTAATCCCAGCACTGTGGGAGGTTGAGGTGGGAGGATCACTTGAGCCCAGGAGTTGGAGACCAGCCTGGACAAGATGGCAAAATCCCATCTCTACTGAAAATACAAAAAATTAGCTGGGAGTGGTGGCCCATGCCTGTCGTCCCTGGCTACTCAGGTGGCTGAGGTGGGAGGATCACTTGAGCCCAGGAGTTGATGGCTGCAATGAACCGTTAATGTGCCACTGCACTCTGGCCTGGGTAACAGAATGAGACCCTGTTTAAAAAAAAAAAAAAAAATCTTGGCAGTTATTCTCTGTCTTTACATAAGAGCTTTATCATTTATTTTGAATTGTCAAATGGTATTCCAGAGTATGGCTGTACCATAATTTATTTGACTGGGCTACAACTGGTGGATATTTACACTATTTTCAATAATTTAGGATTACAAACAGTGCAGTGATAAATTACATTATATGTATTTCATTTTATACAAGAGCATGTCTATCTCTGGGATGAATTCCTGAAAAATTGCTAAGTATGTACATATAGTTCCATAAATATTGTCAAATTACTATGATAGGGTAATCGCCCTACATCAGCACTGTATGAGAATGCCTGTTTACCCAAAGCATTACCAACACAGGATCTGTCAAGTATTTTGTGATTTTTAGGACATTATTGATAGGTCCTCTATCTTTGAAACATTTTTCTCTCAAGCTCATGGAAATGCCTGAGTCTTACCACTCTTAAATCCGTTCTTTATAGAGCTGCCCTTGATGGTATTACCATCTTGCATAAAATCCTGTAATGGCTTCTCTGTAGACTGGGATAAGGACTCCTCAGTGTAGCTTAGTCAGGTTTGTGCTTGTATCTTTAACCTCATCCCTCACTATCCCCTCGATCATGGCCTCTCCCTCCCCAGTTCTGCTCCAACTTTGTTCAGCCACTAACAGTTTCCCCCTAATGCGCGAAGTTTGTCTCATTGACAGCTTTTGCCAACTTCGCTTCTTTCTTGGAAGGCTTTGACCCTTTTTCATCTTCTAGCCTTACCCAATCTGTTTTAAATTAGGTGCTCCTGTTGTGCGCTGCCTAACTTCCCAGGTTTACATTTTTCCCTGGATTTATCAGGGTTGATGTTGGCTGGTCCACCTTTTCTACTGGATTGGAAATTCTTTAAGCTCCGAAATCTTGTCTTGTGCACTAGAGCATTCACAGAGTCTGGACCACAGAGGGCCTTTAAGAAATGTTACTTAAATAAATATAGTTCTCTATTAAAAAGCAAATATTCTTAAGACAGATATCTGTTCACATTCTTTTGTTAGTGTAATTTATTTTACTATGGTAAAATATATAAAACATTTAAAAAGGGGCATTAATTTCATTAACAATGTTGTACAACCATTACCTCTATCTATCTGCAAAACTTTCTCACTACCCAAACAGAAACTCTGTCACCATTAAGCAATAACTTGATTCCCCTCTTCTTCCAGTGCCATGGCAATCTCTAGTCTATTTTCTGTCTCTATGAATTTTCCTATTCAATATATTTTGTCTAATTAAAATAATATATTTGTCCTTTTAACATCTGGCTTATTTCACTTAGCATAATATTTTCAAGGTGCATGCACGTTACAGAATGTATCAAAACTTTATTTCTCTTTATGGATGAATAATATTCTTTTTCTTTTTCTTTTT
>NW_012115788.1:2347853-2359012 GCF_000951035.1 Colobus angolensis palliatus | reverse complement strand
TAGTAGATGTGAAACAGTATTACACTGTGGTTTTAATTTGCATTTCTCTAATGACTAAAGGTAGTGAATATCCTTTTGGTACTTCTTGGCCATTTCCATATGTTCTTGGAGAAACAGGTATTCAAATATTTTGCCCATTTAAATTGGGTTGTGTTTCTTCTTGTTGACTTTTAGGAGTTTTAACTATATTTTGGATATAACCTTATCAGATATGTGACTTACAAATATTTTCTCCCATTCTGTGGGTTCTCTTTTTACTTTCTTGATAATGCCCCTTATGTACAAAAATTTTATATTGATGAAGTCCAATATATCTATTTTTTCTTTTGTGGCTTGTGTTTTTGGTGTCATATTAAGACTCCATTGTTAAATCCAAGGTCAAGATTTATTCCCATGTTTTCTTCTGAAAGTTTTATGGTTTTAGTCCTTATATTTAGGTTGTTCCATTTTAAGTTAACTTTTGTATATGGTATAATTTGGAGGTCCAACTTCATTCTTTCACCTGTAGAAATATAGTTGTTATAGCGCCATTTGTTGAAGAACCTGTTCTTTCATTGTTGAGTGGACTTTATAACATTGTCAAAAACTAATTTGCCATACATATATGGGTTTATTTCTGAACTCTCAATGCTATTCCATTGATCTATAGTCTACCCTTATGCCAGTACCATACTGTTTTAATCACTGTAGCTTTGTAGTGAGTTTTGAAATTGGAACATGCAAGTCCTTGACTTTGTTCATTTTTAATATTGTTTTGGCTATTTGGGGTTCATTAAAATTTCATATGAATTTGATGGCTTTTCCATTTTTCCCAAAAGGCTGTTGAAATTTTTATAGGAATTACATTAATTTGTAGTTTGCCTAGTTGTACTGACATCTTGATAATTTTAAGCCTTTCTATTCATGAACATGAGGTGCTTTTCCATTTTTCAAAAGGTAATTTCCTTTTTTGTGATGGCTTTATTTGGCTTTGATATTGTTGGTAGAAGAGCTGAGGCAGGACTGGCTTGTCTGTTATAATATTAAAGAGTCTTGGAAGATGTCCGGGGTCCAGGGACTAAAACCCCTCATGGCCTTTAGAACACCAAGCTCTGTGCCAAAGGGTGGAAGGCTGCCCTGCTGCACCACAAATCTAAGCCCAGGGCATAAAACCGCTCGTGGCTTGGATAGAATCCAGGGCTCATGACATAAAACCCCTCGTTGCACAGACCTGTTAGTTGCTCTCCCAGGCTCGTAAACATGTTCTCCATTATCTCAAGCAGCAAAGCATATTCTATATGCATCAAAGAAAATGCTAAACCATCAGAGCTACGCTTGATGCACTGCTACCTTTCTACCCCTACCTCCGCACATCCTCACCACCTGCTTCTTTGTTTAATCACCAATAAATAGTGTGAACTCCCAGAGCTCAGGGCCTTCGCAGCCTCCATACCAGCGTTGGCCCCCTGGAACCACCTTGTATACTCTTGTCTTTTCTCATTCCTTTGACTCTGCCAGACTTTGTAGCTCCCACGGCCTGGTGTTGGGTCTGATCACCTAAACAGATATCAGATAAGGTAATGATGATTTCATAATAAGTTAGGTAGTGTTCTTTTCTCTTTTATTTTTTAGAAAAATGTCAGAAGGATTGGTGTTAATCCTTTTTAAAATATTTGGTAAATCATCCAAGTTTGGTACTTCACCAGTGATGCAATTTGGTCCTGAAATTTTCTTTATTCGGAGGTTTTCAATTACTAATTTGATCTTTTTGTTATAGATCTGTTAAGATTTTCTAAGTCATCTTGAATCAGTTTAGGTAATTTGTGTGGAATTTGTTCATTTCTTGCAGGCTATCCAATTAGTATATAATTATTCATAATAGTATCCTTTTTATTTCTGTAAAGATAGTAGTATTGTTTCCATTTTTATTTCAGATTTTATTTAATAGTTACTTGTGTCTTCTCTCTTTTTCCTTTGTTAGGTCTAGCTAAAATTTTGTCAGTTTTGCTGATCTTTTCAAAAAAACAACTTTTGGTTTTGTTGTTCTCTACTATCTTTCTAGTTTCTATTTTATTTTTCTCCACTCTAATCTTGATTATTTCCTTCTTTCTAGTAGCTTTGGGCTTAGTTTGTTCTTCTGCTTCTAGTTCATAAAGGTATAAAATTAAGTTATTGATTTGAGCTATTTTTTTTTTTTTTTGAGACGGAGTCTCACTGCGTCGCCCAGGCTGGAGTGCAGTGGCCGGATCTCAGCTCACTGCAAGCTCCGCCTCCCGGATTCACGCCATTCTCCTGCCTCAGGCCCCCGAGTAGCTGGGACTACAAGCGCCCGCCACCTCGCCCGGCTGGTTTTTTGTATTTTTTAGTAGAGACGGAGTTTCACCGGGTTAGCCAAGATGGTCTCGATCTCCTGACCTTGTGATCCGTCTGTCTCGGCCTCCCAAAGTGCTGGGATTACAGGCTTGAGTCACCGTGACCAGCTGATTTGAGCTATTTTTTTTAAATGTAGTTGGGTATAGCTATAAATATTCTGAGCATTGCCTTTGCTGCATCCCATAAGTTTTTGTATATTGTATTTCATTTGTATTTGTCTCTCAGTATTTTAAAAATTCTCTTGTGGTTTCTTCTTTGATCTTTTGGTTATTTAAGAATGTGTAATTTAATTTCCGTATATTTGTGAATTTTTTTCCCCTTAGAGCCATACTGAATATGTTTGTGAATTTAAAAATGTTTTTCTTTTGTTATTTATTTCTAGCTTTATCTCATCATTGCAATTGAAAAAGATACACTGTATAATCTCCATCTCTTAAAATTTATAGAAACTTGTTTTGTGGCATAACATATGCTCTAACCTGGAGTATGTTCCCTGTGCACTTTAGAATAATGTATATTCTGCTGTTGTTGGATGAAGTCTTGTATATAAGTCTGTTATATCTTGTTAGTTTATGTTGTTGTTCAAGTTCTCTTTCTTATTATTGATTTTATGTCTAGATGCTGTATCCATTATTGAAAATGTACTGAAGTCTCCAACTATTATTGTTGAACTGCCTATTTCTCCCTTTAATTCTGTCAATATTTCTGTTGTCTGTTGTATATACGCTGATAACTGTTAAATCTTCTTGATAAACTCCTTTTCATATAATGTCCTTCTTTGTGTCTTTTAATAGATTTTTATTTAAAGTCTATTTTGTCTAATTTTAGTATTGCTACCCCAGCTTTCTTTTGGTTACTATTTGCATAGAATATTTTTTCCATCCTTTTAATTTCAATCTTTGGATCTTCTTGTAACAGGATGTAGTTGGATCATGGTTTTTCATCTATTCTGCCTGTCTCTGCTTTTTGATTGGAAAGTTTAGCCTGTTTATATTTAAAATAATTACTGGTAAGAAAGGACTTACTTTTGTCAGTTTGTCTTCTGTACATCTTATGCCTTTTTTGTCTTTCATTTTTTCTGTTATTGCCTTCTTTTGTGATTAATTGATTTTTTTTTTGTAGCAGACCATTTTGATTCCCTTCCCAGTTCCTTTTGTATATATATTTAAGATTTTTTTGTGGTTATTACAGGAACTACATTTGACATCCTAAAATTAAAAAAACAAAACAAATAACTAAATTTATAACAATCTAATTTGATTGGTTACCAACTCAACTCTAACAGCACACAACACTTGATTCCTATACAGCGCTGTCATCCCTCTCCTTATGTTATCACAAATTACATCTTTATGTGTCTAGGAGCATAGATTTGTTATATTTTAATGCATTTTTCTTTTAAATTCTACAGGAAATAAGTAGAGTTACAAACAAAAAATACAATAATAATCGCTTTAATATTAGATCATGTATTTACCTTTACCAGAGGTCTTTATTTTTCTTGCATATGGCTTTGAGTTAATATGAAGGACTCTTTAAATATTTTTGTAAGACAGGTCGAGTGGTAACAAGCTCCCTCATCACTTGTTTATCTAAGAATATGTTATTTTTATCCATCATTTTTTAAAAATTATTTGTTGGTTATAGAACTCTTAGTTGACAGTTATTTCCTTCAGCACTTCACATATGTTATCCCACTGTCTTCTAGCCCAGTTTCTGATAGTTTTTGAAATCGGCTGCTAATTTTGAGTCTCCCTTGTACGTGATGTGCTGCTTCTCTCTTGCTGCTTTTAAGATTATCTCTTTGTCTTTTGACAGTTTGCTCATGATGTGTCTTGGTGTGGGTCTCAGAGCTTATCTCACTTGGAGTTGGTTAAGTTTATTGGATTTGTAGATTCATGTATTTTATCAAATTTGGGAAGTTTCAGCCATTATTTATTCAAATATTATTTTTCCCCTTTCTCTAGCCCCTCTTTTTCAAACTCTTCTATTGTATATATCAGTCCTCTTGATGGTATCCCACAGGTCCCTTAGATTCTGTTCACATTTTTTTTTCTTTTACTCAGACTCAGTATTTTTAGTTGTCCTGTTTTCAAATTTGGCCATTCTTTTTTCTGCCTACTCAAATTTGCTTTTGAACCTCTCTATTGAATTTAAAAATTTTTTGTTCTTGTACTTCTCACTCCAAATGTTCTGTTTGGTTCCTTTATATAATTTCTACCTATTCATTGATATTCTCATTTTGCCCATATATTATTATCCTGATTTTCTTTTGTTCTGTGTCTGTGTTTTCCCTTCGCTCTGTAAGCATACTTAAGACAGTTGTTTTAAAGTTTTTGTCTAGTAAGTGTGATGTATGGGCTCCCACAGGTACAGTTTCTTTCAATTTATTTTGTTCCTTTGAATGGGCTATAATTTCCTGTTTCCTGTATACCTTGTGATTTTTTTTTATTATTGAATGTTATAGTAGTCTGTTTAGTATTTTTTCCAAATTATTATTGCAAAGACTATATTTCTTATCATGTGAGGTCACGGAAGTCTTTATTCCTTAGCTTATATTCAGCTAGTGTTCTGACTAAGATTTCCTTGAGTACCAGCTAAAAACAAAACAAAACAAAGGGAGAGAAACCTCTACTAATCTTTCCAGACTGCCTCTGTATATGTGCATGTGTGCCCTTCCTTCAACAGTTAGCCACCCTCACAATGAGTCTGTGGAGCAACTCAAGGTGAAAGTTTAGGGTCTTCTTAGGTCTTTCCTCTGTACATATTTTGTCCTGGGTGTGTACATGGCTTTCTAAATGCCCAGTATACACGACTGCTTTTGAATGTCCTGATTTCCTAAAGAAATTTTCCTCAGCCTTTGACTTGGGCAACTTATTTTATGTTTTCACTGTAATCTTTTGTCCAAGGCACCTGAAAGTTGTTAGTTGGGCTTGTAGTATTTGTGAGCACTGCTTTTTTGGCCTGATTTCTGAGGTAGAAAAAGAGATGTTTGCTTTCCATCACTCCTTTAGGTAGTCCCCAGACAGGTTAGAACAGATATACATGATTTGTGAATAATATCTGCTCTGCTCCACTCCCTCCTGAATCAGAGAAAAGTGTCCTACACTAAGAATGCAGCCAGCCCCTGCTTCAAGACCAAATCTGCTATAAAATCACCACAAACTTTCCTAACATTTTGTTGTGCTTTTTTCTTCATTCAGTTTTTGTTTGCTAGAGTTCTGAAAAAGTTGGTTCTGATAGTTAGTTTATGCTTGTTTTTTTTAGAGTTTCTGTAGGAAATGAGAACTTGCAGCTGCCAACTTCACCATTTTGCTGATGTCACTTAGTGCAAGTTTGACTTTTCAATTAGACCATCTATGCCTAAAGAGTAAGAGCTGTGGTTAATCTTTACAGTTGTGTTTTTCTCAGCATTTAGTGTAAAACTTTATATAAAATTGAATTCAATGTATATTCAACTTGAACAGTGCTGTATTCATCATCTGCTGTACACTCTAGTGTTAAGTCATATATACATTCATTGATTCAACAATATTTATTAACCTCTTGTATTCAAACTGAGTTACAAGGGTGAATCATAGAGGTAAGATTTCTTTCCTAAAGGAGTGAATACCTAAAGAAAGGAAGACAACAATAAATAACATTAACAAAGCAACAGGTTGGTTAGTGTTTCCTTGGAAATATAGCTCTTTCGGTGATGACTTCTTAGATAACAGAAGCTGCAGACTAGGCTCTGGGGTAGGATCTAAAAGCAATCCCTCTTCCTGGACATAGTGGTTTGTGCTTGTAGTCCCAGCTACTCAGGAGGCTGAGGCAGAAGGATCACTTGAGCCCAGTAGTTTTGAGTCCAGTCTTGGCAACATAACAAGACACTGTTTCAAAAAAAAGTAACCCCTCTTCTCTTTCTGACTTCTTCCTCGATCCTTTGGGCTTGCAGAAGAAACTGTGGACATTCAAGAAAGTGCTGAAGAGGGGACAGCTCCTAGTTCTCCAACTCTTTTGTTATTTGTTTGAAAATTCTGAAATCTAACTCTTGACTCAGCTCCCTTGTTTAGCTTTGGCTTTGAGGCACCTGAAATTTATCCCGCAACTTCCCCTGTAACCTCCACTCTCTAAATTGAGGATTGCTTAATTCCTTATTTAATATTTCAAATGTGGATGGTTGCATCTTGAAAAATACTCTCTGGAGGCATAACGTTTAATTAAATTTCTTCAGGGTAATGGCAAGGAAATTAAATTACACATTGTTTTTGTTAGAGTAGTCAACTAGGGTGCCACTTGCATATCAAGCCTTTTTCTCAGCAAAGGTTTTAAGAATATTTGTATGCTTGGAGGAGATTTTTGTTTTTGAGTTGATTTGCCTTTCATATTCATATTATTCTACCACAGTCTACAAATAAAGGACAAAACAAAACATCAGAAAGCAAAACTGCCTTGATGAAAAAAAAATATCGTGCTGTTTTAATACCTTAAAGTGTTTACCCCTGTGGGGTAATGGTATTATCTGAAGGGAATAGAAGTGCCACATGCTTACACTAAGTGAGTAAAAGAGTATCTGTGAAGTTATTCAAAAAGATAGAAGAGACCTGGGATGACTCTTTTTTTTTTTTTGCCGGGGGGGGCACACAAACCCCATGAAGGTCAGTTAATAGCAGATAGTTATGTCAATAAATAATTTTGGATTTAGTACTATTTTTAGAAAATTCTTGATTTAAATTGAGAAAAAAAAAAATAGCCCAGAGCAGTCTGAGCTCTGTGAGGTGTGCAACATTTATCAGGCCTGGAGATTCATGAATATGAGACATAGGTCATCCCCCAGCCCTACACATGCCCGGGAGCAATTGTTTAAAGGCATTTCATTCTTTTCTTTTTTTTCCATGTAGTTTCCTGACTAGCTGACTCACCCATTATCTTCATGTTCCTAGAATTTGTGATGCAAAGAAAAATGTATAGCCAATCTAGCTTATGTTATTTTAATGTAAAATCTTGGTAAACAACCTAGAAACTGCCTCTTCATTTCTCCTTTAAAAACCCACTTGTGGCCAGGTGTGTTGGCTCACGCCTGTGATCCCAGCACTTTGGGAGGCCGAGGCCAGTGGATCACGAGGTCAAGAGATTGAGACCATCCTGGCCAACATGGTGAAACCCCGTCTCTACTAAAAATACAAAAATTAGCTGGGCGTGGTGGTGCGTGCCTGTAGTCCCAGCTACTCAGGAGGCTGAGGCAGGAGAATCCCTTGAACCCAGAAGGGGGAGGTTGCAGTGAGCCAAGATCATGCCACTGCACTCCAGCTTGGGCGACAGAGTGAGACTCCATCTCAAAAACAAACAAACAAACACACCCCACTTTTATACTTGTAGCTGCTGCTAATTAGAGCATATATTCTGGGAAACTTGAAACTATGCTCCTCAGTTGCAGTCCTCAAACTTGGTCCAATAAACTCTCTACTTGTATTAATTTTACCTCAGTTTTTCCTTTAGGTCAACAAGATGAACAGTTGAATGAAGTCATAGAATAATTGCATACTTTTGTTGTTCATTTTGGCTAAGTTGCCCTTGCTCAAATACGGAATGAAATGTGTGGATAGCATGGCTAGTAGTGTGCTCTATCAGAAAAGCTCATTTATTTATTCATTCAATTCATTCATTTATTCAATCATACAACAAATATTTATGTTGTGCCTAGTGTATGCCAGGTATTGGTGGTGAATAAAACTAACATTTTTTTTTGCCTATGTTTAACTGAGGTCTAGTTTAGGAGATAAACAATAAATAGGTAAAGAATATGAATTATGATCTGTAGTATGCAGAAAGGAAGCAGGGGCTGTGTTAGGGAATAACAGAATTTCTTCAGTTGAGATTGTCATTTGAGAAAAGGGAATTAAAATGAAACTTGATAAATGAAAATAAAATGCTAAGCCCCCCAAATGACTACATGGACCCCCTCTTGGCCAACAGGATGCCAGAGTAACCTTGAAAACTGAGTTCTTGGCCATGAAGGGACGGGAGACAGGACACGTCTTGTTATACTCATCCCCTCTCTAACCACCACCAGGCTTTCTTCCCTGAGGGCTAAATAGAAACCAGTTCTTTCAAAACATTTTACCTCTGATGTCACCCAGCTTCCTGAGGCTGCTCCCCCTTTTTGCAGTTATAGCACAACTGACCAGCATTCCTTCTTGATAAGAGACCAACAACCACGGAGTGGTTCTGACCAGCCTACAAAGGATGAGTAGTGTGGCTTTTCATGTCCTTTCTTCACCTTTTGACATCAGAGGGCTGAAAACTCCACCCTTGGATCATGCTAACACTGCCATTTTTTGAACCTGGGTTCCTTAGAGAATCATGAAGCTCAGTTGTGCATGTGCTTGTTTCTCCTTTCATAAATACTCATGATTCCTCCTCTAGCTTATTTTTATTTTTGAGACAGAGTCTTGCTCTGTTGCCCAGGCTGGAGTGCAGTGGTGCAATCTTGGCTCACTGCAAACTCCGCCTCCTGGGTTCAAGTGATTCTCCTGCCTCAGCCTCCCGAGTAGCTGGGATTATAGGTGCCTACCACCATGCCTGGCTAATTTTTACATTTTTAGTAGAGATGGGGTTTCACCATGTTGGCCAGGCTGGTCATCTCAAACTCCTGACCTCAGGTGATCCACCCGCCTCTGCCTACCAAAGTGTTGGGATTACAGGCGTGAGCCACTGCACCCGGGCCTCCTCTAGCTTATTGAATATGTATATTTGGTCACCTTGTTCATCATCAATTCCTGTTCCCCTTGCCCTTCCCGTGAAGTGTGTTTCTGGCTTCTGGCTGGAGGCTACACTTTCCCAGACTGTTAGAAAGGCCACCCTGCAGGCTGCGAGCCTTTATATCTATAAAAAAAAAGCTCTCTTTTTCAGATTTATGTAACTCATGATTCTTCAGTTGACAGACTGGATGAGAAGGAATTCTCCAGGTGAGGCATATGGGATACTGAAGCTTCCAGATCCAGGGGAAGGAACATGCCTTGAAGCTAGAAAAAACTTTCTTTGTTTAAGTTATAGAAAGTAGGGCTGGAACAGAGTGAAGGCGGGAAAGACTTTCTAAGACAAAGTTGGAGAGGTAAGCTGGAGCCAAATCATCCAGGTCAGTGTCAGTCCTTGAACCAGCTCATGATGGGATAAATACAGAAATTGAAAATAAGCTTGTAAAGCCTTTTAAATGATTTGACATAGTGGTTTGATATCTCTTCAATCTAATGAAAAAAATTGGACTTATATTTTGATGTCTCATTTCTAGTTTCATTTTTTCTAGTAATTCATTTTTATTTTATCTTATAAAAGCATCCATCAGAGAGGAATTGAAAATTGAAGAGAGAAAAAAAGAAAAACAGAAAAACAAGCTGGTTCTTTGTCATAGATAGTTTGAGAAGCATTGCTGTGAGATCTTATAAGTTCCAATAAAGAGTTAGATTTTATTTTTATGTTCAAAAGGAAGTCATAGAAAGTTTTAAGTTTTAAGATTCACTTGAATTGATTTATCTTTTACAAAGACCTCTACAGGGCTAGTTTGGCTATGACACGTGTCAAAAAGTGGACTCCCTTGGCAGATAAGGATATATTTCCTAGGCGTTTTATTGACACATGAAAGGAAAAGAATAATAGAAAAAAAGAATTAATGAGAACTGAAAGATTGCATCTTAGAAATAGTAAGAACTGATACCTCACCTGTTCCTACAGTCCAGTAAAAATTCTGTAAGCCTTTTTGTTTTTGAGCCATTTGAGGCTGGGGTGGAGAGAAATGGAAACACATGTTAGATAAACGAATTACTTTTTGAAAGAGCCTTGGCATTTGCTGGATGGAGAGTAGATTGAAGGTCTTCAAGGCAGGTATGGGGAGAGCTGTGAGGAAGACCATTACAAAGTCTGCTGTAGCTGGTACTAGGATTGTGGCTATGAAAAAATGGGTAGTGGATGGATTCTAGATCTATTTTGTACATGGACTCACAGAACTTGTTAATACAGATTTGATATGGTAGAGTAAGGGAGAAGTAGAAGTCAAGGAAAATTCTTGGGTGTCTGACTAAACAACAGAGTCTATGGTGATGCACCATTTACTGCTATAGGGAAGACTTAGAGGGTAACAGATTTGGAGGGGAGGGCATATGAGGAATGGTGTGGGTAAAGAGCAAAATCAAACAATGTATTTTCTACATCTTGAGTTTAAGGGATGTGAAATACACAAGTAGAGATGTTAAGTAGGCAGTTAGATATATAACCTACATATACGTGGAGCCCTTAGGTGTGGTCTGGCCTCAAGACAGACATTGCGGGAGTGATCAGTGTATACGTGGTATAGATGGTGTTTAATAATATGGGAAAATAATAGTTATTATGGGGCTTGAGGACTCCCAGTCTTTACAACAGATGTCAAGAAGGGCCAGCAAAGGGAATATGGGTGGAGGAAACTGACAAAGAGGAGGTAGCAGGAACAGTGTAGAACCATTGAAACCAAGAGAGGAAAATGTTCAAAGAAAGAAAGGAATGTGGCCGGGTACGATGGCACATGCCTGTAATCCCAGCACTTTGGGAGACTGAGGTGGGTGGATCACCTGAAGTCAGGAGTTCAAGACAAACCTGACCAACATGGTGTAACCCCTTCTCTACTAAAAATACAAAAATTAGCCAGGCATGGTGGTACAGGCCTGTATTTCCAGCTACTTGGGAAGCTGAGGCAGGAGAATCACTTGAACCTGGGAGACGGAGGTTACAGTGAGCTGAGATTGCACCACTGCACTCCAGCCTGGGCGACAGAGTGAGACTCCATCTTAAAA
>NW_012115788.1:2345226-2347723 GCF_000951035.1 Colobus angolensis palliatus | reverse complement strand
GCTGAGGCAGGAGAATTGCTTGAGCCTGGGAGGCGGAGGTTGCAGTGAGCTGAGATTGCACCACTGCACTCCAGCCTGGGCGACAGAGTGAGACTCCATCTTAAAAAAAAAAAAAAAGAGAGAGAGAGAAATGAAAACTTGTGTGAAAAGTTACGGAAAGAAATAGTAAGATTAGCCCAGAGGACAGTAACTGTATTGGGCAATATCAAGGTCATTGGTGAGCTCATAATTAAGATTCTAATTATTCTTCTGGTAAAGATGAAACACTTTCCCTGTGAGAATGATCTATGTGGAGATAGTAGTCTTTAGTCTTGTTTGATAGCCTGTTCCTTAGTGACTGAAGCCCTTGCCCAGCCTAATAGTACAACCATGCCGGTAACTTTCCCAATATTTTATCCCAGTAATCCCAGTGATCTCTTACCTAGTCATGGCAAATAAATGCTACTACACTCAGGGTTCCTACCAGGCTTGCTTTCCTTCTACTTTCAAACACTATACTTTGTGCACTGACTTTCCTATGCCCCAAAACCAATAGAGGTCACATCTTATTATATCCAATTCCTATATATCTCCATTTGTATGGCATATTGGACTTTTTGCCGTAGCACAAGTGTGCAGGATCTGTAAGCCATTCTACTAGGTCTTCTGGTAATTACTCTACAGCTGCACATATTACAATTGCTGGTAAGAGTTATTATTACGCTCCCAAATTCTGCCGCATGGGTCTCTTGAACTTCAAAGCCGTTCCCTACCTGGGAAGGAATGGTTAATATATCACATACTGACAGGATTTTACATACATAGATTGTAAAAGAAGGCATGAAAACAAGAAGTGAATTTTATTTGGACTGTAACTTGTATACAGTCCAAAGGACACTTGGACATCATGTAAACAACCTGTCCCTGATCAACAGTTGCAGGAATTCTTCTGTAACATCTCCACAAAATAGTTATCCAGATCCTACTACTACCTACCCCTCCAGGGAATGGAAAAATGCTACTTCCTGAGACACCTCATTCCATTTTTAATCAGCTCTAAGAGAAAGAGAATGTTTAGTTTATTATATTAAGACTTTCATACACTCCTCCAAGATTTTTTTTGTTACTTTGGAATTAAATCTTCCTTTTCTAGATAACAGCCCTTTAGATATTTGAAGACAATTTTGAAAGTCAGCCCACATCTTTTGTCCTTCCTTTCAAAAACTGTGACCAGAAGATAATCTGGTAGGTTATACCTCATCTCTTAAGGCTGGACATGCCTCCTCTCTCAGGTACTTGGATCACCAGTCATTTAACTTTATCCCATGGAAGTAGAGAGGGTTGGGTAGGGGCTGGGCAGAGAAGAAAGGGTTTAACTTAATATTTGAGGAAGCTGTTTCCCACCCTCTGCCCGATAGCTGTTGCTAGAGACAACCGGTATTGGGAATGTTTCATAATAGACTTCTTGAGCAATACAGAGACAAGTTATTATTTTAAAAATGTTTTAACAAAGCTAGAATAGCAAAACTAGAATTCATATACCTCTGAAAAACTATCATTAGCACTTATGGTGGCTATGATTATTGAAGAAACCTGGGAAAACATTCCTTGAAGAAATACAGAGTTAATAAAGATGACAAAAGTTCCATTAGAATATCAAAATATATGCCTACTTTATGCTCCTATGCTGATTTTAGGAAACGAAAGCTTTATCTTTTGTTCTGTGTTCTATTCAGTAATATCTCCAATGACTGTACAAGCTCACAGAGTATGGTGGTTAGTTACTACGTAAAACACTTACATAAGTGGTGGATTTAAGATGGCCACACATTCTTTATCCCTCTACCCAGTTACAGGTAGAGTTTAATTCTCCTCCCTGACTTTTGTGACACGTATCACTAGTAGAATGCAGTGGAAGTGACACTCTGGGACTGAAGGCGTTGTTAAAAGAAGCCTTCCAACTTCTACTGAGGTCTCTTGGAACTCCGTTGCCAGACTTTTGGGTAACTTCAGCAGCCCTGTGGGAAGGTGCCCTGGAGAGGAGGCGAGGGCTCTGACTGCCAGGCCTGGGTGATCTCCCAGCTGACAGTCAGCATCAGCATCAATTGACCGGTCATGGGAGTCGGCGTTCTTGGAAGTGGATCCCCAGCCTCAAAGGAATCAACTTAGTCAGTGCTTTATGGAGCAGAAATGAATGCTCATCCAAACTCTTACCGGATCCCTGACCCACAAAACCATGAGCAAAATAAAATCGCTGTTTTAAGCCACTAAGTTTTAGGGCTATTTGTAATATAGTAACAAGTAAGCAGACAACGTGCAGTAACTTATTTAATTCTCACGATAGCCCTATTAGAGAGGCAGTATTATATATTCCATTTTACTGGTGATGAAACTGTCCAAAAGGTATTAAATAATTTGCCTAAAATCCTACAAGTAACAAGACAGGAAGACGTGAATTGAATCAAGGTCTGCCTGACTTTCCCAATTTGGACTTTTGAGCTAAATTGTTTTTTTTGTT
>NW_012115788.1:2336247-2345046 GCF_000951035.1 Colobus angolensis palliatus | reverse complement strand
GGGGTTTCACCGTGATAGTCAGCATGGTCTCGATCTCCTGACCTCGTGATCCGCCCGTCTCAGCCTCCCAAAGTGCTGGGATTACAGGCTTCAGCCACCGCGCCCAGCCTAAATTGTTAATGTAATTCTATTGTTTGGATGTCAAATGAGAAAGTAAATTTGATTTAATTGAGTGTATCAAATCTTTAGTTTTTCAGATGCCAAGATGCTTCTTTCACATCTTAGGATCGTGGTGTTTTGTAAACAGATAAGAAAGTTTGGAGTCACCCAGAAAGAAAGCATAGTCACGCTTCACCAGTCCAGGGCTCGCTCATCCATGTCAGCTCTTTAAGTCGTGTCTGGGATCCCTGAGGTAAGCACAAAGAGGTCTGAGTGGTGAGAAATAAACAGAAACCACAACTTGCAAAACTGTTCTGTAACTTGCAAAAGAGACAAAATGTACCAAACCATGACATGCAGGACAAACTATCCAAGCTATGACCCTTTCAACATCAGCTCATCCCAAGCCCTATGTTCAAAATAAGACCACAAACTTGATTTCATAGTAACTGTACAAGGACTTGTGTCTTTAAAGATAAGACCACTGATTGTTCCAAAAACTCATCGAGTTGACAGATTCTGACTCATCACTGCTAAGACCCTCCTCCTCATCTTCTGTCCTAAATCCGTGCTATGACAAACCCCAGTTCCCCAAACCCTGTAAGTATCTAACTGCCCTAGTTTGAGACGTGCCACAGTTCTCATGGCGTGTGTTCTTCTTGCCGCAGGAAGCAGATAAACCTAACCTTTTTTTGACCCCAAGTGTGTCTTGGTGATCCTTAGTGGGTAGGGTTTTTTTATTATTTTTTCATAACCACCAGACAACCAGGGATGGATTTTTTTTTTTTTTTTTTGAGACAGAGTCTCACTGTCGCTCAGGCTGAAATGCAGTGGCACAATCTCTGCTCAGTGCAACCTCCGCCTCCTGGGTTCAAGCGTCCCTGGCTCAGCCTCCCGAGTAACTGGGATTACAGGCCCCTGCCACTACACCTGGCTAATTTTTGTATTTTTAGTAGAGACAGGGTTTCACCATGTTTGCCAGGCTGGTCTCGAACTCCTGACCACATGTGATCTGCCCGCCTCGGCTTCCCAAAGTGCCGGGATTACAGGCATTAGCCACCATGCTTAGCTGGATAATCTTTTATAGCAGAAAAAAGAAAAGTCTAGCTTAGATGACAGAAAATTAAAAATGAGACATAATGCCTTGAGGAATGTGCTTACTTGCTAGGGATACCATGGCAAAATATCATAGACTGGGTGGCTTAAGCAACAGGAATCCATGTTCTCACAGTTCTGGAAGCTGGAAGTTCAAGATCACGGTACGTCAGGGGTTGGCTGCTCCGGAGGGCTCTCTCCTGGGCTTGTGATGGTTGCCCTCTCATGGCGTCCTCATATGGTCCTTCCTCTGTGCTTCTGCATCCCTGGTGTCTTAGTGTGTGTTCTATTTTTTTTTTTTTTCTTCTAAGGCCACCAGTCAGGTTGGATTAGGGCTCATGATAATGACCTCATTTTAATGTAATCAACTCCATAAGGCCTTATCTCCAAGTACAGTCACATTCTGAGGTACTCGGGGTTAGGGCTTCAACTTGCCAATTTGGGGGTGGGAAGGAGGCACAGTTCAGCCAGTACAAGAACACATGGGGCTACTTGGGTGGGCATATGGGCCTGGGTTTGAGGATACTGAAGGGGATAGACTTACTTTGTGGATCTCTACTTCACATTGGTGAAGCCTCCTGCAGCTGGAGGATTGTGAACAACATATCAGGGTCGTGATGGAGACAGAGTCCCTGAGCTGCTGCTATGAGTGGATCATCTTGGATGTTTTTCCCACTGTGACACATGTGCTAGCCAAGGTTCACCAGTACAACACACCCACAGGAGGGTCCTGTCCCCCTCGGGCTGGCTCTAATTGCACCTTTGACTCTTGTTTCTTCTCAGGTTCGTTTTCCCTAAGAAAGAGCATGCTTGTTCACAGCTTTATATACCACTAGATGACTCCCAAATTTATCTTTCCATCCCAGACCACTCTGTCCTTTTGACTCCAGACCCATGTCTCCCACTGCCTCCCAGGCTTTTCCACTTAAACTTTCCCAAGGCATTCTAAATCCAATGTGTGCAAAACCCAACTCAGGATCTTCCCTCATTCCCACACTCAGACTTTTTAGGAATAATGCTCAAAATCCTAAGGAAATCGAACACTCAAACAAAGGAGTCTTAGCAAAGCAATTTTAATTCTGCGCAGATGGGGTGCCTCCTTGGCCAGTTGCCATGAGAGCACACCTGAACAAAGGGGCATGAGAGCCTTTATTCCTGACACAAGTCCTGCCCCTGTACCATTTCCCCATTGGCTGGGGTCGGGTCGTACAATCTAAACTAATCCCGGTTGGCTAAACATTTGATTTTTTTAGATAGAGTGGGCACGTAAAAGAAAGCAGAGAGGAAAGAGGAAGGAGTGCCTGCAATGAGCTAGAAAATTGGTCCTCTTTCCAAATAAGGAAAGGAATGTGAGCTGGCGCTGATAACACCTGGTACTGTGGCATGCCTGGGCATCTAACAAAGGCAAAAAGGAAAAAAGGGGAAAAAGGGAAAAAGGCGGGGGGTACTATGAATTAAAGAATAAAAGATTGATTGGGTTATTTGAAGAGAAACCTCATGATATCCCACAGACTTTACTCAGCATTTTCTATCTTAGTGACAATACTGTCTGTCCTTTTATCTAGGTCAGAAACCTAAAATAATCCTTAATTTCTCCCTCATCTTAACCCCTCACTTTCAACCCATTATTTATTCTATTGACCACCTCACTGGAACCTGTCCACTCCTCCTTAGCAGCCTGGACCACGCTAGGTCATCTCTCCCTCGCCTTTCAACTGATCACTCCATGTCCCTGTATCCATTTTCTGGCCATCCAACCAGCTCTGCATGCTTGAATCTCATCCCCATGGATGAATTCTCATTTGTTTTCCAGGGTAATGACAAAACATTTTTAAAAGCCCTGCATGTTTCATCCTTCATCCTTCCCCTCCAGTCCCTTTCACACGGCTCTCCCTCTGGCTATCCCTGCCCCAGCTACCTGACCTTATTTTATCCCATTCTGCATGCTGTGCTCCCTGCTTCCAGAGGTAATTCCTATGAGTTCTCTCTGTTTGGAACACTCCCTTTCTTTGCTTGTGAATGTCCACTTCTCTTTCAGATCTAAAGATTTAAGCTAAATCATCCCTACCTACACATAATCTCTGTCATACAGATTGTAAATGCACTCTCAATCTGCCTTTTTCTTGCGCAGGTCATATGATATAGTTGTAAGGGTCACGAACTCATTAATACAAACTTCTTGGCTTTAAGCTCCAGCGCTCCCACACTAGTTCTACCAATCTTGTGTAAAATTTTAAAACACTGTGCTTCCAAGTTCTCAGTGATAAAATAAGAATAATGCGACAATAACAGTACTGACTTTATCAGATGATCAGTGTATTAGGCCGTTGTTGCAATGCTATAAAATATTCGAGGTGGGGTAATTTATACAGAAAAAGGTTTAATTAGCTTATGGTTCTGCAGACTGCACAGGAAGCATGGAACAGCATCTACTTGGATTCTGGGGAGGCCTCAAAGAGCTTTTACTCATGGCAGAAGGTGGAGCCATCTCACATGGCAGAACAGAAGCAAGTAGGGGCCTGGAAAACATATTGGGAGAATAATCGAGGAAGACTTCCTCAGCCTTGTGAGAGATCTAGACAGCCAAATACAAGGAGCACAAAGAACACCTGAGAAATTCATCGCAAAGAGATCAACCATATACCTGTCTCCTTGGGCAGGTGTTTTTCTAGGATTGGGGCCTGAAAATGGAATTACTACATAGAAAGGTATGTGGTGTCTCTGCTTCACTAGGGTTTGTAGTTGTACCAATTTATACTCCTAGTAATAGATGAGCTGCCCTTTCCTTAGGTAACCTCCAAAACTTGACATAATTACATTTAGTCATCTTGATGGATATAAAATAATATTTATTATTGTTCTATTTTGGTTTTTTTCTGATTATTATCAAGGTTAAATTATTTAGTTTTCCTCTCTTGTTAATTGCCTATTTATCTCTTTTGCTCATTTTTCTACTGGGTTATTTGTTTTCTGCTTATTACATTTTTAGGAGTTCTTTATATACTAGGGAAGAGAATCCTTGGTTCATTGTATGTGTATATTACAAATATTTTCTCTCATTCTGTGACTTATCCTTAATTTTGTTTAGACTGTTTCCTTAACACCAAATTAAAAAAAATTAGTAATTTTATTTTCCTTTTGTGTTTCTGAAAATGTACGTGAATTTGAAAATAATGGCCTTCTTTGTTATCTTGTCATGAATATAGTGTATCTGTCCATTTATGGAGATTTTTTTGTTTAGGGATTATTTCGTGTCCTTCACTATAGTATTTTGATTTTATTCATGTCTTGCACATCTTTTTTGTTGTTGTTAGATTTATTCCTAGGAATCTTATGGTTGCTATTGTAAATTCTTTTAATTGACATTTTCAAGTTGTTTATTGCTGTTGTACCAGAATGTTAATTTTCATTTATTGATCACATATAGAACAATCTTGCTGATTTATTGTCATAAAATTGTTTATAGTATTCACATATAATTTTTAAAAAATGCAGTTTATGTCCAGGTGCGTTGGCTCATGCCTGTAATCTTAGCACTTTGGGAGGCCAAAGCAGGTGGATTGCCTGAGCTCAGGAGTTTGAGACCAGCCTGGGCAACACAGTGAAACCTCGTCTTTACTAAAAAAAAAAAAAAAATAGGCGTGGCAGCATGTGCCTGTAGTCCCAGCTACTCAGGAGGCTGAGGCAGGAGAATTGCTTGAGCCTGGGAGGCGGAGGTTGCAGTGAGCTGAAATCGTGCCACCCTAGCGTGGGCCACAGAGTGAGACTCCGTCTCTAAAAAAAAAAAAAAAAGCAGTTCCTTCTCCCTTTGTATTCTTACCTTCTCTCTCTTTGTTGATCAATATTGTCAGAAATTTGTCTATTTTAGTAGTATTTTCAAAGGTTGACTCTTTGATTTCTTTGATCCTCTCTACAATTTGTTTGTTGTTTACTCATTGACTCTGGCTCTTATTTTTACTATTTCCTTCCCAGCTCTGGAGTTTAGACTGTTGTTTTTTATTAAAATTCTGCTTTAGTGCATTTATTCATTAATATTTTTTCTTCTCTTTGCACATGAACATTTTAGGTTATGGCTTTTCTTCTAAGCAAAATTGGGTTTAGCTCATTCCTTCACGTTTTGGCTTTTCATCATTATTAAGCTCTAAATATTTTAAAATTTTTGTTATGATTTTTTTCTTTTGACCTATTGATTGTAGATTTAAAATAATTCCAAACATATTGTTTATTTATTGGACTATTGTGATAGGCAGACCCTCCCCCACTACCAAAATATGTCCACACTCTGATCCCAGGAACCCGTAAATATGTTACTTTATATATTATTATTTTTAATTTTTAAAATTTTTTTTAAGGCTAGTCAGGTGAAGCAGTGGGAGTGGAGAAGAAACAAATAAATCTATAACTGGTTGTGATCAATTAGCTATAAACACCAGTGCACTCAGACCGGTCAATATGTTACTCTACGTGGCAAATGTGGGTTGCAGATATGAAGATGATGGATCTTAAAATAGGAAATTATCCTGTAGTATCTGGGTGGGGAAAATCTACTCAAACATATCCTTAAATGCAGATAACTTTCTCTGACTGGAAACAGAGAAATGTGGGAGAAGCCAGAGAGATTGGAAGTATGAGAAGGACGCATCACTGCCGCTGGATTGCAGGAGGCAGGGCACATAGAAAGCATGAGAGGGAGTACAGGCAGCTTCTAGGAGCAAAGACTGCCTGGGGCTGACAGCCAGTAAGGAAGCGGGGACTTGGATCCTATACCTGCCAGGAACTGAATTTGACCAACAATCTGAGTTTGGAAACATCCCCAGGGCCTCTGGAAAGGAACGCAGCCCAGCCGAACACCTTGATTATAACCTTATGAACCAGATGATTCATGCTGGTTCATGCTGATTCATGAACCAGCTGATTCATGCTGCACCCAGATATCTGACTTACAGAACTATGAAATAATAAATGGGTGTTGCTTTAAGCCACTAAATTAGTGACAATTTGTTATAGCAGCAATAGAAACCTAATACAATTATATTTTGCTTATTGAATTCTACATTTTTCTATAGTAGCCAGAAAGTCTGGTATGCATGACATTAATTCTTAGTGTTTGCTGAGAATTACCTAGTATATGGTAAATTTTGGTAAACATACCATACGTGTTTGAAAACGATGTGTGCTTACTAATTGTTTGTTACAGGTTTTTCTCTATGTAATCACGATATAAAGATGAATAGTTTTGCTCTGCTCAAACTGTCGATTACTCATAGACCTATGTTGATATTTTCCATTGTGACTGTGAATTTATCATATTCATTTTGTAATTCTCTCAAATTTTGCTTTATATCTTTTTGGGTGATGCTGTTAAGTATGTATAAGCTAAAAATTATTATATCACTGTGGTGAATTAGTTTTCATTATTATATAATGACCCTCTTTATCCCTAAAAGGATTTTATTTTTGAATCCTAAAGTCCATTCTGTCTGCTATTAATATTAACATGGTTACATTAGCTTTCTTTTGGTTAGTATAACATTTTCCATATTTTCCTACAAATTTTCTGTACTGTTGGGTTTCATGTCAATCTCTTAAAGAGAGCATATATGTGTATTTTATTTTTCTAAACCTTTTCTTAGAAAAATTCTTTTTTAGAATATTTGTCTCTTAATTGGTGAGTTTATTTTAATCACTTTCGATTACTGATCTATTTGGACTTATTTCTACCATCTCATTTTGTGCATTTTATATATTACATGTTCTTTGCATCTTTTTTCTTTTAAAAATTTGATTGGATTGATCAAATTATTTCTCATTTTTTGACTCTAATAGTTTGGAAGTTATATATTCTATTTCAATTGTTACATTCACTCTTAAATTTATACATACTTAGTTGCTTTAATGGAATCTAAGCTTGCCTATATCTTTAACTCCCTTCCAAACAGTCTTTGGATTATTTATCCGTTTTCCTCCTTTATTATATGTTATTTATTGTCTAGTATTTTAGTTCCTCTGTTTCTATATTCTCAAGCTAATCATTTTTATTTACCTATTTTGAAGATAAAGTGGTATTTCAAATGACTGACCCAGGGATCTTCTTGATTGCTGAGCATTGAGCAAGCTGGAACCAACATGTATCAGTCCGTTTTCACGCTGCTGATAAAGACATACCCAAGACTGGGCAATTTACAAAAAAGAGTTTAATTGGACTCACAATTTCACGTGGCTAGGGAAGCCTCACAATCATGGCAGTAAGCGAAGAGGATTCAGTCCCCTCTTACTTGGATGGCAGCAGGCAAAGAGAGTATGAGGAAGACACAAAAGCAGAAACCCCTAATAAAACTACCAGATCTCGTGAGACTTATTCACTACCACGAGAACAGTATGGGGGAAACTGCCGCCTTGATTTAGTTATCTCCCACCGGGTCCCTCCCAAACCACGTGGGAATTATGGGAGATACAATTCAAGATGAGATTTGGGTGGGGACCCAGAGCCAAACCATATCACAAGGCCCTTCTTACCCCAGTGGGGACTGGGTGGGGAGAGGGGAGACTATATTTGAGATCACCAGTGCTTACTATGGACACCAAGTGTGGACAATTGGCATTTACCCATAAAGAGCTACCTCTTGTGTTGAGACTATCTGGGGCTAAGCCCAAAGTGTTTTCTCCTGCCTATCAGCACCCTAAAAAGGGAATGCAAGATGGGTGATCCCAGTCCCCTAACACAGGGCTTCCCAAACCAAGCCCTCCTCTCTACTCATGCCAAGAGAAGGGAATTCTTTATTCTCTAGCTTACTCAACAGTCAGTATGTATGTACGTATGTATTTTGAGACAGGTTCTGGCTCTGTTGTCCTGGAGTGCAGTGGCTGGAGTGCAGTGGCACAATCTCGGCTTACTGCAACCTCCGCCTCCCAGGCTCAAGTGATTCTCATGCGTCAGCCTCCTGAGTAGCTGGAATTACAGGCGCCTGCCACCACGCCCACCTAATTTTTGTATTTTTAGTAGAGTTGGGGTTTCACCATGCTGGCCAGGCTAGTCTCGAACTCCTGACCTCAAGTGATCCATCTGCCTTGACCTCCCAAAGTGCTGGGATTATAGGTGTGAGTCACCGGCACCAGGCCTCAGTATTTATTTTAATTTATCACATATTATCAATGTGCTTACCAATGTTTCTTACATACAATTTATCTTTTGAGATTCAGTTTCCTTCTTACTGAAGTTCCTCATTCAGTATTTGTATTAGTCGGTTCTTTCATTGCTATAAAGAAATACCAGAGACTGGATAATTTATTGAAAATTTATTAAAAAGAAAGTTTTAATTGGTCCTACAGGCTGTGCAGGAAGCATAGGTGCATCTGCTTCTGGGGAGGTGTTAGGAAGCTTACAATCATGCCGAAGGCAAAGGGGGAGCAGGCAGGTCACATGGCAAAAGCAGGACTGAGACAGAGAGCAGGGAGGTGCCACACATTTTTAAACCACCAGTCTCAGGAGAACTCACTCACTGTCATGACGACAGTACCAAGGGGATGGTATGAACCCGTTCATGAGAAATCTGCCACCATGATCCAATCACCTCCTACCAGTTCCCACGTCCGACAATGGGGGTT
>NW_012115788.1:2279975-2336007 GCF_000951035.1 Colobus angolensis palliatus | reverse complement strand
CTGGCTAATTGTTTTGTATTTTTAGTAGAGACGGGGTTTCACCGTGTTAGCCAGGATAGTCTCTGTCTCCTGATCTCGTGATCCACCCACCTCGGCCTCCCAAAGTGCTGGGATTACAGGCGCGAGCCACCGCGCCTGGTCGGAAGATTCTTTTATTGGGGTTTAAAAGGAAAGAGCTCAGAAGTTGGGCTCTCCACATGAACACTCCCCCAGCTTCCCTTCCTGCCACGGCCTCTTCGCCCCTCAGTACCTCCCCGTCTTGTGAAGACCAATACAACTCTTGGAAAACCCTACTCAGATCAGGAGTTCTCATGCCTGACATGACTCTGCTATACACTTACCCCATACATTTAGTCAAAATTGCACTTTCTTTTGGTCTGGTGATGCCAGTTTCCCATGATTCAATTCTTTATAGATTTGTTCTCATGTTTATTTTATTTTTTTTATGTCCATGGGATTTGGGAAGGAAAGAGAGTAAAATGTGTGTGCTTGATTAGTGAACTCTTGAACCAACTTGCTATTCTTCAAAACATCAAACAGATATAAGGATTAACATGAGAGATAAAGGAATTTCAAAGAGTTAAAATTTTTATATTGGCATGTACAATTTATTAAATCATCACACCAAGTGTTTCTGACCTGAGTTATAGTTGTATATTTCATTCATTTTTTATACATTATAAACTTTCTTGGAATTATCCTTCTGGACAAAAAAAAATGCTCGCTAGAACGTCTGCATAGTTACACTAATGAACTTGAAATGGTTTTCATAGATTTTAATGAAACAAATATTCCAATCAAATATTCCAGCATCTCTGAAATAATATAGGAAAAAGTTGAGTTTTTGAAGGACCGCATCTGAATTTTACTTGTCTAGGTGTTTTATATAGACATCTACTGTATCTGACACACATTGCTTTTTCAACATATGTTATTTAATCAGTAAGCAAGAAAAAAATGAAAATGTTTATTTTTTACTATCAATTCCAACATTGACCACTAGAGGACACTGGTTGCAATGGGAAAAGTAGAATTACTAAACCCATCTACAGCATTTGTTATCTGTAGTATTAATTCTAAAATCAGATTTGATCACATTTTATGTGAAATATGATTTTTGACATTTCACCCAAAAAAGGAAGGCTTGTTTCACTATTTTGAATTTTCTTCTAAAACAGAAATGCAGTTTGCAGCCTGAACGAGGCTATAAGAAGAATCAAAAAGTAATGGAAAAATTTTTTCTCAAGGAATATGAGGAAAAAGAAAAAAATTAAATAGTGGAAAAGAAATAGAAAGACATAACAATCAAGTGAATAAAAGGAAGAGAAAGAAGTGAACAAGAGGAGAAAATGAAAAGAGAGGGGAGGATTTGTGTGAAATTGAAGGGAGCACCTTTCCATGTGGAGTTTCCTCATTCATTCTGCCTCTACCACTGCTTCTCAGACTTGAGTGCTGTAGTGGGTTGAATGGTGTCCCCCAAAAGATACATCCCCAGAACCTATGGATGTGAGGGTAAAGGGGTCTTTGCAGGTGTAATTCAGAATCTTAAGATGAGATCATTCTGGATTACCAAGTGGGCCCTACATCCAATGGCAAGTGTCTTTGTGAGAGACAGAAGAAGGGAAGGGAAGACACAGACACACAGATGAGAAAGCCACGTGAAGATGGCGGCAGAGATTGGAGGGATGCAGCCACGGTGAGTGCCAACAGACACCAGAAGCTGCAAGAGGCAAGGAACCAGGAGCCTTGCGAGGGAGTGAGGTCCTGCCACGCCAACACCTTGATTCAGACTTCTGGTCTCCAGAGCTGAATTTGCATTTCTGACAAGTTCCCAGGTGATGCTAGTGCTGCTGATTTGGGAACCACATTTTAAGAATCACTATTGTTGTTACCGGAAAGGGGGTTCTGATCCGGACCCCAAGAGAGGCTTCTTGGATTTTGTGCAAGAAATAATTCAGGGTGAGTCCGTAAAGTGAAAGCAAGTTTATTAAGAAAGTAAAGACAGAAAAAACAATGGTTATTTCATAGACAGAGCAGCCCTGAAAGCTGATGATTGCCCACTTTTATGATTATTTCTTGATGATATGCTAAGCAAGGGGTGGGTTATTCATGCTTCCCCTTTTTGGAACACATAGGGTAATCTGTCATTGCCATGGCATTTGTAAACTGTCATGGCGCTGGTGGGAGTGTAGCAGTGAGGACTACCAGAGGTCACTCTTGTCGCCATCTTGATTATGGTGGGTTTTATCTGGCTTCTTTACTGCAACCTGTTTTATTAGCAAGGTCTTTATGACCTGTATCTATGCTGACCACCTGTGTTATCCTGTGACTAAGAATGCCTTAACCTCCTGGGAATGCAGCCCAGTAGGTCTCAGCCTCATTTTACCCAGCCCCTATTCAAAATGGAGTTGGACAGGTTCAAACGACTCTGACATTGTGAACCTATGGTTTTCAACACCTTATATTAGAATAACCTGGGATGCTTTTAAAACATCTAGAGATTCTGATTTTTAATTAGTCTGTGGTGGTGTCTAGGAATCAGTATTTGAAAGAATTCCTCAGGTTATTCCAATTTATAGCTGGTGAAAACTACAACTTTAGACTTGACATTTACTTAAAAAGTTCTCCAAAGTAGCTTGCAATATGAAAATGGGCATTTCTCTGAGACACCAAAAGAAATGGTATGAAATCATTCATAAAAGTTATGATTACTAAAAATCATTAAGAATTTTAATGATTATTAAGAATCTTTATTTTTGAGAGGTCAGGAATGAGAACAATGCATTTTAAAATGATTTCCTTTTAAAATTGTAAGAGGATCTTGGTGTCACAGTTTATTCTGAGGATGCTGGTCAAAGGATGTGCTACCATTTGTGGTTAGCACATTATATGACAAATGCTTTGGTATGATTCTCCTCTGCAATAGGGTCTGAGTAATATCCTTAACATGATGTCATGTGGGATTCTATGGTGTTAGAAATGCACACCTTAGAGAATGGGACTTAGAGCTTAAACATAAAAGACGTAAAAGAGGATATTGCCAACAAGGCAGAATCAGCACATAAAGGATTGAAGGCACAGGTTTTGCATGACAGGTTAGGACTGGAGTCCTAGCACTGCCCATTTCTGAGTATGACCTGTGAAAACTTGCTGACAATTTAAAAGCAATAGTTTCATGATGTGTAAAATGGATCCTCATGCTTAAATGACATTCCTTAATGTTTTAGTTTTCGATGTATTCTGTTGATTTTCTATTAGTGTAATTGAGATTTTTATCTCTTATGTACTCCCACATCATCAATGCTTTCTCTGACCCCATGCAAGCATCTACTTACATTATACATTTTTGGCGAAATCAATATTCACCATTTACATTCTTTTGATTATATAAGTATTGTTCACAACATTATCATAAAATGTAATACAATTACATTTCTTTTATAACTTTTTGTTTTCTCTGGAGTTAGTAGTTGCTAGGATCCTCCCCTCCACCACCAATATATCTGGTTTTCCATGTGCCTGTCAATTCTTCCCCAAGTACTCTGACAGAATTGTACATGTCCTTTCTGTATAACCACTCTTGATCTATTAGTCCTGGCCTTTACTCTCCGTGGTGGAAAAAACTCTGTTCTGGAGCCTTTTATCCTACTGATCCAGTCTGGATTGGCTGACCTCTAGACTTTTGCATAGCTGCCATTGAGAAACGAATTCTCATCCAAATTCCCCTCACCTCTACCTCTTCTGTGTTTCATTCCTTCTTTTGAAACTCATGTCTTTTTGCTTTACTTCCTTCTTGTGGTGGAATTTACCTTACAATAACTTTTTGGGAAACAATGCTTGGGAGATAATTTTGGGGGTAACCTGTATTCTAAAAATGTTTTTATTTTTATTTTACCTTTTGTTTGGTAATGTAGATGGGACAGAATTGTATGTTAGAAATAAGTTTTCTTCAAAATTTTGATGATACTTTGTATTCCTTTCTCCTTTATTTTTGCTCTTTAAAAGTCTGATGACTTTGGTCGGGCATGGTGGCTCACGCCTGTAATCCCAGCACTTTGAGAGGCTGAGGTGGGCGGATCACCTAAGGTCGGGAGTTTGTGACTAGCCTGACCAACATGGAGAAACCCCATCTCTATTAAAAATACAAAATTAGCCGGGCATCGTGGTGCATGCCTGTAATCCCAGATACTCGGCCAACTGAGGCAGGAGAATCGCTTGAACCTAGGAGGTGGAGGTTTGCGTGAGCTGAGATTGTGCCATTGCATTCCAGCCTGGGCAACAAGAGTGAAACTCCATCTCAAAAAAAGAAAAAAAAAAAAAGTCTGATGACTTTTTATTCCTGAATCTTTATACATGGTCTCTTTTTTCTTCTATTTAAACTTTCAGGATTTTCTTTTTATCCCTGGTGTGCTGAAATTTTATGGTGACATGCCTTCGTCTTTTTTTGGGTACTTGGGTAGGGCTTTTCAAACTACAGATTTATTTTCTTCAGTTCTGGCAATTTTCCTTCTATTATATCTTTTATATGTTCCTTTCTTCTACTTTTTCCATTTTCTTTTTCTGAAGTTCTTATTATTTAGGTATTAGTAGATCCTCTATTTTTGTTATTTTTTTCTACTCTGGTGTATTTAAATTTTACGGGATTTTTTTTTTTACCTTGCCTTTCAAGTGTTCTTTTGAACTTTTATTTTTAATTGTAATTATCACAGTTTTTGTTTCCATTTGCTCTCTCTTGTTTTAAAATATCTTTTTATTTAACAGTGTCTTGTTCTGTTTTTATGGATGTCCTACCTTCTCTTGTTTTTTCTGTTCTTGATCATTCCTTACAAAGTTTTTTTTGGTTACCATTCTCTGTATTGTCTGTGTTTCCTCTGAATTCCTTAATTCTGTTTTGTTTTTCTGCTTCTGTTTTTAGTTTTAGAGATGTGCCATTTATTTATCTGCTGTCTCCAAGCTGAATACTTATTCTTCCTTACTTGCTTCTGTACTGCTAGTTCTGGGAGTCTACAAACTACAGTTCCCAAGATCCTTTGCCAAGGGACTGCCTTTTAGGTTCTGTCAGTAAGTGGCATTTATGAGAGTTCAGAAGTGGGAGGAAAGGGTAAGCTTTCTGATTCTGGCTTCCACAACAGTGGAAATTGTTGAGTTGCCAGAAATTGCTGGTGATTGTTGTGAGGATTGTGGGTTATGGCAACTACCAACTCCAGGTGTCTGTTCCAGCAGCAGTAGCACCTCTTAGGCATTTCTCTATCTCCTATGTCTGGGGAGCCTTTCACTGCCCTAGGCTGCCTCCTCATTAAAAGAATGAAGGAAATGAAATAGTCATTGATTTGCTGACATCCAAACAAATCTTTTTTTCCATGGAAACCAACACCAGAAATAGTAAATGGGAAATCAATTAACCTTACCAATTCTCTATTCTTGCTGAACAAGATGGATAAATTATATTAATGTGCCGTATATATAATATATATATTTTACCTGAACTACTGGAGAAATAAGAGAGCCTGCTAGATTTGAAATAGATCGGTAATATTTACAGAAAGCTTGCTTGTTTATAACACAGCAATCTGGCCAGGACGCATACTTCATCAGGAAAATGTCATAACTGAATTGGAAATAGGAACTTGAAGCCATTCATTTCTTTATAAATGAAAACACATTCAGTCTTACTCCTTTGGTGATACCAGATGATACCATTTAAAGGCCATAGGTTCTTGCTTTAATTATATTTGTCACCAGGTTAATTAATTTCTGCTTCTGTGTATAGTTGCCCAGGTAACACATGTATGTGTCTGTGTGCGTATGCGAACTATATAACTTAATTGGTGGAGGACACTAGTCATGTGGATCACTAGAGTTTTTCCATATTAATTACCTTTACAAGTCAATGAAGGAACAAAAGTAAAGGCAAAAGAATTAGAACCAGGCCATTTTTTTTCCTAGCATAACACAGTTTTCCCTTACTTGGTTAAGCAAGGAAAGTTAAAAAACTCTTAAAGAGACTCTAGTCTAAAGCATTGAGTCTTTCAGAAGGGATTTCCAAACTAAACCATGAAGACGAAGTTGGACAAGAAGTAAATTTTTTTCTTGGTTACATGCCTCTGAAAAGCATATTATTTAATAAATGGTTGGTCAATTTCTCTGGAGTGAGAATTGCATTCTCCTGAATTGAATGATCAACACAAACTTCTATTAGCTTGGTACAAAAGTAATTGTGGTTTTTGCCGTTACTTTTAATATGTGTGTGTTTATGGGAATCTTTGCTGGTTTGTTTCTGTGGTTGTGTCAATCTATGTACAGCAAATTTAGTATGATCCCTGTCTCCTCAATTTGGTGTAGAGAGAAAAATACTAACTTGGGAATCAGAAGAATTGGGATCTAGCTTTGGATAAAAAAGGCTAATACTTTAATATGAAGAGCCTCTTAGGAGACTTTACCACAAGAAGGATCATGCATAGTATTGTTTATAACAATGAAATCTGGAAAAAAAAATCACTAAATTTCCAATAAGTGTGAATTGTTTAAATAAATTTTGGTACATTTACGTAATTGAATTTATGCAGCCATTTAAAATACTGCTGTAAAATCATTTACTGCCATAAAATGATGTTTTCATAGATAGGTTTACTTCATATAATGACTGTTCATTTAATAATTTTTGGCCATATTGGCCGTTTCACAGTTATACAATGTTTCAGACAATGTTTAACAAAATTTAACTATTTTTCACCCAAGCAATACTAAGTAAATATTCTATATGAAACATTATAGTTTTAGGATAACCATGTTAACCAAACCAAATTGTTGAACATTATGCTTTTAGGATAACCATGTTAACCAAACCAATTTTCTCAACACAGTAGTTTCTAATCAAATAATATAATGTGAAACAAGTAGAATTGGGCACCATATTAGGTGATTCTCAAATACATTGATTTGTGTAGGTTCACCAATCCGGTGGGGTAAAGACAAAGTGTCTCTCTGTGCTCCTTCCATACATTACTAAGAATTATAAAACTGACACGGTTTGGCTGTGTCCTCACCCAAATCTCATCTTGAATTTTAGTTCCCATAATCCCCACATGTTGTGGAAGAGACCCAGTGGGAAGTGATTAAATCATGGGGGTGGTTTCCCCATGCTGTTCTCGTGATAGTGAGTGAGTTCTCATGACATGTGATGGTTTTATATAGGCGCCTGGCATGTCCCCTGCTTGCACTCATTCTCCCTCCTGCTGCCCTGTGAAGAGGTGCCTTCCGTTATGATTGTAAGTTGCCTGAGGCCTCCCCAGCCTTGCTGAACTGTGAGTCAATTAAACCTCTTTCCTTTATAAATTACCCAGTCTTGAGCAGTTCTTTATAGCAGTATGAAAACAGACTAATACAAAGACTTAACCTTTATTTTGCCCTACAGATAGCTTTCAGTGCTCTAACTTTATTTCTAAGTCCAATTATTTCTAATTTGAGTGTCAAATATAATCATGAATCCCTGAATATGTGAAAAATTGGTAAAGAAAATGGTGCATAGAAAATTCATCTTCCAAAGGAATGACTTTCTCACAACTGTCCCCAACCAACAGCCACTACAAAGACTATTCATCCTCATTTTGTGAGTACAATAGATCTTTATTATATTTTAGTCAGTGTACAAATCATATTCAGATACTTCAGAATACTGTTGTCAGTTGTTTGTATAAACTTGTTTTTATTGCGTAGTTAGCAATGTGAAAATTGTTTAGGTAAGGTAGGTTAAGATAAAAATGTGTCATAAATTTTTTCATTAAAAATTAAAGAAAGCATTTAAATTTACTTATTTTAATTTAGAAAGGCTTTTCAGAATGGAGTAATGCTGTGAAGCATGAGAGAAGTGAATTATTAAATTCAATAAAGCAGATTGCAACCTACAGGTAGCAAAAGATAGACATAGTACTTTGGGAGGCCGAGGTGGGCGGATCACAAGGTCAGGAGATCGAGACCACAGTGAAACCCTATCTCTACTAAAAATACAAAAAATTAGCTGGGCGTGGTGGCGGGCGCCTGTAGTCCCAGCTACTCAGGAAGCTGAGGCAGGAGAATGGCGTGAACCCGGGAGGCGGAGCTTGCAGTGAGCGGAGACTGCGCCACTGCACTCCAGCCTGGGGCACAGAGCGAGACTCCATCTCAAAAAAAAAAAAAAAAAAAGATAGACATAGTAGAAATATATAGATGGATATATAGATAATAAATTGAAAAGATATATACCAAAATTGTTCCCAGTGATTGTGTTGTTAGATGATAGGGGTGATCTAATTTTTAAATTAAATCTGATGACTTTCCTTCCTTCCTTCCTTCCTTCCTTCCTTCCTTCCTTCCTTCCTTCCTTCCTTCCTCTTTCTTTCCTTCCTCCTCCTTTCTATTTCTCTCTTTTATTTGCTTAAGTGGCAAGATAATATTTTGAGATATAAACTAAAATTCCCTCTCTGTAGGTTTTGTACCTCTTCATCAGTCTGATGCAATACGAAATTTATCTTAATGCCATAAGGATGGGTTGACACAGAGCAGATTGCAGGTAAAAGAAAAGTACTTTTTAACTTTTGTGTTTTCAAAGTGAAGACCAGGCAAACACAAAGTTTGGAAAACCACATGAACAGTTAGAGCCAGTTCTCCCACATAAATACTCGATAATGTCTGCCTGGACTTGGGAGGAGCAGAAGAGAATCAGAGGGAAAGGAAAGTTATGGGTCTTGGATGGGCCAAGTTCTGGGATCTGGAGTCAGGAGGAGAGTGATAGAATCCTCCAATACATTTGGGGATTTGAGAGCAGGGAAGAACTCCTTGCAGAGGAATTAAAACTCACAAGTAAACAGAAACGTCTCAAAATAATGTTAGCAGGATTCTGTCAAGTGTTGGTTTAGTGCTCTCACATTTGGATAATTATAGAGGGAGAGAAAAAGTGGGAGGTAGAGGGAGAAGGCAAGAGTTAGCACTTCCAAGACTCTTACTACAGTCCAGAGATTTCTATCTCAACAATAGTTCAGTAAGGCTTTGGGTCAATATGGATCATTCAGTTATAATAATGTACGGAGTATTATTTTCTCCAAATCACCATAATGACAACCAATATTACATACACGAGATAACTTTCCTGGAATTTGCCTGATGTCAGAATGTATTTATAGTTGCTCTCAAGCCACTTTACAAATAAACAAAAGAAACCATTTTGAAAGCTTAAAAGTTCATGAGGCTTCATTTCCATTAAAACCTAATCTGAACAAAATATACCAATCTAGTTCCACATGAGGATGAAATGTGACTTCATTTCTAACCTGCCATACAGTCTAATTTAAGAAATAGCATTACACAAATAAAGTGTCTCCTTATGCCTTCTAGTAACAAATTCCATCTTCCTATTTACATCTATTAAAAAATTGCAGCTCGCCGGGCGCGGTGGCTCAAGCCTGTAATCCCAGCACTTTGGGAGGCCGAGATGGGCGGATCACGAGGTCAGGAGATCGAGACCATCCTGGCTAACACGGTGAAACCCCGTCTCTACTAAAAATACAAAAAAAAAAAAAAATTAGCCGGGCTAGGTGGCGGGCGCCTATGGTCCCAGCTACTCGGGAGGCTGAGGCAGGAGAATGGCGTGAACCCGGGAGGCGGAGCTTGCAGTGAGCTGAGATCCGGCCACTGCACTCCAGCCTGGGCGACAGAGCAAGACTCCGTCTCAAAAAAAAAAAAAAAAAAAAAAAAACAGCTCAAGAGTAAAAATATTTGCAAATATGCTTTGATCTTATTTCTGCTGTTGTTTTGCTTCCACTTCTTTGAGTTTATCCTGCTAATTCTGCCCTTTACTCTGCACCTGACTCTGCCCTTGCCACTCCACTGAAGGTCCTCTTTTCCAGGTTGCCAGCATCCCCTGCACTGCTGAACCCATGCATCCCTTCGCTGCCTTGACCTAACTTAGTTTCCCATAAACAGTCAACGCTATTGTTCATGCTCTCCCTCTTGATATTTCCACACCGCCACTTATGTTTGTCCACCATCGTTTTTGGATTTTTTCCCCTTCCACTTTTAAACTTCCCCAAAAGTTCTTCTTTTTCCTCTCCGTTCCTTAAACATTGGTGATTTTTTGATGTATGTCCTCAGTCTTTTTTTTTTTTTCACGTTATTCATCCTCATTCTCTTCTTGAGAAATCTCTTGTTGTTTCAAGGCTTTAATTATCAGTTGTATGCTTATTGTTAAATCTACATCTCTGATCTAGTTGCTTCTTCTGAGCTCCAGACTTATGTATCCAACTGCTTACTGGGCATCTCTACCTGGCTGTCCCATAGTCCCTCAAACCCTATATGCCCAGATTGGAACTCATCCTCCCCACAAGCCTGTTCCTCCTGTGTATACCTATCAGTGCTGGTATTCCAGGTTGCATCTTAACCAAACTAGAACCCTGGAGGTCCCATTAGACTCCTTTCTGTCTGTGAACCCCCATCTGTATTAGTCTGCTTAGGCTGCTATGACAGAGTATCATGGGCTAGGTGACTTAAACAACAGAAATTTATTTTCTCACAGTTCTGAAAGCTTGAAAGTCTAAGATGAATGTGCTGGTAAATTTAGTTTTTGGTAAGAGTTTTTTTCCTGGTTTGCGGATGGCCACCTTTTTAATGTGTCATTACATGGCAGGCAGAGAGAAAGAGAGAGAGAGAGCGAGCAAGTTCTCTGGTGTCTCTTCTTATAAGGAAGGACACATCCTATTGGATCAGGGCCCCATATTTATGGCCTCATTTAACCTTAATTGCTTCTTTAGAGGCCCTAACTCCAAATATAACCACATAAAAGTTAAGGGTTCAAAATATAAATTTTGTCAGGGGTTGGGAGAGACACTAAGTTTCAGTTCTTAAAACCATCTATCAGTCACCAAGATCTTTAATTCTGTGTAATAAACAGTGTGTGAAATGCCCACTTCTCTCAACTCCATGGTCATTAGTTAAGTTCTGACACCACCATCTTTCGTTCACCTGATTTACCACAGCAAGCATCCTTATTGTTTCCCTGCTTCCAGTCTAGCCCTCTCCCATCTAGTCCCTACACTGCAGCTAGGGTACCCTGTCTCCAATGCAAATCTGATTACATTACCCTTCTGTTGAATCTTTTCAACATCCTCCCATTACTCTCACAATAAAGCCCAGTCCGGTTCATGTGGCTCATGAAGACCTTTGTGACCTGGGCCTTGCTTGTCGCCCCAGTCTTACATCTCACAGCTCCCCACTGTCTTAGTCTGTTTTGTGTTGCTGTAAATGAATACCTGAAGCTGGGCAGTTGATAAAGAAAAAAGGATCATTTGGCTTATGATTCCAATGACTGGAAAGGTCAAGATTGGGCATCTGCATTGGGTGAGGGCTACAGGCTGCTTCCACTCATGGTGTAAGGGGAAGGGGAGTCAGTGTTGCAGATATCACATGCTGAGAGGGGACAAACGAGAAGTGGGAGGTGCCATTTCTTTTTAATAACCAATGTTTGAGGGAATTCATAGAGTGAGAACTCACTTACCCTCGCCCCCCATGGAGGGCATTAATGTATGCATGCAGAATCCATCTCCATGACCCAAACATCTTCCATTAGGCCCCACCTCCCAGCATGGCCACACTGGGGATTAAATTTCAACATGAGGCTTGAAGAGGACAAACAAACATCCAAACTATAGCACCCACCTTGTGCTCAGTGCTCCAGGCTTAAGAAGCATCCACTTTCCCCAAGGAACTACATTTTTTCTCTTGCAAATCTTTATTAACTTACTGTTTTTTCCTGCAGTTGTGTTCTGCTCCTTCTCCCTGCCTCCTCTCTTCTCTTTTTCCCTGTTTCCTCAGCTTCTGAAGAGCCTGGCTAACGTTTACTCATTTCTCAGATCTCAGCGTTGTCAACATCACTTTCTCCCAAAAGCTTTTCCTACCCTCTAAGGCTGGGCTGGTGTCCTTCCTCCAGAGGCTCCTTTGCTTGCTCATCTCTTCTTACTGTGTCCCAGAGTCTAGCACAGAGCTTGACACAAAGCCAGCTTTCGCTAATTGGAAATGGTTGAATACATCTCACCCACCGTTTAGGCCAGTTAATCAGGCAATAAACCCGTTCTCTTCTGGTAACAGTGTCCTCCACCTCTGAAGGAAAAAGTAAACCACATCTACATTGTATCAATGTGCTGTTTTAGGGGAGTCAGCAGGTGATGGCATAGGACAGAGCTCTGCAGGGTGGGTGGGAACAGTCTTGGATGCAGGGAGGTCAGCTCAGTCACTGTGTAGGAGGGACGTCTTCATGTCCCCTCATTTGCTGCCAGGCCCTCATGACAGCTCTCTGTCTCTATGTGAATGAATGGCTGCAAACCTGAGAGGTATTTAAAACACCCAACAACTGCTATGGTTGCATAGATAAATAAATGAATGAGAAAATGACAGTGCTCGCTTTGGTGGCACACATACCAAAATTGGAATGATACAGAGAACGTTATCCCAGTTCCTGCATGAGGATCACGTGCAAGTTTGTGAAGTGTTAAAAAAAAAAAAGAAAATCAGAAATGCGTTTCTGATTCTCTAAACTAAACTTTATGTCACAAAACAAGTGATATAAGTAATTCTGGTACATATCATTCACCAAATTATTCGAATCATTTCCAACTTGTTTACTGATTGTAGAAAAAATCTTTTTGTGGTTTTCACTGACTAAATAATGCTCCTTTCTGAGCCATGATTGAACACAAGAACTACATCAAGGTCTTCCAAGGATTTTACGATTAGCAACGGTGTGCATGTAGTTTGCCAGCACCTCCTCCACAGTGGGACTTGGAGAGCCCGCATCCCAGCCTCAGCAATAATGCCAGGGCTAAGTTGCTGCCCACCATTTACTCCGTTATTACAACCCAGACCCACATGGCAGTGGGACCTCCTCTGCTGCCTCTGCTATCGCGTTGCTGAGCTGAGTGGCCACCAGGGGCCGCCCTCCCTAGACCACCAATGCTTCCAGACCCTTTCACTGCCTTTCTGGCCTCAGCAGGTGACAAAGCCTGGAAGTGGAAATGACTTGGATGAGGTATCCTTATTGGCCAGAGGAACTACCAGCAGCCCAAGGCAATGGATTTTGGTGGTGGAGGAAGGTTTGAGCTTCACAGCACTTCCCTGCTTGAGAACGTTCTTTCCTTCTAGTAGGAAATATTTATGTAAGGGTCCCTTGGCCTGGCATGGGGGTGTCTCGGTGCTATGTTCCAGTCTGTATCCCTGTCTCATGTCCCTTTACTTTTCTATGTGTGCCATGTGTTGCAGACAAGCTGGAACATTCCCACACACACACACACAGACACACACACGCGCACGCGCGCGCGCGCGCACACACACACACACACACACACACAAGCTCCTGCCTCTTTCCTTGTGCTTGTGTAACCCCTCAGTGTGATCTTCTTGCCCACCGCTAAGATAGAGCTGATTTATCAAGAGGGGAATTGCAATAAAGAAAGAGTTTAATACGTGCAGAGCCCGCTAGATGGCAGACTGGTGTTTGATTATTACTAAAATCAGCCTCTCTGAAAATTTGGAGGCTAGGATTTTTCAACCATAGTTTGGTGGGCAGGGGCTAGGGTATGGGTGCTGCTGATTGGTTGGTAATGCAGTCATAGGGGTGTGGATAACCATCCTCTAGCGCTGAGTCTGCTTCGGGGTGGGGGCTACAGAGGAGTCGCTGGTCCCCGTAGGACCATCCTATCATCAGAAATGCAAAAGTCTGAAAAGACATCTCAAAAGACCAATCTCAGATTCTGCAATAGTGATGTTATTTACAGGAATACTTGCAGAAGTTGCAAATCTTATGACTTCCAGAATAATGGCTGGTAGTCATTTAACTACGAATTGAGGCCCCTCTCATCCTCCTAACCTGGTGGCCTGTAGTTAGTTTTACAGAGGTGGTAGTTTTGGGGAAAGGCTACTATTAATTAAGCTATAAACTGAATTTCTCCCTAAATTAGCTTGGCCCACACTCAGGAATGAGCATGGGCAGTTTGGACATTAAAGGCAAGATAGAGTTGGTTAGATCAGATCTCTCTCACTGTTGTAATTCTCGTTGTTATAATTTTTGTAAAGGTGGTTTACCTTGGACTGTTGCCTCTTTCTCAATTGTTCTCCCTCCTGCTACCCTTAATTCTACCTGTTAATATTTCATCTCTCCTTCAGAGCTTAGCTGACATGCTGCCACCTCCTATGAAGGGGTTCCTGATCCCTCCAACCAGATTATAATCTTTCTCTCACATTTATTCCTTCTCTTATGACGGTGACCCTGCTAGACCTTATATTTTTACTTTAGCATTTGCATAGTTAATTTTTAAAATATTCCATATTTTCCTAAACTGATGATCCCAGAGAGAAATTTGCTCTGCTTTTCCTTTTCATCCCCTGAAGATCTTAGTCTAGAGCCTTTCACATAACAGGTATATAATCCTTTTCGGGGAGCATTTGGAATTATTATTTTTTCCTATTTTAGTTATTGTCTATTTTTAGTCTTGTTTGATGGAATTATTTTGTGTGATACGTAAAAGTGTTATCAAGGGAAATTTCTAGAACCCAATGTGAAAGCTACAGAAAGAAATGTTTCTGGTTTCTGTATTTCTCTAAGCCTTAGATTCTTCCTCTGCTGAAATGGGGATAATAATAGTCCAAGCCACGCAAGATTGTTGTGTGGATTAAATGAGACCATGTGTTACTTAGCACAAAGTTCACCATACAGTAAGTGGTCAGGAAATAGCAGTTGTTTTTGCTATTGCTGTTATTATTACTTTGCTCTAATACAGCTGACTAAGTATGAAAAATGCTGCCACACAGATCTTCCTTCTTTCACTGGTATTTGGTAATTCTTTCATTCAACTTATATTTATTCTCTAACTACTGATATTAAAAATCCTGTGCTTAGAAAAAATTCCACACAAGTCTCCTGTCTTCGTGGAGCTCAGTCTAGAGTGGAGTCAGATATTTATCCAGCAATTATGCCAGGAGAAATACATGGTTCTTCAGGACCCTAGTTTAGGGAGCCTAGACCTAGGGATAGAAGTCAAGGAAGATGTTCCTGAAGTGTTTAAATGTGGCTGTCAACTTCCTGGAGAAAGTAGTTTAGGGGCGAGTTTGACCAGGGCTGGGATTAGAGTAAGGCAAGTGAGGCATTTGCTATAGGGACAAAATTTAAGGGAGTCTCAAAAAATTCAGCGATCAAGATAAACAATATTTTACTGCGATATTAAAAATAAAAATTAATGCAAACAAGTTCCCAATGAACAAAACATCACAATTTTGGATAAAGATAGGATCAGTAACAATGTTGCATTGAATCATATTGAAGCCTTTGGCAAAAGGAGAAAATCAAATACTGATCCTCAGTTTTAGCCCTGGATTTGACTGGGTAAGAATAACTTTAAAAGTCCATTTATATCCAGAAATTCTGGAAAACAAAGTACACTTACATGGAAACTTCTAGTTCTATCCAGTGGAGGGCAGTGATGCCTAAATAAACAGTTGGAGGCTTTTGCTATCATTTTCATCAATCTTCATCATCAAATTTGGGAAGGGATTAACTTCAAGGTTAAAAGTTTTTGCAATGGAAATAGCGTATGCTGTGGAAACTTTATGTAACTCTGGTGTTAGAGGACTGGCAAACTTATAAACTGCCATACAACAAGCTTTCTTTTTAGTAAATGTATTTTTACAGATATGATTTGAAATGTAGCCAATTCCAGGACTTACAAATCATGAAGCCACGTAGTGAAGAACATTCTGTAATTTTTGCGGGGGTCAATTTTTGGAGGCAGCAGTCAATTAGTGGCTGATTTCCTTTTCATTCCTGTCTTCTTTCAATATTAAAATCAGAGACTTAGAAAGAAAGCTGGACATAATAATAGAAAGAGAGTTCCCCTCATTTGCAAGCTAATACAGACGAGGTTGGCTTATTATTTGTTAATTCACTTGTTCATTCATTATCTCATTTATTCAAGGATTTCACGAGCATGTATTGTCTACCATATGACAAATACTGTGGTGGCACAAAGGGACACAGAGACTCAGATGAGTCACAGTGCTCACCTTTCTTGAGCAACTACTTAAGAACAGGTAACAGTGGCAGAAGTAGATCCTTGTGACACTTAGGCTAAGTTGGTGTGCTGAGATATATGCCAAGCACTCTAGGAACTTGGTTCAAGAGCAGCTAATAGTTCTTCATCTGTTTACTGTTAAGGGTATTTTTGGAATCTAAGATAATTTTGGAAATTTAGTACTTTGTTTTTATTTGACTCTGATTTTGGCACAAAAAAATACCTCTAATGAAACTTCATGCCTTTCTCAGGTTCTAGTTCAATGGGGACATCCATCACGTGCTTCTTGATGACTGCCTGAGAAAGAGGACGGAAAGGCCAATCCCTAGAGAAATAATCTACGCACGTAGTTTGTAAACTGTGCCTTGGAAACTCGAGGGCTCTGTTTCTCCAGTGTGGTCTGTATCACCTGTGTCAAATACTTTAGAGTACTTGTTAAAAATCCGAATTTCCTTCCTGGAGACCTACAGAATCAGAGTCTGGAGTGATTGGGGGCAGGAAGGATAGGGACCTGCCCTTCCACAAGCGTTCCAGGTAGTTCTTATGCATACTAAAGAGCTCTAGGAGCTCTACTCCTTGCCTTTGCCAGCTCACATAGACCCTTCAACCACATCACCCCTTCTTCTAAAGTGTAAGTTCCATGAGGTCTGGGATTTTTGCCCATTGTGTTCACAGCTGTATCCTCAGTACTTTGAACAGTGGCGGGGCGCACAACAAATATTTCTTGACTGAATAAATTAAGACATTACATAAATTGAATTTCCACCCAAGAGTTCATTTTGACCAAGGTTTCTAATACTAAAAAAAAAAAAAAAAAAAAAAAAAAAGTACCTAGACCATAATAGTTTGGGATCATTCTCTTTCCTTAAAGAATGGAAGCAAAGGTAGTTGAAAGCCCTTAGGTTTCTGAGCCCCTCTTAGATAATTACATTGAGTATGGAACCGAGTTAGCCACATTTTCAAGACCAAGTTCCTATTGCCTTCAGATAATAATCTGGTAACCATAAGTATCATTCCTGCATTTACTCCAATAAGGCTTGGACTTTAGAAATGGCAAGTGTTGATTACTGGTGAGTTTGATTTCCCATCCGGCTGTCCTGACTTGTAGACTAAAGCTCTTAATGCTGGAATGTCTGACACTCTTGATTCAATTTAAGGCACAGTAGTAATGTGACTTTTGGTGGGTTTTTGCATTGACAGTGATGGAGCTGAAACTAGGCACTTCCAGTTGGATCTTACGCTCGGTAAGATAGCATTTTTTTGATTCTTGTCAGGGGAGAGCCCTTGTTTCTGTGACCCATGTGTTCAATTCTACAACTAAAAGTTATTTATTTATTTATTGAGACAGAGTTTTGCTCTTGTCACCCGGGCTGGAGTGCAATGCCTTGATCCCGGCTCACTGCGACCTCTGCCTCTCGGATTCCAGCTATTCTCTTGCCTCAGCCTCCTGAGTAGCTGGTATTACAGGCATGCACCACTACACTTGGCTAATTTTGTATTTTTGGTGTATTTACCATATTGGTCAGGCTGGTCTTGAACTCCTGACCTCACGTGATCTGCCCACCTCAGCTTCCCAAAGTGCTGGGATTACAGGTGTGAGCCACCGCACCTGGTCTGAATGTTATTTATTCATTCATTCACGTACCTATTTTTCATAAATATCAATTGAACATTTCTGTCTAGAAATGCCTTTATTCAGCTTTACAGAGAGAGTTGGGTAGTCTTTATATATTCATGGGAAGAATCTACTTGTTATTCTATACTGAGACTGCCAAGTTTGTGTGTGTGCGTTTTGTGGATGCACTGCTGAAAGTGAAGTCCTTGGATAAAAAAGGGGATAATCCCTTATTCCTGATTCTCTCTTCTCAGTACAAATAAAGATAAACTTAAAAAAAAAATTATAGACATAAGCTCTGTTTGTATGAACTGGAGCCTGAAATCAAGTAGTGGATAATAGGAAGGGAGGGAAGCAATGTGGAGTAATAACAACCAGCTTGGATATTACATTTGTTTAGGTTCCCCAAAAGCAGGATGCTGAAACAAGAATTTAGGTACAGGCTGTTTCTTTGGCAGGTGATCCTAGAAGGCACTGCAAGGGAGTAGAGAAATGAGACAGAGAAGGGATCCTCCCCTTAGAGATGGGGTGGACTGAGTCTCTGAATGTCACTCTGAATGACGAGGAAAATTGCACCCCTCATTAGTTAAGGGTTGTCTGGGAGCATTCACTTCCTGGTACTTTCAGCCTGAGTCTTTCCTCCTTTGTGTGGTCAGAGGATAACCTCAAACAAAAGATGCTGCAAGAAGTCTTGATAGTAAACGGAACTGCGCAGGTGGCCTCTAGGTAGGTAGGGGGAAGCATGACTTTGTGATGATATATATATATATATATGATGGTGAATTTTATGAGTCAACCATTATTGTGGGTCTTTCTGTGAGGGTGTTTTTGGGTGGGATTAACGTTTAAATTGGTGGAGTTAAGTAAAGCAGATTGCCCTCCATTTTATGGGTGGGCTTCATCCAATCAGTTGAAAGCCTGAGTAGAACAAAAAGGTTGACTCTCCCATTAGTAACAGAATTCTCCAGCTAACTGCCTTCAGACTTCATCTGCAGCATCAACTCTTCCAGCCTGATGACCTTTGAGCTGAACCTTTGCTCTCCCTGGATCTCCCACTCCACTGGCCCACCCTGTGATTTTGAACTTACCAGTCTCCACAATCATGTTGAGTCAATTCCTTAAAATAAATCTCTCTGTCTCTCTCTTTTATTGGTTCTGTTTCTCTGGAGAACCCTGGCTAATACAGTATGCCTGTGCTTGATTTCTTCTGGTTAGGAAAGAAAGCAGTAACTACTTTTGGACAAAGAAGGTAATGTGTGTTGGTTTTATGTGTTTTATTTTACCTACAAAATAAATTGATATTCTGATAATTTTTCTAAAGCTTGTAAAATGCTTTAGTTAAATCTTTTTAAAAAGGTAACCAAAAGTACAAACCTAGATAACTTTAAACTCTTAACACCAAGCACCATCACTGACAGAAGCATTTTCATTTCAGGAGCATTTTATTCTGCATAAGAGGGGATACAATGGTACAAATCTGCAGTTTGGTGGTGGTTGTTGTTCTTTTGGGAATCCTGCCTGTGTAGGCTGTAATTTTTTACAGTGGGTTTAGCTCATAATACATTCTGTCCATGAAGCACATTACCGTTGAAGGTGTGTTTGGCCTTTGCCTGTTTATTGCTACCCAGAGTATATATAATTAGAAAGAATTTATTATTTCCTAGAAGGTGTTAGGTGCCCACTCTTGTCTCTCTGATTCTTTTGATTCCTAAGCCCCTGAAAGCAACTCTAAAGAATAACTCTGGATGCAGATTGGCAAAATAAATGTATTTTTGTTTGTACAGTCTGAAATTTCTCTACTGCATATACTGTATTGTTTTGCTACTTGTCAATATTCAGTCGAAGTCCCTTGAACATCTGAAAAGCTAAGCCTGATAAGAAGCATTAAACAGTCTCTTATTTTCTGCATTATAAAACTAATTTTCAGAGCAGCAATTTGTATGAAGCAAATAATCAGATTATTGCCTTTATCTCTAAGTGTTTCCCAGATGGAACAGCATATAAAATAGTATATTATGCAGCTTGAGTTGGATGTACATCAAAATCATTAGCTTATATTGAAAGCTTCACTGGGAAGATTAGAACTATAGTCAAGATAAAACTAACTCTTCGAAGATGAATTCCAATGAAGTAATGCCAAATAAGTGGAAAAAGGCATCTTTGGAAAAAATATTTGTTGTCTATATTTAATATTCTTAGATTTCTATTAGACAATCTAAAGCAGAGAATTAGTGAATAAGTTATTAATTTGGAGATGATATTGGGAAGAGAATGTTTATTTTCAACTATCCCTGTTTTACTCATGGCATTCTGCGTATTAATAGAATAAAAACAATTGCTGGCTGTATTAACATATTGTGGGATGTAAGTGACAGAAACTCGGCCTTCAACATAGCCAAGCAAAACTGGAGAGAGTGACAAGTAGAACCAGGTACTTGAACACTTTCAAGATTCTTACTCTGGGTATCAGCTTCATGCTTCTTTGACTTTCCTCTGAGTATCTTCATGATACCCAGACCAGACTGGCTTTCTCCAAATGGCAAAAGATGACCAGTGGTAGTTCCCAAGTTTTACATCTTTAATTATACTTGCTGGAGAAAGTTTGACTTGATGTACATCGACTCATGTACTTATGAAACACACACCTCTCCCCAATTTAATGTGGGAACACTCAGCCCTGGCAAGGAAATGGGGGCTCCATCACTGAGTACCTGCCACATTCCAGATAGAGTTTACCTAGGGCTTTCTATACATGATCTCTAATCATGGAATTCTTTCAAAGTAAGCCTCACTCTTTTCCAGATCAAACATAAAGTGGTCAAATCACCGAAGTCACACTGCTAATAAATGATGTACCTTGGATTTCAACTTTATTTTTTAAATTTTACTTTAAGTTCTTGGATACATGTGCAGAACATGCAGGTTTGTTACATAGGTATACATGTGTCATGGTGGTTTGCTGCACCTATCAATCTGTCATCTAGATTTTAAGCCCTACATGCATTAGGTATTTCTCCTAATACTCTCTCTCCCCTTGCTCCCCACCTCCTGACAGGCCCCAGTGTGTGATGTTCCCCTCCCTGTATCCATGTGTTCTCATCGTTCATCTCCCACTTATGAATGAGAACATGTGGTGTTTGGTTTTCTGTTCTTGCATTAGTTTGCTGAGAATGATGGCTTCCAGCTTCATCCATGTCCCTGAAAAGGACATTAACTCATCTTTTTTATGGCTGCATAGTATTCCATGGTGTGTGTATGTGTCACATTTTCTGTATCCAGTCTATCATTGATGGGCATTTGGGTTGGTTCCAAGTCTTTGCTATTGTGAATAGTGCTACAATAAACATACGTGTACGTGTGTTTTTATAGTAGAATGATTTATAATCTTTTGGGTATATACCCAGTAATGGGGTTGCTAGGTCAAATGGTGTTTCTGGTTCTAGATCCTTGAGGAATTGCCACATTATCTTCCACAATGGTTGAACTAGTTTACACTCCCACCAACATTGTAAAAGCATTCCTGTTTCTCCACATCGTCTCCGGCATCTGTTGTTTCCTGACATTTTAATGATCACCATTCTAACTGGCATGAGATGGTATCTCATGGTTGTTTTGATTTGCATTTCTCTAATGACCAGTGATGATGAGCTTTTTTTTGTATGTTTGCTGGCCGCATAAATGTCTACTTTTGAGAAGTGTCTATTCATATCCTTTGCCCACTTTTCGATGGGGTTGTTTTTTACCTATAAAATTGTTTAAGTTCCTTGTAGATTCTGGATATTACACCTTAGTCAAATGAGTAGATTGCAAAATTTTCTACCATTCTCTAGGTTGCCTGTTCACTCTGATGATAGTTTCTTTTGCCGTGCAGAAGCTCTTTAATTAGATCCCATTTGTCAATTTTGGCTTTTGTTGCAATTGCTTTTGGTGTTTTAGTCATGAAGTCTTTGCCCATGCCTATGTCCTGAATGGTATTGCCTTGGTTTTCTTCTAGGGTTTTTATGGTTTGAGTTTTACGTTTAAGCCTTTAATCCATCTTGAGTTAATTTTTGTATAAGATGTAAGGAAGGGGTCCAGTTTCTGTTTTCTGCATATGGCTAGCCAGGTTTCCCAGCACCATTTATTAAACAGGGAATCTTTTCCCCCATTGCTTGGTTTTGTGAGGTTTGCCAAAGATCAGATGGTCATAGATATGTGGTGTTATTTCTGAGGTCCCTGTTCTGGAGTTTCAAATTCATCTTCATCTGTGTTCCTTCCTCTGTACCATGCTGCTTCACTAAAAAGTTTGTTTTCTTTTGCTGTGTGACAACATGACATTCATAACACAGTTTGGTCAGTAATATGCCCTTTTGCCTGTTAGATACCCTCAGCTTTTGTCACATTTATTCTAATCCTGAGCAGTGGGAAAACAATTTTAGATAATTTTTTTCCAACTTCTGCAAGTGGTAAAATGCACAAGTGTTAAACTCGGATGAGTATTACTTATAACGATTAGTCAACCTAGACTGAGAAACCAGTGATATCATGAAGTTGTGCTTTTAATGTGAGAATCTCAGGTGCCCAATTCTTTCCCTCCACAGTTCACTGTGGTAGACAGTGTTGAATTTCACCTGAGCTCTGAAAACAGTAACAGTTTTCTGTTCTGGGAAACAGCTTGTCACCGACCACCCTTCCCATGTGACTTAGATAAGGCTTCTTGTCCACTCTTGACTCTTTCTCATGACAGATGACTCCCTGTTTACCCATGACAAGGACAGATACACACACTCCAATTTCACATACTTCGTCTTATGAATAATTAGATGGATTGTTTGTCCTCCTGTAACTAGCTAGACACAGAGATAAACATTTTCTTTTAAGCTGACTGACTGAGACTTCTCCTGGTTGCAAAATCAATCCTGACTGTAAACCACTCCACTTATAACTTGTCTACACCTACCTATAAAGGTGTAAGACAAAGCCACCCTACTGGGACACTCTGATCCTCAGATCTGAGGTGCTCCCCATTGCTATAGCCAGAATGAACTCAATTTCTGTACTTGTTAAGTTCTTGTCTTTAATGAGCCGTATCAGGTCTCACAGATTGAATTCCATCTCTCCTGACCCAAGTGTGTCTGTGTTTGTGCTTACATGTACACTCACGTGTGTACGTCAATATCCTAAAAGAAAGTGTGTACATCAATATCCTGGAAGAAACTTTGGAATTTACATTGAATATGAGTAGCAAACTTCAAATTTTATAACAGAGAACTCCCATGCTCCGTGTAGATTGGTGCTACCATCATAGATTCAGAAGCATGCCAAATGCTGCTTAGAGAAATCTCACCGGTGATTATTGCCATTTAAGATTCATACTGAGGACCAGGATAGCTTTTTGTCCAGGTTCATTTAGATTTTCTTTCATTCTAGGAAGCTGTAGTCATAAATGTGTTTTTTATGTTGCTCCCTTCACCTGTTATAGTTAGAACCTGCATATAACCAGAGCACCATGAGGCCAAATCTCTAGCAAGTGCAAATTCAAAGAAACAGTAATCTGACAAAGTGTAATTGATTGCAAGCAAATTGTAAATGGAGGTTCTCAAAGGACATCAAGAAGCCTCTTAAAACCTATTCTTGTTTTCCCCCATCCATCTCTTAACCACCCCAAAACTTTTCAGTTAACTGTTTTCTCCCTCTGCCTCCACATACTGAAGGACACCATGTAGAATAGTAGTGTTTGCCTTCTCTCATCCTCTGAAGACATTTCTGTCCTTGCTCACTTAGTTTCTAGACTTTTTAAATGTAGAATTAAGGTGAGCAGGAAATGAAAAAAACAGAATAGGACTGAGGTTTACTCATGGAAGAAAAAAAGAATAGTGATTAAAGGGAAATGAGTGTGCCTGTGTATGTACACAACAGAAAATCACAACTCCTCTGTAACTCAGTTTACGTAACACAGAATTTTGCATACAGTAAATTCTTAGGAACTATTTGAAACACATTAATGACTTCCAGCTGTGTGTGTGTGCTTTTTTTTTTAAAGCAGTGGAACCATGTTTTTTTTAAAAAAGAAATATTAAGTGGAATTTTAATAAACAAAATAAAACTGAAGTTTGGACAAGGAGCCTGAATATCTGTGTACTCTGCTTCCCCCCTGGAAAAGACAGTTTGAAAAATAGTTAGAAATTCCAGCTCAATAAAAATATATGCTATTAATTTTTAAAATTAAGAAACAAATCATCATTGATTTTTTTATTATAAAGGCAATATGTTTATTTAGAGAAAATTAAAAATATAAATAACTACTGAATATTTCATAATTTCAGCACCCCAAGATAAACTTTATTAGCAATACTGTTAATATTCTCCTGTCCAGTCACCGATTTTTAAATCTGTATCAGTGTGTCAATATATCAGTGTTTTAATATGATGATGCCATGGTTTTTGTTTCTGGTTCATAGAAAGAATCATATAACGTCATTGAAGCCTTAACAGTGATCTTAACGTACTGTCCAAAACACATTAAACTGTGATCTCCAGGTTATTTAAAAGTTGACTTTCCTTTGAGGATTTTTTTCTTAGAGATTGCCATTATCTGCCACATCAAAGGTAATGATCTTTCTCCTCGTTTCTTACACCTGAGTAAATTTTCTGGCTCCATTGGACTCGCTTCATAAATATCCAAGCAAATGAACAGTCCAAATGGTCTAATTAAACTGTTCTGCATTCTGCTTCGCCTGTCAGAAAGGGCAGAACCAGGCTTCAAGTCCGGGAGTGCAGTAGCAGCTGGAAAAAAAAATGGCACTATGGGACCTTGAGAGGTCTCCACAATTTTACAAGGTGCTGTCACTCTGAATGAATTAAATAAATAATTTATTTATCTTAACCTACAGATTCTGCTTAGTCAATTTATTAAGGAAGCCTAGGACACTAATAAAACGGGGCTGAAACGGGGGTTTGAGATTAACTGTGAAATTGATTTATCCTCGTTATGCCTGACTCTCATTTGCCCAGATAACTGAGAATTACACTCTTTTCCTAAGGAAAGAACAGTTCTGGTTTGGGGAAGATAAGAGTGTAAATGAAAGAAGGGACACGGGATTTCTAAGCAACACTCTGCCCCGACTTCTACCTCAAGCAGTTAGGGCAGAAAGAGTCCACTGTCTTTCATATCAAAGCCAAGTTTCAATCGCTCACTTGACTTTTAAAAAGTGCAAAGCATGTTCTGCTTTATGTTTTAAACTCTTGACCCGTGATCATTATCAGGTAAGAACCATATCAATTACCATAACTGTAATTGCATTGCTTTTAATATTATCTAGAAAATCATACACATTAATAGTGGAGCTTTCTATCTCTGTTGAAGAACAATTACTTATAAAAATTTACTATACTATGAAAGTAGATGATTTTTATTTCTTTTTTTGTGTGTGCAAAAGAAATCCCAGCATTGAAGTATCTTTAAAAAATTGTTTTTGGGAGAAATACATTAAGTTTTTTCAACAAGATCTTTTAGTGCAGTAGTAATTTCACATTATAGAAATGCAAATGTTTTTTCCTTCAGGATTAATGTGCTGATTTCTTGACTGATGATCAGCCTTTTTATCTGGCAGGGGTGTGATAAGCCGAGTTTGACTACTTATATGTTTTGTTTTACAAAGCTTTATAGTTCCTGTGCTATTTCATTTTGGCTGTAGGCTGTAACAGCTTAAAATAATTATTTTAATATCTGGAATTGATAACAACAGTCTAAAAAATACACCATTGTTTGCATTATATCTTCACTTAGAAGGTAATGGCTGTAATAAGATTGAACTCATCTATGAATTAATCACATTGCCTGCTTCATCCTTCCAGTGAATTCTATCTTTTGAACAATGTACAGAGAAACACTGTAAATTTGTAGGTTGTACTTGCTTTTATCTCTTTGGTGGTAATATATTTGTTGCACAGACAGCAACTATCTTTATGGAGGACCACCATGCTAAGGTAATATTTTTAGGGTTTTGGTTACAAAGTAGATTTCTGATTGTTCTATAGTTTCCAAGGTCAACTGCTGATGTGTGTTTCTTTTCCCATATAAAAATGGGTGCACCAAAAATTTCACAAATCACCACTAAAGAACTTACTCATGTAACCAAATACCACCTGTACCCCAATATCTTATGGAAAAAAACTCTTGATAAAAAGATTACTTTCTTAAGAAGCAAATATAATTTCTTTCTTTCCAGTTATTTTTTTCTATAGATTTTTTTTTTTCTCTTCAGCAACCTTTCCCCTCAACATTATTTCTTTTCTCTGACAACAATCGCCAAGTGGATGTATTTTGGGGTCTTTTCTCAGTGATATTTTGTTCCATAAGAAATAATAATCTTTAACATCACTACAAATCATCACAGTTGATCTGATTTTGTGTTTGAGTATAACGTATTATCAACTAAGTTGAAAACAAATACCTTTATTTATTTATTTTTATTTTTTTGAGACAGGGTCTTGCTCTGTTACCCAGGCTGGAGTACAGTGGTGTGATCTTGGCTCACTGCAGCCTTGACCTACTGGGCTCAATCTGTCCTCCCACCTCGGCCCCGGAGTAGCTGGGACCACAAGTATGTGCCACCAGGCCTGGCTATTTTTAAAATTTTTTTGTAGAGACAGGGTCTCACCATGTTGCCCGGGCTGTTGTCTAAACCCCTGGGCTCAAGTGATTCTCTCCCTTTGGCCTCTCAAAGTGCTGGGATTACAGATATAAGCCAGCATACCTGGCCTGAAAATAAATATCTTAATGGTCAAGATAAAAAAAAATTGGAGTGAAATCCACCGAACATAAAATTAGCTAATTTAAAGTGAGCAATTCATTGGCATTTAATCTATTCACAATGTTGTGCAATTACCACTTCTACTTAGTTCCAAAATATTTTTTGTCACCCCAAAGGAAAACTCCTACCTATTAAACAGTTACTTTTCATTTTTTCCTCCCCACTGCCCCACTGTGGCAACCATCAATCTGCATTGTCTCTATGGATTTACTTATTCTGGATGTTTCATATAAATGGAATCATACAATATTTGTCCTTTTATGTCTGGCTTCTTTTGCTTACATGATGTTTTTGAGGTTCATTCATTTTGTAGCCTGTATCAGTACCTTTTTCCTTTTAATGGTTGAATAATATTCCATTGTCTATCTACACCATAACTTGTCTATCAGTTCATCCATTGATACATATATGGATTGTTTCCGCCTTTTGCCTGTTGTGAATAATGCTACTATAAACATGCCTGTACATGCACTTGCTTGAGTAGCTCTTTTCAGTTCTTCTGGGTATATTCATATGACTGGAATTGCTGGGTTGTATAGTAATTCTATGTTCAACTTTTTGAGAAACAGAATTTTTTATTTCAAATTTTGGGCAAATATTTATATCAGTAGTCCTAGTCAGACACTCAGCTGTGCTTGATTTATCTCATGGCTCACTAGGCAAACTTACGTGAAAAGCAAGCTTATAAAGAAAAAACAAGATTGTTCCAAACTGAGAACAGAACTATATCTTCCTAATTTTTTAAAATAAGGGGTATTCAACTGCAGATTGTGAAATGAATGAGATATGTAGTAGAATGTGAACAATAGTACTTTCTTAGGCCTGGGCAAGCAGGACCCCTGCCTGGACCCTAGGCTTTGGAGTACTTTCATCAAAAATTCTAAGACCCTTCTGGGTGCTGGGCACCTGTAATACCAGCACTTTGGGAGGCCAAGGCAGGTGGATTATTTGAGGTCAGGAGTTCGAGACCAGCCTGGTCAACATGGCGAAACCCTGTCTCTACAAAAAATTAGCTGAGTGTGGTGGTGCATGCCTGTAATCCCAGCTACTTGGGAGGCTGAGGCAGGAGAATTGCTTGAACCCAGGAGGCGGAGGTTGCAGTGAGTCAAGATTGCATCACTGCCATCCAGCCTGGGTGACAGAGTGAGACTCAATGTCCAGAAGAGAAAAAAAAAGAGAGATGGCCCCAGTGACTTCCAGAACTGTGCCTGTGGGTTGTCCTGGGGTCCTGCAGCTGGGCTGTTTCCAAGAGGGAGGATTGCTCCACTGTGATATGTTTTGTGGGATCACAGTATCAGACCACCAGAATAATGCTAATACACTAACCTTGGGTGATTTTCATCACATCAGACCCAGGTTGAGTTCTGAGGTCTGGGCTTCGATGGTCCACCTTGGGCTTGAGCCGTATGTGTGCCTCGTGTGTCTTCTCTTGCCTCTATCATGTATCTTGACCATGGTGCCACTTGTAGTCTACAGCACGATGTGGCAGGGGTCAAGGCAGGGAGATGTGTCATTTCCCCTCAGTACCTCCCTTCATTAGCACCCAGAATGGTCACTTCACCCTTCTTCAGTTTGCACACCAATTGTTAGTCTTCCAGGTGTGATGTGCGTATGGCTTCTATGGATTTTGGAGACCTTTGTTCTGTGACACCAGTGGGCCCTTCCGATCCATGTCCTCTCTTGCCTCCAATCAAGGTGTTGATATGGTACTCTCTGAGGCTGGCCATAAGCTGTCCTGGACAAGGGATTACCATTCCCTTTGTGAATGGGACTTCTCCTTTTACAGCACCCCCAGACCCCCAACTATCCTCCTTATAGGTGACAATGTGTGGAACGCAGGTGTGTGGTTAACATGAAGAGTTCACATTCTAAGAATGCTGTGACTTAGAGGGAAGACATAGTTGGAAGATATGTTGTTCTATGTTCATTTTATTGAATTTTGAGGGATAAATTTAACATGGCTAGAAAACAAATTTTTGTCCATATTTTTCTTTATTACTGTGGGTAAATTTTACATTTATGGCCTTCACCAATGAAGTGCAATAACAACCTTTAAGATAATCTGTTGGAAGCCAGCTTCACAGGCAGTGTGATGGATGATGCAGCCTCTTGAGGAATGATATAACTAGCTCTAAATAAACGGCATTAGGGGACTGCAAAGGCAAACACATCTATGTTATTTCAATACAAAGAGATTCTGAGTAGCTAGGGCATTGAGAAAAAGTATATGGCTATTTTTTTCACAGTGAGAAATATGGCATTGATGGGCCTGAACGGAAAGACCTGGTGCCTAGGCACTCTGAAGAGCCTTCACATGCACTGATTGGACAGTAAGTCAATCTAAATACATTTCTTTACCCATTATTCTTGATTGGTCATTATTGTAACTCACATGGACCCATGAATTTTGCAATGCATTTTAAAATAAAATATCGCTCAGGCCCCTGCACATTCTAGGGATAGCTCTGGTGGGTCATGCTGTGAATTTATATAACGAATGAATGCTTCCTATGACTGAACACTATAGTTGAGAACATGTTGGAGAGGGTAGCCCTCTCTAAACAGATTGATCTTTATATTAGGTTGTAAAAAGAGTACTGTGCACATAACAAGGAATATCAATAGAGTCTAGGTCATGAAGAATCCTCTGTCATGTTTGTAACTTGGACATTATTTCATATTGAAAGTTAGTTTAGAAAGACTGTTATTGAGTAGAGGATCACCGTGAAAGAGCCAAGACTAGACAAAATGATATTATTAATGAAGCCATTGCAACAGTTCTAGAAGATATCATGAGGGTAGTGATATAAGGAGTAGACATAATAGATGATCTCTACAATGCTATTTACAATAATTTATAGTGAAAGATATTCAAATTATTCATTAACATAGAACTGATTAAAAATTATGGCACGTCGATTTGATGAAATATAATTCAATTACTGTAAATGATGTGGATCTATATTTGATCTGGAAAGTTATTCACATTATTTTTTAACTTAAAAAAGATAATACAACAGTTTGCAAAGTATGAACTAATATTGGGGGGACTAACTCTGCCTCACATCTGTTTTTGTATATTTACACAAGAAACATTTGTGAAGGTGTATATCCCCGAATACCAACAGTGCTTATTCTGAGTGGTTGCATTAAAGGTGTTCTTGAAAAATTGCTCCACTGATATCCACCCCCACAACCTGTAAGATCAATATAAAACAAACTGCTACATATATCTCATTAGCTTAGGATATAAAAAGACTACAACATAATTACCATTCAAATGAATGTAGCATAGTGTCTCAATCCATTGCGACGTATGAAAAGTTCATTTTTCTACAGAAAGTTTCTTCTCTAATGTTTCCTGGAACCCCAGTTTTATCTACTAAGTCCAAAGTGACCAGTTAAAGTGTTTGTTCACGCTGCTGAAAAATCCCAGTTTCTTTGCTGCTACTTCTGGTTCTGCTGGGGCACATCATTACCTCCAAGATCAAGTAATCGAGGTTACTGTGCAAGACCACGTCCTTGGCAGGTGCTGTCATAATGGTTGAGGCCCTGTCTGCCACAACTCTGCCCCTGCAGTCATTCCTCACAATGCTAGATCAAGAGCTGTTCTAGCATCAACTTTTTGTGTCCAGGATCATCCCTTTTCTTCCAATTTGCTCCAAACACAAACATAGTGAGCTTACTTAACTGCTTCAAATCACAGCCCAGTGTAGACTTTCTATTCCAGTCTGAACAATCACAATAGTCCACACACAGTTTTCACAATGTTGGTCATCCAGACTTAAATAATCCTATGTGATTGTGCATGTGTCTGAGTGGGGGGAGGGAAACATAGACAACCTTGTGTATAATAATAATCTTTCCTCTGGGAATTCCATTTCTGTTCTCTCAAGGATACAGTTCAGTTATACAAACCTTCCATTTACATGACAATGCTCAACAGTGAACATCTCAGGCAGTACTGTTTTCATTTGGATGTGAGGTGGCCTCCCATTTTTCTCCGAAAGCAATGATTGGATAATTGCTTTATATTGATGTGATTGAAAGATATATCCTGGTAGTTTTGCAAATAGGGTAGTTCCAAAGGCCGTCAAAAATGTTCAGAAGCTCCCCAAATAGTGGTTTTCTCTTTAGAATAATAAAAACATTAACAAAGTACTTTGTTGATCATCAGGCTGGCTGATATTTACTGTAGTAGTAAAGAAGCAATTTCATGACTTCCCTCGTTTGAGAGGAATCATTGATTTTCTTTCAAGTAGAAGAATATCAGTAGTACTCATGATTAAAGGAAAATGTGTTTAAGTTTGTCAAGTACTGTGAGTTTGGATTTTATTCATATTATTATATTTCTTCTTTTTTTTTTTTTTTTGAGGTAGAGTCTAGTTTTGTTGTCCAGGCTGGAGTGCAGTGGCATGATCTCAGCTCACTGCAACCTCCGCCTCCTGGGTTCAAGAGACTCTCCTGCTTCGGCTTCCTGAGTAGCTGGGATTACAGGCATGTGCCACCACGCCCAGCTAATTTTTGTATTTTTAGTAGAGACGGGGTTTTACCTTTTGGTCAGGCTGGTCTCAAACTCCTGACGTCGTGATCCTCCCGCCTCAGCCTACCAAAGTGTTGGGATTGCAGGTGTGAGCCACCGCGTTCGGCCATATTATTATATTTCTTATTAAGAACCTATGCTGAAGTCCTGGAATTAGCTGTCTTTAAACACTTAATTTATATTTTTTATGAAAAGGATGCATACATAATGCTAAAAATCATATAAAATCCCCAAATACTTCTATTTTATTTTAGACCTTTATTTTATTTCCATTCCCACTGGTTTCTCTGACCATGCTGGTCTCCTTTCCAGAGACATCCACCAATAATTTTTTAACCTATGTTTTCTGTATTTATCCCCATATTTTCAAATAATATATGTATATATCTATAGTTTTAGTCTTCAGTTTTAGACATCTTTGCCTTCCTGTAGCTAATAAGAGTTTTGTCTCTTTTTCAACTTTTTAAAATCCACTGATTATTTCATGTAGTTTGGTTAAATCTAGATTCAAGTAAGCCAAGTGACTACAGTTTCTGAAGATTATAATTCTCTTCTTTCTTCTCACACTCTCTCTCTTCTTCCATTCGCTTATATATTTTTGAACCCATTGATAATTTCCCTCACCTCCATAACCATTGTAAAATGCCTCTTAATTCAATGTCACACAAACTTGTCAGATAAAATTTGTTTCATCTTATCGTGTAGATATTTTTTCTCACCTTCCTTGTCCTGTTCTGGACTGGTTACTTGCTTGGTCTAATTCACAACTATTATCTTTGCATTTCATTTCACTACCTTTCTGAAAATTCTCTTTGCTTTTCTTTCTTCACTTGCCTTTCTTTTTCTTGGTGACTCTCTTGTTTTACTGGAGCACATCCTTCTGTAGTTTCCTTAGAAAAGGTCCAAGGGAAGGAATTGTTTTGAAACTTTGTGCACCTGATGCCTTTTTTCTTCTGCCTTTATACTTAATTGACAGCTTGCCTGGGCACAAACTTTTTAGTAAAACTGATTTTCTGTTCAGGCTCCATGGTTTTCTAGCTTCCAAAGCTGCTGCTGAGATATGGGATGTAATGCAGATTTCTGAAACTTTGTGAACGTTTTTCCCTCCCTGTGGAAATTTAGGAGTTTCCCTTATTCCTGGTATTCTGAAATTTCGGAATGTATACCTTACCCTGATCTTTTCCATTTATTGGTCTGGGCATTTGGTGAACCATTTTAATCAAACTACACTGAGAAATTTTCTTGTGTTTTTTTTCCCATTCAACTTGGACTATATGGATATGATGAATCTCCTGCACTGATGTTCTAATTTTCTTAGTTTTGTTCTATTTTCCTTCTTCTTGTTTTTACTTTCTAGAGGAGTTCTTTGATTTCACTACCATTTCACTGAAATTTTTATTGGTTATTGTAGTTTTAGTTACTAAACGTCCTTTTCTTCTCTAACTAATCCTTTATGACATAGCATCTTATTCTTTTTCATGAATCCTATAGCTTTTATTTTCCCTCTGATGATAATGTAATTATTTTTAAAGGTTTTTCTCATTTTCTGCATTATTTGTTTTATCCAAATTCCCTGTTTGTTTTTCTCTCTGCTAATCATGTTGGAGACATTGTTCATTTGCTTCTAATGATCTATGGCTGTCTATTTATGTTAAATAGTGATAGCTAAAAACTTATTGAAAACCATTGTGCATTGATATTGCTGACTTATGGGCCTTTGTATTAGTCCATTCTTGCACTGCTATAAAGAAATATCTGAGACTGGGTAATTTATAAAGAAAAGAGTTTTAATTGGCTCATGGTTTCATGGGTTGTACAGGAAGCATGGCAACATCTACTTCTGGGAAGACCTCAGGAAACTTACAATCATGGCAGAAGACAAAGTGGGAACAGGTGTTTTCTATGGCAGGAGAAGGACCAAGAGAGAGTTGGGAGGTGCTGAGACTTGTAAACAACCAGATCTCATGAGAACTCACTATTTCTCTGATAGCACCAGGGAGGGATGTTGTTAAACCATGAGAAACTGCCCCCATGATTCAATCACCTCTCAATAGGCCCCACCTCCAGCATTGGGGGTTACATTTCAACATGAGATTTAGGTGAGGACACATCAAAACCATGTCAATCTGCCCTTGGCCCCTCCCAAATCTCATGTTCTTCTCACATTGCAAAATACAACCATGCCTTCCCAACAGTCTCCCAAAGTTTCAACTCATTCCAGAATTAACTCAAAAGTCCAAAATCTCTTCTGACACAAGGCAAGTCCCTTCCACATATGAGCCTGTAAAATGAAAAACAAGTTAGTTACTTCCAAGTACAATGGGGGTATAGGTATTGGGTAAATAATCCCATTCCAAAAGGGAGAAATCAGCCAAGAGAAAGGGGCTACAGGCCCCATGCAAGTCCAAAACCCGGAAGGTCAGTCATTAAACTCTAAAACTCCAAAATAATCTCCTTTGACCTCATATCTCACATCCAGAGCACACTGATGCAAGGCGTGAGCTCTCAAAGCCTTGGGAAGCTCCACCACTGTGGCTTTTCAGTGTTCGGCCCCTGAGGCTGCTCTCATGGGTGGTTTTGAGTGCCTGCAGCTTTTCCAGGTACATGGTGCAAGCTGTTGGTGGATCTACCATTCTGGGGACTAGAGGATGGTGACTCTCTTCTCATAGCTTCACTAGGTAGTTCTCCAATGGGGACATGGTATGGGGTATCCAACCCCATATTTCCCCTCTGCACTGCCCTAGTAAAGGTTGTCTCTGAGGGCTGTGCCTCTGCAGCAGCCTTCTGCCTAAACATCTAGGTTTTTCTTTGTATCCCCTGAAATCTAGGTGGAGGCTCCCAAGCCTCAACTCTTTTTTAATTTTTTTTTTTTTAATTGCCATAGGTTATTGGAAAACAGGTGGTGTTTGGTTACATGAGTATGTTCTTTAGTGGTGATTTGTGAGATTTTGGTGCACTCATCACCGGAGCAGTATACACTGCACCCAATTTGTAGTCTTTTATCCCTCACCCCTTCCCATCCTTTTCCCCTGAGTCCCCAAAGTCCATTGTGTCATTCTTATGCCTTTGCATCCTTATAGCTTAGCTCACTTATGAATGAGAACATATGTTTGGATTTCCATTCCTGAATTACTTAGGTTAGAATAATAGTCTCCAATCTCATCCAGGTTGCTGCAAATGCCATTAATTCATTCTTTTTTTATGGCTGAATAGTATTCCATTGTATCTATATACCAGTTTCTCTATCCACTCGTTGATTGATGGGCATTTGGGTTGGTTCCATGATTTTGCAATTGTGAATTGCGTTGCTATAAACATGCATGTGTGAGTATCCATTTTGTATAATGACTTCTTTTCCTCTGTGTAGATACCTAGTAGTGAGATTGCTGGATTGAATGGTAGTTCTACTTTCAGTTCTTTAAGGAAACTTCAAACTGTTTTCCTTAGTGGTTGTACTAGTTTACATTCCCATCAGCAGTGTAGAGGTGTTCCCTGTTCACCACATCCATGCTAACATCTATTATTTTTTGATTTTTTGATTATGGCCATTCTTGCAGGAGTAAGGTGGTATCACATTGTGGTTTTGACTTGCATTTCCCTGATCATTAGTAATGTTCAGCATTGTTCATATGTTTCTTGGCCATTTGCATATCTTCTTTTGAGTATTGTCTATTCATGTCCTTAGCCTCCTTTTTGATGGAATTGTTTGTGTTTTTCTTGCTAATTTAAGTTCATTGTAGATCCTGGATATTAGTCCTTTGTCAGACGGATAGATTGTGAAGATTTTCTCCCACTCTGTGGGTTGTTTACTTTGCTGACTGTTCATTTTGCCATGCAAAGGCTCTTTAGTTTGATTCAGTACTAGCTGTTTTTTTTTTATTGCATTGCTTTTGGGTTCTTGGTCATAAAATCCTTGCCTAAGCCATGTCTAGAAAGGATTTTCCGACGTTATCTTCTAGAATTTTTATAGTTTCAGGTCTTACATTTAAGTCCTTGATTCATCTTGAGTTGATTTTTACATAAGGTGAGAGATGAGGATCCAGTTTCATTCTCCTACATGTGGCTAGCCAATTATCCTGGCACCATTTGTTGAATAGGGCATCCATTCCCCACCTCGTGTTTTTTTGCTTTATCAAAGATGAGTTTCCTTTGTCAAAGATAAGTTGGCTATAAGTATTTGGGTTTATTTCTGGGTTCTGTATTCTGTTCCATTGGTCCATCTACCTATTTTTATACCAGTACCATGCTGTTTTGGTGACTATGGCCTTATAGTATAGTTTGAAATCAGGTAGTGTGATGCCTCCGGATTTGTCCTTTTGGCTTAATCTTGGTTTGGCTATGTGGGCTCTTTTTTGGTTCCATATGAATTTTAGGATTTTTTTTCTAGTTCTGTGAAGAATGATGGTGGTATTTTGATGGGAATTGCACTGAATGTGTATGTAGATTGCTTTTGGCAGTATGGTCATTTTCACAATATTGCTTCTACCCATCCATGAGCATGGAATGTGTTTCCATTTGTTTGTGTCATCTATGATTTCTTTCAACAGTGTTTTGTAGTTTTCCTTGTAGAGGTCTTTCACCTTCTTGGTTAGGTATATTTCTAAGGATTCTATTTTTTTTTTTTTGCAGCTATTATAAAAGGAGTTGAGTTCTTGATTTGATTCTCTGCTTGGTTGCTGTTGGTGTATAGGAGAGCTACTGATTTGTGTACATTAGTTTTGTATCTGGAAACTTTGCTGAATTCTTTTATAAGTTCTGGGAGCTTTTTGGAGGAGTTTTTACAGTTTTCTAGGCATACAATCATATCATTGGCAAACAGCAACAGTTTGACTTCCTCTTTGCCAATTTGGATGCCTTTTCTTTCCTTCTCTTGTCTGATTGCTCAGCCAAGCCTCAACTCTTGCATTCTGTGCACATGCAGGCTTACCAACACATGGAAACTGCTAGGGCTTACAGTTTGCACTCTCTGAAGCAGTGGTTCAAGCTGTACCTGGGCCTCTTTGAGCCATGGCTGGAGCTAGAGTGGCCAGGACACAGGGAGCAATGTCCTGAGGCTGTGCAGGATGGCAAGGTCCTGGGCCTGGCCCATGAAACCATTCTTCTCTCCTGGGTCTGTGATGGAAGGGGCTGCTGGAAATCTCTCTGAAATGCCTTCAAGGCCTTCTCCTCATTGTCTTGGATATTGGCACTTGGCTCCCTATGCAAATTTCTGCAACCTGTGTGAATTCCTACCCTGAAAATGGGCTTTTCTTTTCAATCACATGGCCAGCCTGCAAATTTTCCAAACTTTTGTGCTCTGCTTCTAAATATAAGTTCCAGCTTCAGGTCATTTCTTTGCTCATACTTATGAGCATAGGTTTTTAGAAGCAGCCAGGCTGTATCTTGAATACTTTGCTGCTTAGAAATTGTTTCCACCAGATACCCTAAATCATCTCTCTCAAGGTCAAAGTTCCACAGATCCCCAGGGCAGGGGCATAGTCCAACCAAACTCTTTGCTAAAACATAGCAAGAGTGACCTTTACTCCAGTTCCTAGTAACTTTCTCATTTTCATCTGAGACCTCTTCCATCTGTACTTCATTGTCCATATCACTATCAGCATTTTGGTAACAACTATTTAAGAAGTCTCTAGAAAGTTCGAAATTTTCCCTCATTCTCCTGTCTTCTTCTGAGCCCTCCACATACTTTCAACCTCTGGTTATTACCCAGTTGCAAAGCTGCTTCCACATTTTCAGGTATCTTTATAGCAGTTCTCCACTCCTCAAAACCAGTTTTTTTGTATTAGTCCGTTCTTGCACTGCTATAAAGATCTATGTGAGACTAGGCAATTTATAAAGAAAAGAGGTTTAATTGGCTCACAACTCTGCAGGAGGTACAGGAAGCATGGTAGCATCTACTTCCTGGGAGACCTTGGGAAACTTACAATCACGGAGGCAAAGTGGGAGCAAACATCTTACATGACAGGAGCATGACCAGGAGAGAGAATGGGAAGGTGCTATAAACTTTTAAACAAGATCTCATGAGAACTCATTATCATTATGGGGGGCGGAGATGGTGTTAAACCATGAGAAACTGCTCCCATGATCCGATTAACTCCCACCAGGCCCACCTCCAGTATTGGGGATTATATTTCAACATGATATTTGGGTGGGGACACAGATCCAAACCATAGCAGCCTCTAAGGACAACCAAATGATTATGCTGCTTTTTGATTGGAAACCCTTATATGTTAATTTCTTACTGTCTTTTATTCTGGGGTGGTTCAATTTTACCAGAAAATAGCATCCAGTCTACTGCTTGAGGGATAAAGACTAGACTGCTAGAGTTCTGAAACTGCTCAGGGAAAGAGAGTCTGAGGGTCTCTGTTCAGCACATAAACTTGAAAATTAGCTCCTGGTTTTAGTTCAGCATCTCATTTGTGCTTGGCGTCCTCACTTCTATAGTCTCTTATTTATTTTCCCCCAGAATATGCTGCCCATCACCTTCAGGGATTGGAGGCACTTTTACCTGTTAGTGTGGGCGAATGATCTGGGGTCTAATTGTTTCTTATACCACTTTTAAATAATTTCTCTTTTTTTCTTCTAGCCTGCTTCCTCACCTGTGCCTGCTGCCTCACCAGGTGTAATTCTTAAGAATTGTTTGTATTAAGCTGGCTTGCTTCTTGGCTAGATGGGTGTTCCTATTCCATCATTTTTCCATCCTAATATGTTGTGGTTCTCTGTTTTGTGTCTTCTGGATTTATAAAAATGGAGATTGTATTTCTGTTTCTTTTTCACATTGTTGTGTTAATTTTAGAGCACAAAATGGAAATGTTTACTATTCTTAATTGATCTGAAGTATTCACCTCTCAAGTCATTATTCTTTATAATAAAAGCATGATGAGAAACTCTGTTAATGTATCTGCAAGTGATTTATCTTTATTGGGGATGTTAGCTGGTGCTTCTCTTCAATTATGAGATGTGTACTTTCGGTTGACAGTGAGAGATATGACATGCCAAAAACCAGTCTGGCTAAAGTAGTTATGGTTATATGAATATAGAAAATTTATTCCTGAGACATTTCTTAATATAGTGACATAACTTAAATGAACAATTCTACCAGTAACTAAAAATTAAAATGAATTAATCATTTAATATCTATTAAGTGCTGGGCTCTAAGACTGCAGAAAATAATGACTGAATTGCACACTGTTAAAAGTAAAACAAATTCTTACCCAGTCAAAGCTATATCTACCCTCTTCATAAAAGCAGGGAGAGTGTTCTTTTCTGCTGTTCTCATCCAGCTCTCAGGGTAATTTGCTCTGTGCCATTTTCTCCTCTGCAAGTCTGCTCATTGCAACTACATCTCATTGGTCTGATACAGGTTATCATATTGAAGTGATAGGAATTACAGTTAACTAGCTCAGAAATCCAGGAAATACTGCATTTAATTTTTGTTTTCTGGAAATCAACTTGATTTCAGCTTGAAGCTCCCAACCTCACAGCATACTCTTGCTCAAACTTACCTCCCTGCAGGGTAAATGCACCTGAAAGCAATAACTTAAGCATAACCTTAGAATGACCCTGTATGGCAGGTGCACCTGAATGTGTGTTCCAAACTAGGGAATCTGGGCGTGGCCAACCTGGAGATTATTCCTTGTCTATGAGGAATAGCTGAGCCACCAGCTGACCCGTGGAATGTGAGCCAGACAGGAGATTGAGGCCCTGAATTCTGGGGTTAAATGAAGGTTGCCAGGTGGAGGTTGTTAGGGGCAGGGTGTTAAGTAAATTTCTATATAAACTGCAAGCCGTTCACAAGCGGTTGCGGCTTTCCTGCCCAGCTCACCATCGCTGGCTGTGCAGTTATCATGTCCGGCCCACCGCCACTGGCCTATGTAAGGTGGCTACTTTGCCCAGCCTGCCACTATGAGACTGTGTGGTTCTCCTGCCTGGCCTGCCACCACTGAACTCTCTCCCCTGTAGGTAAGTCCACAATAAAACCTCATGTTTTACTTGTTGGCTCTTGGGCCTCTTCAGCCTCTTGAGCCTGGTGCCATACCCATTGGAGTCGATAGCATGATACTGAACCCCCTGAAACCACTTGCAAACAGCACCCTCCCTCTAACCACCTCCTGGAAACCCTCATTTAACCTAAAACTCAGGGTCTCATTCCCCTGTATGTCCCGTGTTCCTTGGGTCGACTATTGGCTCAGGTATTCCATATAGGCAAGGAATAAATCTCTGCTTTGGCCACTCCTGAATTCCCTATCTTTGAACACACATTCAGATGCATCTGCTGTAGAGGGTCATTCTACGGACATGCTTAAGCTACTGCTATCAGGTGTGGCTATCGTACAGCCAGGGAGCAGTCTACATGTCTTTTGCTCTCCAGATTTACAGACCTCTTTGTCCTCAACTTTATTTCTCAAATTCTTTCTTCCCCCTATAGGGCCTTGGGTTTTTTGGGGAAAAAAAAACAAACAAACCTGGCAAAGGAATTGTATGCAGGCAGCTTCTGAGTTCTGGCCTGGTATGAGGAACATGGCTGCAGCCAAGCAGGCACAGGGCAGCAGGCATAGGCCAAGGTTAACAACCTGGATGACTCGGCGGGTTTGTGGCACAGGCACACAGTCCCGTGTCTTATATAGTCATAGCCATGTAGACATAACAGAAGCTCACCACCTGGCTCTCAGCCTCGATTGTGCAATGTATAAAAGTAACACCCTGTAAGGAAGCTGCTGAATGAAGCCCTGTCTCATCTGTCTGCTGTCTCTCAAGTGTTCTTCTAGCTCCCTGCCCCATGTCCCTCAGTCTCCCACCCACATCCCTCAGTCTCCCACCCACTCCCCTCAGCCAGGGCTGAAACCTAACCCTGAGCATAATACCTGCCTCACACCATCTCTAAAGGATGGATACCTTGACTTCCAACTTTTTTTTTCATGCTCAGCCAGGAGGAGGAGACTTCTACCTTAAATAGGAAGGAGGAAAATATATGAAAAACATAATTAATATCCTAAAAATACTCTTACTCAATTGTGAGCAGTCAAATCTACTAGTGTATTTGGAAGACCATGCATTCAGAGAAGAAAAAAAACTTAGAGATCACCAAATCCATGCTTCTCATTTTCTTTTCTTTTTTTTTTTTTGAGACGGAGTCTTGCTCTGTGGCCCAGACTGGAGTGCAGTGGCCCAATCTCAGCTCACTGCAAGCTCCGCCTCCCAGGTTCACGCCATTCTCCTGCCTCAGCCTCCCGAGTAGCTGGGACCACAGGTGCCCGCCACCACGCCCGGCTAATTTTTTGTATTTTTAGTAGAGACGGGGTTTCACTTTGTTAACCAGGATGGTCTCGATCTCCTGACCTCGTGATCCGCCCACCTCGGCCTCCCAAAGTGCTGGGATTACAGGTGTGCTTCTCATTTTCTGGTGAAGAATCCCAGGGCTTGAAAGGTCAATGCTCTGATGAAGGGCAAGTGGACTGTTTTTTTTTTTTTTTTTCCTGTGCGTTTGGTTACTGTTTCTGTCGACTCGAAACAAATGCTGAGTCAATTTCATCGAGATTTTTGGACTACAAGGACAACTCGAAATTGCTTGAATTTGACCTTGTATCTTGTTAGATAATGTTTGGAACCAAGGCCTTGTTCTATAGAGTGCCTAAAACTGGACTTTCAGTGACTATCAATCAAAAACAATATTTGTGTTTTCTGATTCTGGGGAAATGAGAAAGGTAAAGGGGCCTAGATCTGGTTTTGACAGTATGCTTGCCTAATCCTGTGAGTCTGCAACTTACTTGCTGTGGAGAACAGCACGCTTCATTAATTCATCGCATCAGGTGGATAAAAGACAGCACGGGGCTCCTGGCCCATCTGACCTTGAATGAGTTGAATTCTGGCTCCATCACTTCAGGAGTAGTGTTACGGCAAATCACTCTAAATATTACAGGTCTTGAGTACCCTCATGTTTAAAATGAGTTTAATGCTACCATTGTCCACTCATCTTCCAGCATTATGATGAAGATTAATGTGCAATGGTGTCACTAATGCAGCCAACAAATATTTATTTCACAACCATTGTGTTCCAGAGCGTGTATACTTAATACAGGAGTGAGCAGAACTGCCTCTACTCTTGCCCTTATAAATCCAGTAATCACACAAACAAGTCTAGAACTGTGTGGTAAGTGCTCTAATAGAAAAGTGTTATAAAAAAGCAGAATGATGGTAAAGTTCCATGAGGAAGTGACATTTAAATTGACGTCTAAAGGGCAAGTAAGAGGTCACCAGGCATGGAATGATGAAAAGAACATTCTAGGCAAAGGGAATAGCAGGTGCCAAGGCCCCAAGGAGGTCACCAAAGCAGGCTTGTGAGGCTGGAGCATAGGGGAAATGGCAGAAGATGAAGGTGGAGCTGGAGGCACAGGCCGGATCATGCTAGCCTCGCACGTGAAAGTTCTTCGCAGGCTTGTTAAGAATTAGATGTTAAATAAGAGTTAGTGAGGCTCCAAGTGGGGCTTAAGAAATCATAGATGTTAGGGTTTTGGGATAGCTATTATTAATGCTTAGTCTTTGATTGATGTACAGTATCAAATAGTGGTTGTGAATATGGGATTTGGAGCCAATGGCCTGTGTTTGAATTCAGGCTCTGGCAATGCTTAGCTGTGTGAGCTCAGGCAGCTACTTAACATCTCTCTGCTTCTGCTTCCTCATCTATAAAATAGGGAAATAATGGCATCTACTCAGTGGGTTGCTTTGAGTTAAATAAGTCAATATATGTAAATTAAGGATGCCCTGGGGCATAAGAAGCACTCAGCACATGATTATTGTGTCTGGGCTATACTGTGGATGACATTAGTCTGATTTTCAGATAAATGGTGCAAGTATTTTTTGACAATACATCTTCCATAGCATTCTTGTAGTATAGACAGAAGACTGAGTCTGGGATCAGACTTCTTGGCTTTGCAAGGGATTAACCTCTAAATTTCAGAGTCCTCATCTGTAACTTGGGCGAACTCTTCCTCTGTCACTATTTTCATCATTTCTATCCTCTATGTCATTTTCAAATAAGCTATATTTAATATGTGGAAATGGGTCTCCTTTAGAATAAAGAGAGGATTCTGTCTTTGAAATCTGATAGCGTAGCAGCACTTCAACAGCTGAATGTATTTGCTCTCCCTCGTCTGAAAAGTTTCCCTGGTTTGGAAGAACTGGAGCAAAAAAAGAGGCAAAGCACCATGCCTATTGTTATTACCTTGATAACAACTTTTATTTCTCACTGGAAAATCCTGTTCTATCTCCCTATTGCTGCCTTTGTTTCACAGAATAGTCTCACTTTTGTCAACAAACCATGTCCTTTCTATTTTGTATTGTGTTTGGATTCTGCCTAATTAATTTCCCTTTCCTTTGTGAGAACACCTAACACTCATACAGAATTGAGATTGGGGATTTTTTTTGTGATTGCCTTATTACCTTCTCCTAAGTCCAGTGTTAATGGGTAGCATCTCCACACGGTCTGCATCCTTCGTGTGTGTTAGATTACAGCACCTTGATGTTTGGGATATCAATGGGACCCATCTGTGGGAGAATTATATCACAGAAGAGAATAATGAATTTCTATGTGTTTTGAGAGAAGGGAGTCCAAGGGAAAAAAGGTAAAGAAATAATATCTTACAAAATGCTCTCCCTTATGTTGCTTCATCCAATCTACATTCTTCTGAGTAGCAGATATGATCCCTATTTTAGAAATTAAAGCCTAACAGCCTTATTAGCAGAGCTTTGCTTACCCAAAGTCATGCAGCCAGCATATGGGAGAACTGAGGCTTGAATCCTTGTCTTCTGAGAACCAAACTCACGCAACTGTAGGTTATCAAGGAGTCAGACACTTGATTGCTAATTTTCTCCTTGGCTTTCATTTAGTGATGTTGCTTATGTACTGCTATTAGAAATAAGTAAGGAATGTGGTGGGGCATTTCAAGTCTAGAGGTACCTGCTACAGATGTCATCATTCTCAGTGATTCACAGCTGGTGATGCAAGTCTGTCGAGATCAACAGGGGGTTTGTGCCTGACATATTGGGGGTACTGTGAAAATAAAAACTGAATCAAGCACAGCTCTTTCTACACGTGTGACAGCCAAACCATGTCAGACCACGTTCTGACTGTGACTCGGGACCAAATTGATTAGTGACAGTTACTCTACATGGAACCAGGGTTGCATTATATCGTTAATCTGATTAGAGAGGTAGGGAAGACTTGGGATGCCCTTATCCTTCTGCTTTAGAAACAATGCCCAGGATTGTTAATCCTTGAGGCAGGCGACTACCTCTTTGCAACAGCAGAGAGCTGTAGGAGGCAACACACGTGGTAGAGTGAGCTGGCTTAGTAAAGCCATTGTAACATTCACAGAGGATGTGCATTAGAGCCATAAGTAGTCATTGATAACATTTCACAGGTGGGAAAACTGAAGCCCAGAATTGCAAATTGACTTGTCCAAGGTTACATGCAAATTAGTGTCAAAGCAGAGCCTAGAATCCAGGACCTTTTCTCCTTTGGTGGTCTTGCATCTGTAGGGCACTTTGAAGTACTGGTTCTCAACTTTGACTTGCACGTTGGAAATACCTTGGGAGATATACAGACGGTGATGCCTGGGTCCTATCCCTACGGGTTTGGATTTAATTGGTGTAGAGTGTGGCCTGAGACCTCAGGATTTTAACAAAGCTCAGGTGATTCCAATATACAACAAAGCTTGGGAACCTTAGACCAGTAGTTCTCAAACCTTGCATACATTAGAATGATAAGGGAGCTCTTAAGTATATATATCTGAAGCCCCACCCCGACACAATCACATCAGAATCTCTGAAAAGAAAATTAACAGAGTGGAGGAGAAAGTATCTTCTGATGTAACCTATTCTTTTATTCTCTTTTGGTCAGTGGGTCTTCACTTCCAAAGTTACACCTGCTCTACCACTCTCAAACTGTCATGGCTGTGTTTTGGCTCCCTCTAAAAATGAGCAAGACTACTTGATTTCACCTGCAGGTGATCTTAGATTTCATGTCAGTGATGTTACCACTGTGTGTGGGGCTGTTAGAAACGAATGAGGAGGAAGGACAGAGCATCTCAAGCGCAGAAGACCCTTCCAGATGCTAATATGTCTATTTCCATTGGATCACCATTTGCTGTGGTTTTAATGGCCACTCCAAAATTCAGGTGTTGCCAATTGCAATGGTGTTAAGAGGTGGGGCCTTTCAGAGGTGGTAAGGCCGAGAGGATGCCTCCCTCATTAATGGAATTAAGACCCTTAGAAAAGAGGTTTCATGCAGCAGCATTTGGCTAGTTTGCTGTCTTGTCCTTCCACCATGTCAGGATGCACTAAGAAGGCCCATGTCAGGTGTTGGCACCTTGATTTTGGACTTCCCAGCCTACAGAACTGTGACAAATTAATTTGTTTTTTACAAATTGCCCAGTTTCAGGTATTCTGTTATAGCAGCACAAAGATGCTTCTCACAGTGATTCCATTAGAATAAACGGAGAAGCTTTTAAATAACAGATACCTGGGTCTTATCCCTCAACTATTTAATTAGCCAGATATGACACCTGGGCTTTGGTATGTTTTTTAAAAGTTCCCAGATGCAGTAAGGAGTTATTAAAGCACTAAATTCTACTGGGTGCTAGGCACCACAGCTGCACACTCAGGGCTTGAATGATCATGCCCTGGTCCATTCACCAAGCATGCAAAACGCTGCCTTTGCTGTGCTTGAGCCTCTAGCCAGGGAGCAGTTATTCAGTATTCCATCAGCATGTGGCGCTATCATTTTGCTCATTGTTCCTGGGCTCTTTTAATTAAGTTTGGAAATACTGTGTTCTCTATATTTTCCCATAACCCCCAACCCTGGGAACCTAAAGTCGGGGACAATAGCAAGCAAATTTTGTGTGAAGGAGCCCATCAGTGGTGGCAGGAGCTGTAATGGTAACTGCAGGAGTTCATCCACCTACACTGGCCTCCTGGGCCTTTGGCCATCAAAACGTTTGAATATCAATAAAAACAATCATGTTGCATGTCAGTAAGGAGCCAAAACCCTCTTAGCAGAGGGAATCTGGAATGAAGAAAAGGTAGCAGGTCAGGAAACATCTTGGGAGATAGGAAGCTCTAGGTCTTGGTTTTCCCTCTTTGGTGGCAACCTGACCATCATTCTTCCAGCCTTCACAGCCAGCCTTCTCAAAATGGCTTTTCTGCCTTTCATAAAGGTGGCTAAAAATGCCCAGGTGTTCAGGTTGTTCTTGATCTTCTTGTACCTGGAAAGAAATGGAAATGTAACTTATGGTGCTAAAGAATCTCATTGGGAAGGTACTGTGGAAATATACTGTAAGGTTCTAACTGAGGTTTGAGGGGAGTGGGTGGACGAGTGGCAGGCAGCTGAAAGAACACTCAAAGAATTTTAGGGAATTTTGACATGGCTTTATTCTCTCTCTGGGTGCAAGTGGGCTGTGGGTGCAAGCCAGGTGTATGTACAGCATCAGCAGGGTAGTTATACCTTTTACAGACAATAGTGGCTCCAAGCCAAGCACAATCACACATGAGTGGTTACTTACTACACCTCATGTGGTATGTTTGCATCATGTGTGGAGCTGTGTGCCTGTACTCCAAACCTGCTGAGTCAGACCATACCAGAAGATCACCTTGGCCTATTTCTGACTAAAGCACAGCCATTTCCCTTATACTCTACTCCCTAGGCTGAGGGCATCCTCTGGGGCAGGGACATCTACCCATAGGGCAGAGCCCTGAATCTATAACCCGCAATACAAAGAGTAACAGCTCACTACTAGGATTCCAGCTATGCTACTTATGACTGAGGGCCCAGCATAGGCCAGAGCCCAGAGTTGCCCACCATCTCTACAGGGGGTTGTCAGTAAGGCTCTCAACCACCTTAATCTCCTGCGAGACCCCTTGCGGGGCTGCTGTTATGTTCTGCCAACTGTCAGGGATAAAGGTACAACATTGTGTTCCTAAAAGGGCACAGAGGCCTCCTTGGGCAGCAGTTACTATGTCTAAAGCCATTCAGTTTTGCAACACTATCTTTCTGATCCGATCGTGACAGATACCTACCTTGCTATACGTTGGTGGAAGACCAGAGGATTGCTAATTTCACATGTGGCCTCCAGTCATCTGGTGTCGCCCCAAGCTGGGCACTTTGGCCAGTTTCCTAATCAAACAGAAAAGGCTCTACACCCCCACCCAGCTACAGCACTTAGTCTTTGAGCTACAATGGCTAGGCAGGACTGGGTCGCATGGCATTATCCTCCTCCTGAACGACTTGCATCAAGTCTGTATACAACTGCCATCTACTGACAGTTTTTGGTATTTCACTGGCATTCTTCCACACAGTCCATATGGCTGCCTATGTTCACTCAATCAGCATGTGGTCACCTTGCCCTTGTGCCAACCACCTACTCATTAGCAGTCGCTGATGGAGGGAGGGAGGGAGGGGTGTCATAACAGAGGCCAGCTTTTCCATCTCAGAGGTGGAATGGGACATACTATCTGTCCGCTTGTCCCACAGAAGCATCCAGGTGGGCAGAGGTTCCCCTGGATGCTGGTGGCACTATTTAATTCCCGGAGCTCTGTGTGGCATCCCATACGTAGGAAATGAGCATGCTTTTCACACAGCACAGTCAAACACCCATCCAACTCGGCCGGCAAAGCTTCATTCCTTCTCGGTGCTCTGTGCTTCCAGTTGTTTCAGCTGTTTCTCCACACCTGTGGGAGATCGATCTACCACTGCCCAGGTTTCCACCACAGCCCATCCGAGCAGCACATCTGCCACCAGTTCCCACAACCCATGTTGTGCCCACGAGGCCAAACTGGAATCAGCAGGGACTTAAGGCTCACTCACCGTGGGATTCTGCTTATAGTGCCAATTGTCAGGTTCTAACTGAGGTCTGAGGGGAGTGGGTGGGCAAGTGGCAGGCAGCTGAAAGAATGAAGAATTGCAAGGAATTTCAACATGGCTTTATTGTCTTTCTGGGTGCAAGTGGGCTGTGGGCGCAAGCAAGCTATATGTACAGCGTCAGCAGGGTAGTTATACCTTTTACAGACAATAGTGGCTCCAAGCCAAGCATGAACGTGCATGAGTGGTTACTTAATGCACCTCACATGGTGTGACATAATGTGCCTCATGTGGCATGGTCACATAACATGCAGAGCTGTGCGCCTGCACTCCAAACCCTCTGAGTCATGTTGCATCAGAAGATTGCCACAGCCTGTTCCTGACGAAAGCACAGTCATTTTCTTAAACATATGAAGCCACATGGAGAGGGGACAAATCCCATGGAAGCTTTCTCTGGCTTTCTGCCTGCTTAGTATACAGTACACAAGTGGATTGGGGGCTGGCATGGCTTTGCTCAGTTATCCTTTCAGTAGCTCCCATCTTCTCAGTGCAGACCACCTCTATTGTGAATCCCGACTGTTCATCTGAATCAAGCCCTGTTCTCTCTCTTCTCTCTTTCCCAATGGTGCAAGCTTTGTTGTACCATTTAGACACTGTTATACTAATGACATTTCTCTGTCCCACTACACTGTTAAGTCTTCTCGGGCAGTAACCTGCTCGATCATTTCTTTGGCTATGTAGCTAACACAGTGCTTCTATATAATTGCTGCTCACAGAAATTAAAAAAACAAATGATCAAAAAGGGCCTTCTTCTCTCTCCATCTTCTTGACTTGGATGTTTATAACATTTCTTCCGCAGTTCTCCAAGTTAAGGTTCAGGTGAGAAGATCTTTGTGGAAGGCAGTAGCAGAAGTGGAAGAGTGGAAGCTGATGCCTTCGTCTGTGTTTCACAAGTTGACGTGGTCAGCAGAGCTGCAGACCTGATAGAACTGGGGAGTCAAGTTCTTACTTTCCTGATCTGAATGACTCTTGAAAGATCTAAAATGAGGGCCTTTCTGAGGTGGGGGAACTGATTGAAGCAGGGCAAAGAAAAATTCTTACCATTTCATGAATAGAGACAGAGGATCTCACCTCTGTGTCTGGCACTTAGCAGACATGCCGTAAATATTTGTTGGGTGGACTTGTCTGCCATAACCTAAGAAGGTATCAGTTCACAGGGACTTTACGTAGTTTCTAATGTGCAGCTTGGCTCCATTTCTGTTGTTTTCCTAGCATAACAATTACTATTAAGTTGAGACGATTCATTAGTCATTTCCAGAACAGTTTTACTGGGATGACTATTACCATGTATTTAACTTCTCAGATCTCCATAGCATTTTATTGCTGATTATTGTTCCACCAATCCATTCAACGGTGATGGAGCTGTGTTCAGTCTTGGTAAGGGCTAATCTCTTCAGCTGGCTGCATGTCCAGTGAGCCCCCAGTTAAAATCCCCACAGAGGCCCTCCCAGATAATACAGACCTTTGTGTGGTGTTAACAAAGATCACACAGATTTTCCTTTGTTTTTTTTATTAGCCAAATATTATAATGATCAATGATTACCATTGTATAGAAAACATACTAATGAAGATAAAATTAAAATAGGTTTCAAGGTACCAGCATGCAGGAAATCAAGTTCTTTAGAAAAGAAAGAAAAGATGATTGATAGGTACCTGGGATTTTTGTGTTTATGTGTATACCTACGGAAACCAATTTAAACAATGTTCTTTTTGTTTCGGTCTCCTTGAAAAAGTGTTATAAACTCTTCTGATCTAAGATGCATTGATATATAGAGAAAGAAGGCAAATAGCTATGAAATATAGTTACAAAACAAGGGTTTGGGTTGTAGAAAGTGTTATATGTGCCATTCCATGAAATCAGAACTTTTGATCTGTATGATGAGTTAGTGTTAGGTGTCAGATGCTTTCTAGGAGCAGCAGAAATGTTTTCTTGGGAGAAGGAATGAAAGCTTATATGGAACCCTGATAAATATATATGATAAAATGTATAATATATAATATGTTCTATATAAATATATAAAATATATATTATAAATATATGATACATAAGAAAACTGTTTCAGTTGAAAACACAACTTGATCGTTCCACACCCCCACTTTATAGCTCCTTTGTCTCCACATACTGTCCAAGAAGCAGCATATTTCTGGAACTCTTGGGCTCTGTACAACTTGTAAACTGTTGCCCCATTGAGTAGTTTTAGAGAAGCATTCTCGAGTATGAAAGTGGACCCCTTTTCCTTTTTGAAAAGACAAATGAGGCAACTTCAGTCACCCTCTTGGCCCCTGAACTTTGTTTATTCAATAGCAGTGGTAATGGCTGATAATACCAGCTCAATTTTAAAACATTTCATTTGTTTACTCTTTAGCTTTGATGCTGGGGGGGGATCCTCAGGGAAATGTGTTGCTTGTTCTTTTGAGCATCCCAGTAGACAACAGGTGAAAAGTGTAAATAATGGGTCTCTCAGAACTTGTAATTAGCCCAATAGGCAAGAGCGGCTCAACACATCCAAAATAGAAGACACACCATAGCCATCACCCTATCCTGAAAGCATCTTTGCTAGGTTTCTTTTCTCCGCCCCGCCTCTCCGCCCCGCCTCTCCGCCCCGCCTCTCCGCCCCGCCTTCTCCGCCCCGGTCTGTCTCTCTCTCTCAGCTGTAACATCTAACAAAGTATTCCACACATAGGAGTTATTCAATAAATAGTTGAGACTTAAGTAATTTGTAGAATTTTTAGACTTTTGAGATAGACGCAGTAAACAACTCTATTGTATATCACAACTTAGAGTAGTCACATTTTAGGAATTTGTACAGAAGAAAGCACTGAAGTCTCATGATTCAGGCTGCAGTCTTGCCTTAGAACAAATGAGTTGGGATGACATTAAAGCCCAGAGAAGCTAAATTTTTTGCCCAAGTTCCTTATCTATAAAATGAGGAGGTTCCGTTTGATGATCTCAGGTCCTTTCAACTAGAGCATTTCAGAAGCATTCATGATCTGTTATTGTCAGTTGTACTACTGGCTATAACGCATGTAGGTGAACTCAGCTGGAGAGACAACCTGTGATTTGTGCTTTCCTACTCCTCATTGTGATCGTTAGACTTCCTTTCCAACCATACCAGCCTAAATTCTGTGCCGTAAACTTTCCCTTCATGTAAAAATCTTGCCCAGTTAAAAATTGAGGCCGGGCACAGTGGCTCAGGCCTGTAATCTCAGCACTTTGGGAGGCTGGATCACTTGAGGGTCAGGAGTTCAAGACCAGCCTGGCCAACAGGGGGAAATCTGTCTCTACTAAAAAATCAAAAAATTAGCCGCATGTGGTGGTGGGTGCCTGTAATCCCAGCTACTCAGGAGACTGAGGCACAAGAATCACTTGAACCCGGGAGGTGGAGGTGGCGGCGAGCCAAGATTGTGCCACTGTACTCCAGCCTGGGTGATAGAGGGAGAATCTATCTCAAAAAATTGTGAGATTTTGTTCTCTGGTTTCTGACCCACGGCAGATTGGAACATTTATTGTTCTGCTTTTTAGGCTTGGTGATTAGCGATTGTGTTCCTGTTAAACAGCCTGTGGTTGAATTCTGCACATTGGAATGGCTTACTGACTCCTTTGTAAGTTAGGAATATATTTTTATGGCATCATTTGTATCTTCAAAAATATGTATTATGATAAAATGAATCACATTTGTCACTTTTTAACACCATAATTATCTCTGTAAAGTAGTTAGTTAGAATGTAGTGTTTTCATTTATGGTATCCTATCTTAGCTATAACTCACTTTTATTTTTAAATCTTCCTGACTCAGAACCTCCTGTAGTATGTTTGCATTTCTCCCCAGTATTACATCTATTTCCTCTTGTTTCATTTCTTTCTGCTTAAGTGTCACTTCTCTGCACCATAACTTTGAAAAGGCACAGAAGTCCAATTGTAAACACTTGGTTGAGAGGTTGCTGTGAATGACATGAATCTAATTGTGAAACTTCCCTTTAGGGATTGTATTCAAACTTTAATGTCCATAAAAGTCACCACAGATGTTGGTTAAAATATTAATACGTATTTTAGACTTAGTCCCCAGGGTTTCTGATTGAATAGATCTGGGATGTGTCCCAGTCTCAGAAATCTGTATTTCTATCAACCTCAGTTCTGGTGCAAGAGAAGATCGCACCTCACCATAAATGTCATTTAATGGCTCTTTGGGTGAGAATGTGATGCTGTGTGGCCAGGAACCGATACTGCCTATTCCTCGTATGGCTCAGTTTCCTCCCTTATCCTTGGGTGTTGAATTGCACTGTTTCTCTTAAGCTAGAATTTTGTGTGGCTTTCATAGAAAAGGCATCTCTTCAGAAAACCACTCTTCTTTTTCTTAGGCAATTTCTATGTGTGCTAAAATTTGAGAACCACTTCTGGAAGGAAATATCACAATTAGATTTAAAACCTTTAAAAAGTTTTCTAACCAAATACCTGTACTAAAAAATATGTAGGTTTTATTTCTCCTTCCAACTTTTAAGTTTGGGGGGGTACATGTGTATGTTTGTTACATGGGTAAATTCTGTGTCACTGGGGTTTGTTGTACAAATTATTTCATCACCCAGGTCGTGAGCATAATGCTTGATAAATAGCGTTTCCATACTTATCTTCCTCCCATCTCCATCCTCAAGTAGGCCCTGGTCTCTTGTCTTCTGTGTCCATGTGCGCTCAATGTTTAGCTCCCATTTATACATGAGAATGTGGTATTTAGTTTCCTATTCCTGCATTAATTTGTGTAGGGTAGTGGCCTCTGGCTGCATCCCTGTTGCTGCAAATGACATTTCTTTTTTTTTTGGGCTGTGTCGTATTTCATGGTGTACACGTACCACATTTTCTTTATCCAGTCCACCATTGATGAGCATCTAGGTTCATTCCATGTCTTTGCTGTTGTGAATAGTGCTGCAATGAACATGCAAGTGTATGTGTCTTTGTGGTAGAATGATTTATATTCCTTTGGGTATATACCCAGTATAATGGAATTGCTGGGTCGAATGAGAGTTCCCTTTTAAGTTCTTTGGGAAATGACCAGACTGCTTCCCACAATGGCTGAACTAATTTATATTCCCACCAACAATATAAGCATTTTTTTTTCTCAGCAATCTCATTAGCATCTGTTTTTTTTTGACTTTTTGATAATAGCCATTCTGACTGGTATGAGATGGTGTCTCATTGTGGTTTTGATTTGCTTCTTTTTTTTTTTGAGATGGAGTCTCACTGTGTTGCTCAGGTGCCCAGGCTGGAGTGCAGTGGTACAATTTTGGCTCACTGCAAGCTCTGCCTCCTAGGTTCACATCATTCTCCTACCTCAGCCTCCGGAGTAGCTGGGACCACAGGCACCTGCCACCACGACTGGCTAATTTTTGTATTTTTAGTAGATATGGGGTTTCACTGTGTTAGCCAGGATGGTCTCGGTCTCCTGACCTTGTGATCTGCCTGCCTTGGCCTCCCAAAGAACTGGGATTACAGGTGTGAGCCATCGTGCCTGGCCTTGATTTGCATTTCTGTAATAATTAGTGATGTTGAGCATTTTTTCATATTTGTTGACTACTTGTATGTCTTCTTTTGAGAAGTATCTGTTCATAACTTTTGCCCATTTAAAAAAGTATTACTTGTTTTTTGCATGTTGATTTAAGTTCTTTATAGATACGGATATTAGACCTTTGTTAAATGCATGGTTTGTGAATATTTTCTCCCATTCTGGATTGTCTGTTTGATAGTTTCTTTTGCTGTGCAGATGCTTTTTAGTTCAATTAGGTCCCACCTGTCTATTTTTGTTGCAATTTCTTTTGGAGTCTTCATCATGAAATCTTTGCCAGGGCCTATGTTCAGAATGGTATTTTCTAGGTTTTCTTTTAGGCTTTTTATAGTTTTAGGTTTATAGCTAATTTTGAGTTGATTTTGTATATGGTGAAAAGAGGATCAGTTTCAATCTTCTGCATATGGCTAACGAGTTATCCAAGTACCATTTATTGAAAAGGGAGTTCTTTCCCCATTGCTTGTTATTGTTGACTTTGTTGAAGATCAGGTGGTTGTAGGTATGTGGCTTTATTTCGGGTTCTCTAATCTGTTCCATTGGTCTATGTGTCTGTTTTTTGTACTAGTAACCCTGCTGCCTTAGTTACTGTAGCCTTGTAATATGGTTTGAAGTTGAGTAGTGTGATGCCTTCAGCTTTGTTCTTTTTGCTTAGGGTTGCCTTGGTGGTTTTTTTTTTTTTATTACTGATTCAATTTTATAACTCTATTTGTCTGTTCAGGGTTTCAGTTTCCTCCAGGTTCAATCTCAGAAGGTTGATATGGTTTAAATTTGTGTCTCTGCCCAAATCTCATATCAAATTGCAGTCCCCTGTGTTGGGGGGGCAGTCCCCTGTGCTGGGAGGTGATTGGATCATGGGAAGGAACATACCCCTGGCTGTTTTCATAATAGTGAGCTCTAATGAGATCTGGTTGTTTAAAAGTGTGTAGTACCTCCTGCTCCATGCATGTAGAATGCGCCTGCTTCCTCTTTGTCTTCTGCTGCAATTGTAAGCTTCCTGAGCCCTCCCAAGCCATGTTTCCTGTATAGCCTGTGGAACTGTGAGTCAATTAAAACTTTTTTTTTTTCTAAACTACCCAGTCTCAGGGAGGTCTTTATAGCAATGTAAGAATGGGCTGATACAGAAAACTGATACTGGGAATTGGGCATTGCTATAAAGACCTGAAAATGTGGAAGTTACTCTGGAACTGGGTAATGGGCAGAGGTTGGAATGGTTTGGAGGACTCAGAAGAAGACAAAGATTAGAGAAAATCTGGAACTTCCTAGAGACTTAAATTGTTATTAATTTGTTATTAAATTGTTGTGATCAAAATGCTGATAGTAATATGGACAATGAAGTCCAGGCTGAGGTGGTCTCAGATGGAGATGAGGAACTTACTGGGAACTAGAGTAAAAGTCACTCTTGCTATGCCTTTGCAAAGAGACTGGCAGCATTGTGACCCTGCTCTAAGGATCTGTGGAACTTTGAACTTGAGAGAGATGATTTAGGGTATCTGGTGGAAAAAGTTTTTAAGCAGCCAAGTGTTCGAGATGTGGCCTGGCCACTTCTAACAGCATGTGGTCATGTGCATGAGCAAAAAGATACTCTGAAATTTGAACTTACATTTAAAAGGGAAGCAGAGCATAAAAGTTTGGAAAATTTGCAGCCTGACCATATGGTAGAAAAGAAAAACACATTTTTCTGGGGGGGAATTCAAGTAGGCTGCAGAAATTTGCATAAGAAAAGAGAAGCCAAATGTTAACAGCCAAGACAATGGGGAAAATGCCTTGAAGGCATTTCAGAGACCTTTGTGGCAGCCCCTCCCACGACAGGCCCAGAGGCCTAGGAGGGAAGAATTGCTTCATGGGCTGGGCCCAGGACCCCACTGTCCTGTACAACCTTGGGACATTGCTCCCTGGATCTTAGCCACTTCAGCTCCAGCCACGGCCCAAAGGGTACCAGATACATCTCGGGCCACTGCTCCAGAGGGTGTGGTGTTAAGCCTGCAGGTATGCAGAGGACAATAATTGAGGCTTTGGAGCCTCTGCCTAAATTTCAGAGGATGTATGGATATGCCTGGATGTCTAGGCAGAAGTGTGCTGCAAGGGCAGAGCCCTCATGGAGAACCCTTACTAGGGCAGTGCAGAGGGGAAATGGAGAGTTGGAGCCCCCACACAGAGTACTCCCTGGGTCACTGTCTAGTGGAGCTGTGAGGAGAGGGCCACTGTCCTCCGGACCCCAGAATGGTAGATTCACCAACAACTTGCACCATGTGCCTGGAAAACCTACAGGCACTCAATGCCAGCTTTTGAAAGCAGCCAAGGGGCTGTACCCTGCAGAGCCACAGAGTTGGAACTTCCCAAGGCTTTGGGAGCCCACCCTTTGCAATGGTGTGGCCTGGATGTGAGATGAAATCGGAGGAGATTTTAGAACTTTAAGATTTAATGACTGCCCTGCTAGATTTCAAACTTGCCTGAGGCCTTGTCATAACCTTTTTGTTTTGGCTGATTTCTTCCTTTTGGAATAGGTGTATTTACTCAGTACCTGTATTCTCGTTGTATCTTGGGAGTAACGAACTTGTTTTTGATTTTATAGGCTTATAGGTGGAAGGGACTTGCCTTGTCTGTTGATGCCTTGGACTGTGGACTTTTGAGTTAATACTGAAATGAATTAAGACTTGGATTGTTGAGAAGGGTTGATTGTATCTTGCAATCTAAGAAGTACATAAGATTTGAGAGGGGCCAGGGTGTAATGATATGGTTGGGCTCTGTGTCCCTGCCCACATCTCATGTTGAATTGTAATCTCCAGTATTGGAGGGAGGGGCCTGGTGGGAGGTGATTGGATCATGGGGGTGAACTTTTCCCTTCATTTTCTTGTGATAGTGAGTTCTCATGAGATCTAGTTGTTTAAAAGTGTGTGGCACCTCCCTACCTTTCTTCTCTTCCTCCTGCTTTAGACATGTAGAACGTGCATGATTCCCCTTCACCTTCTGCCACAATTGTAAGTTTCCTGAGGCCTACCCAGCCCATGCTTCCTCTACAGCCTGCAGAACTATGAGTTAAGTATACCTGTTGTCTTTACAAATTACCCAGTCTTAGGTAGTTCTTTATAGAAATGTGAAGATGGTTAGAATACAGAAGTTGTATGTTTCCAGGAGTTCATCCATTTCCAGATTTTCTAATTTTTGTGCATAGAGGTGTTCATAACAGTCTCTGAGGAATTTTGGCTTTCTCTGGGATTGGTGGTAATGTCCCTTTTGTCATTTCTGATTGTGTTTATTTGGATCTTCTCTGTTTTAATTAGTCTAGCCAGAACTCTCAATCTTACTTATTCTTACAAGGAACAAATGTTTGCTTATATTGATCTTTGGTATGATTTTTGACATCTGAATTTCATTTAGTTTAGCTATGACTTTATTTCTTCTGCTAGCTTTGGGATCAGTTTGCTATTGTTTTTATAGATCCTGTAGGTGTGATGTTAGGTTATTGAGATCTTTCTAACTTCTTCATGTCAACATTTAGTGCTATAAACTTTTTTTTTTTTTTTTTTTTT
>NW_012115788.1:2263967-2279865 GCF_000951035.1 Colobus angolensis palliatus | reverse complement strand
CCTGGCTAATTTTTGTATTTTTAGTGGAGATGGGGTTTTTGCCCTGTTGGCCAGGCTGGTTTCAAACTCCTGAACTTAGGTGATCCACCTACCTCGGCCTCCCAAAGTGCTGGGATTTCAGGCATGAGCCACTGCACCTGGCCTAAACTTTCTTCTTAGAACTGCTTTAGTTGTTTCCCAGAGATTCTGATATGTTGTATCTGTTTTCATTAGATTCAAAAAATTTCTTGATTTCTGCCTTTATTCCATTGTTTACCCCAAAGTAATTCAGAAGCGTATCATTTAATTTCCATGTAGTTATATGGTTTTGAGGTGGTCTTGGTATTGATTTCTATTATTGTGCTGTGGTCCAAGTATATGGTTGGTATGATTTCAGTTTTTCTTGACTTTATTGAGAATTGCTCTATGGCCAAACATGTGGTTGATTTTAGAGTGAATGCCATGTGTAGATGAGCAGAATGTATATTCTGTTGGGTGGGGTGTTCTAGAGATATCTGTTAGGTCCATTTGGTCATGTGTTGAGTTTAAGTCCTGGATGTCTTTGTTTAGTTGTCTGTCTTGATTGGTGTAATAATGTCCATGGGGTGTTGAAGTCTCCTACTATTATTGTGTGGTTATTTACATCTCTTTGTAAGTTTCAAAGAACTTGTTTTATGAATCTGGATGCTCCAATGTTGGGTGGATATATATATGCAGGAGCATTAAAGTTTTCCTGTTTAATTGAACCCTTTATTACTATGTAATGCTCTTCTTTGTCCTTTTTGATTATTGTTGGTTGTAAACTCTTTTGTCTTAAATAAGAATAGCAATTCAAGCTCTTTTTATTTGTTTGCTTGATCTTTCTCTATTCTTTTACCTTGGGTGTATGTGTGTCATTGCATGTGAGATGGGTCACTTGAAGGCAGCATATAGTTGGGTCTTGCTCCGTTATCCAACTTGGCACTTTGTCCTTTTTTAAGTAGGGTGTTTAGCCTGTTTATGTTCAAGGTTAATATTTATATATGGGGACTTGATCCTGTCATTGTGGTGTTAACTCGTTGTTATGTAGACTTGATTGTGTAGTTGCTTTATAGTGTCAATGGTCTATATACTTAAGTGTGTTTTTTGTGGTGGCCATTATAGTCTTTTATTTCCATGTTTAACACTCAATTAAGAACCTCTTCTAAGGCAGGTGTAATGGCAATGAATTTCCTTAGAATTTGCTTGTCTGAAAAGGATTTTATTTATCCTGAAGCTTAGTTTGGCTGGATATAAAATTTGACTGGAATTTCTTTTTTTAAGGATGCTGAATGTAAGCTCCAATCTGTTGTGGCTTAAAGATTTCTGTTGAAAGGTCTGCTTTTGTTACCTTGATGGAGTTTCCTTTGTAGGTGATCTGACCCTTCTCTCTAGCTGCCTTTAATATTTTTTCTTTGGCATTGACCTTATAGAATCTGACTATGTGTCTTGGGTGTGGTTATCTTTTTTGGCATCTTGCAGGAGTTCTATGAATTTTCTGAATTTGAATGTTGACCTTTCTAGTGAGGTTAGCGATGTTTTCATGGACAGTATCCTCAAATATATTTTCCAAGTTGCTTACTTTCTGTCCTTCCTTTTCAGGGACACTAATGTTTGTAGTTTTGGTTTCTTTATATAATCCAATATTTCTCAGAGGTTTTGTTCGTTTTTAAAAAAATGTTAAAAATTTTTTTCTGAGTTCATTTAAAAAACTGACCTTCAAGTTCTGAGATTGGGCTTGACTTTGCCTATTCTGCTGTTAATACTTCTAATTGCATTATGCAATCCTTGTAGTGAGTTTTTCAGCTTTATCAGATAAGTTTGCTTCTTTCTTAAAGTGGCTATTTTTCAGGTCTTGAATCCTTTCACTGGATTCCTTCGATTCCTTGGGTTGGGTTTCAGCTTTCTCCTGAATTGCAATCATCATTGTCATCTAGCTTCTGATTTCTATGTCTGTCATTTCCATTATTGCTGTGTGATTAAGAACCATTCCTGGGGAGGTAGTGCCCTCTTTCAGAGGTAAGAAGACACTTTACCTCTTAGAGTTGACAGATTCCTTGCACTGGTTCTTTCTCATTTTTGTGGGCTGATGTTCCTTTATTCTTTGAAGTTGCTGTCCTTTGGATGGGGCTTTTTGCTTTTATATTTTTCGATGTCCTTGAGGGTTTGACTGTGGTATAAGTTGGGTTTAGTTGACTGGCTTTGTTTCTGAATGATTTCTTGGGGTCAAGGCTCTCAGCTCAGCTCTCCTTGGTTGCATGCTGTAACCATGGGGGACTGAGACCAGGTGCACAACTTTGTTCTCTTGCCTCTTGAGTTTAAGCACCTGCTGTTTGGAGGGTTCAAGGTGTTCCTAGCTTGATGGCAACAACCCTCTGATGAGGGTTGCTAGGGAAAGCACTTCACCTGGGCAGGGCAGTAGCGGTTGGGGGGTGGGGGGGTTGTGTGTGTGCTGTCCATGGTAGGGTAGTGGCAGCAAAGTCCTTACGCATACTGGCAAAGCAGTGGGGGAGATTATGGACAAGTATGTGCTGGTGGGGCCTAAGCCCTCTGATGTTAGGCAGAGTCTTCTGGTGATGGAGCTGATGGTAGTGGCCACTGGGAATCACCCCATTTGGGCATCTGAGTCTGCTGAGCAAGTGGGTTCAGCCAGGCAATCCCTGAGAGGCTGGCAGAAAGGACAGTGCTGACATCAGACTGGCCCCGTGTCATGGGAAAGATAGTCCTGTTATGTCTGGGTCCGACAGTCAACAAAGGCAAAAGCCTCCTATAGGAGTATGGCAAGGCTTGGGATATGAGCATCCCTGGCTGTATTCCCCTGCAACCATTCCTGTGTCAAATCCCCTAGGTTTATACAGGGTGAAGTCCTGTCTCTGTGAACTCACCAAGCAGCTCTCCCTGCCAGCTCAAATGTCCTTGGGGGTCATGGGGTCTCCTGAAGCTAAAATTCTGGACGTCAGTGGTAAGAGTAGGCTACTCCTCACTGATTTAACTTACCCATTCTCCAGGAGCTGCTCAGGGCCAGGAATGAGTCCTGGTGCTCAGCAACCCTGTATGGAATTCTCAGCTTCCTTTCCCTTTAGTCCAGAATCTGTATCCTCCTTGCATTCACTCTCAATGCCTTCCTTCAGAAAATCTGCTCAGAGTGTGCTCATCTTCTTGATGGTTATGGTTTCTTGGTGGGAGAAGCTCTTTCTGGCTGTGTCTAATCAGCCATCATGACTCCTCTCTCCTAGATTTTAGTGTTTGGATCTGGAAAAGCAACATCCTAAGCACAACAATGATACAAGAATAAGCAGATGAGATACTGTCAGGAAAGCAAATGCATATAATATTCAATAAATAATATATTCCAGATTTAATAAATGCTTCTAAGTGCTTAATGCATTGAATGGTTACTTCATTCCCTGAAGATGAATATTTAACCTCCCTTTGGGGCAGGTGGTCAGAATCATGCTTAGAATGCCTTCTCTGAGGAAGGCATTTTTGAGAAGTGGCTACACTGTAGATTTCTATATTTCTACAAAACAAAACTGAGGAGTGGTGAGGAGAAAGGGGTAAGTTAAATCGATGAGAAGTAGCCTACTCTTACCACTGACCTCCAGAATTTTACCTGCAGGAGACCTCATGACCCCCAAGGACATTTGAGCTGGTAGGGAGAGCTGCTTTGAGAGTTCACAGAGACAAGACTTCACCCTTCTCATTAGATTTCTTTACTCAAATGCCCCTCCTTACTTCTAATGTTCAAGTGAGCATTCTAGAAATTATTCTCTGTGATTCCAGGCCATTTGTGTCAGCATCTCCTGAAAGTGCAAGTTAAAAAAGAATGAAGGTTTCTGGGTTCCACCTCCGGCAGTAAAATACAGAGGGTAAAGCTTGAGAAATGAGTCCATATTTTCATAAAGCTCTTGAGCTGATTCTTAAGCATGCTGAAAACTGAGGGAGGCATTTTTGAGAAGCTGCTATAATGCAGAATTATGTACTTCTACAAAACAAAACTGATGAGTGGTGAGGAAGAGGTGTCCAAGATCCTAGAAATTTCTGGAGTTTGAGGCTTAGAAGATAGCAGCTTCTAGCCTTGCTCAACCCCTAACTGGCTGCATGAACCTGGGCAAGTACCTGAATATAGGGTAGGCCCAAACAGCCAATGATTCTTAAAACTGGGAGCCAATTCTGTCCTGAAATGCTGCTCAAGTTTTAGAAACAGCACTGCTGTCTATCATAAACTGATCTTGGCAAATCTGACTGTTCAACAATATTCAGGCCCATTTGTTAAACTTAAATTCTTCTACATGTTCATTCCCTCCACAATTTTGTTTTCTTAATTACGGTTTTGAAAATGTTGTGGATAGAGTAGGTGTATATATTTGTGGGGCACATGAGATGATTTGATGCAGGCATGCAATGTGAAATAGGCACATCATGGAGAATTTGGTGTCCATCCCCTCAAGCATTTATCCTTGAATTACAAGCACTTCAATTACATCCCTTAAGTTATTTAAAAATATACAATTATTATTGACTATACTCACCCTCTTATGCTAATAGTAGGACTATTCATTGTATTTTTTTTTTTTTTGTACCTATTAACCTTCTCCACCTCCCCACCAGCTCCCCCACTATCCTTGCTGGTATCTGGTAACCAGCCTTCTACTCTAGCTCCATGAGTTCAGTTGTTTTTTATTTACTTTTCTTTATTATTATTATATTTCAAGTTCTAGTGTACATGGGCAGAACGTGCAGTTTTGTTACATAGATATACAAGTGCCATGTGGTTTGCTGCACACATCAACCCATTACCTACGTTAGGTATTTCTCCTAATGCTATCCCTCCCCTAGCACTCCACCCGCCACAAGGCCCCGGTGTGTGATGTTCCCCTCCCTGTGTCCATGTGTTCTCATTGTTCAACTCCTACTTTATAAGTGAGAACATGTGTTTGGTTTTCTGTTCTTGTGTTAGTTTGCTGAGAATGGTGGTTTCCAGCTTCATCTGTGTCCCTGCAAAGGATATGAAACTCATACTTTTTTATAGTTGCATAGTATTCTATGGTGTATATGTGCCACCTTTCTTTTTATCCAGTCAATCATTGATGGACATTTGAGTTGGTTCCAAGTCTTTGCTATTGTGAATAGTGCTGCAAAAATAAGTGTGCATGTGTCTTTATATACCCAAAGGATTATAAATCATTCTACTATACCCAGTAATGGGATTGTTGGGTCAAGTGGTATTTCTGGTTCTAGATTCTTGATGAAGTGACACACTGTCTTCCACAATGGTTGAACTAATCTACACTCCCACCAACAGTGTGAAAGTGTTCCTATTTCTCCACATCCTCTCCAGCACCTGTTTCCTGACTTTTTAATGATCGCCATTGTAACTGGCATGAGATGGTATCTCGTTGTTTTGATTTGCATTTCTCTAATGACCAGTGATGATGAGCTTTTTTTTTCTATATTTGTTGGCTGCATAAATATCTTCTTTTGAGAAGTATCTGTTCATATCTTTTGCCCACGTTTTGATTTTTTCTTTCTTGTAAATTTAAGTTCCTTCTAGATTCTGGATATCAGCCCTTTGTTAGATACATTGCAAAAATTTTCTCCCATTCTGTAGGTTGCTTTTTTACTCTGATAGTTTCTTTTGCTGTGCAGAAGCTCTTTAATTTAATTAGATCCCATTAGTCAAATTTGGCTTTTGTTGCCATTGCTTTTGGTGTTTTAGTCATAAAATCTCCGTCCATTCCTTGTCTGAATGGTATTGCCTAGGTTTTCTTCTAGGATTTTTATGGTTTTATGTCTTACATTTAAGTCTTTAATCCATCTTGAGTTAATATTTGTATATGGTGTAAGGAAGCGGTCCAGTTTCAGTTTTCTGCATATGGCTAGCCAGTTTTCCCAATACCATTTATTAAATAGGGAATCCTTTCCCCATTGCTTGTTTTTGTCAGGTTTGTCAAAGATCAGATATTTGTAGATGTGTAGTTTTATTTCTGAGGCCTCTGTTCTGTTGATAAATATGTATATCTGTTTTGGTACCAGTACCATGCTGTTTTGGTTACTGTAGCCTTGTAGTATAGTTTGAACTCAGGTAGCATGAGGCCTCCAGCTTTGTTCTTTTTACTTAGATTGTCTTGGTTATGAGGGCTCTTTTTTGGTTCCACATGAAATTTAAAGTAGATTTTTCCAATTCTGTGAGAAAGTCTGGTTGCTTGATGAGGTTAGCACTGAATCTATAAATTACTTTGGGCAGTATTGCCATTTTCATGATATTGATTCTTCCTATCCATGAGCATGGAATGTTGTTCCATTTGTTTGTGTCCTCTCTTATTTCCTTGAGCAGTGATTTGTAGTCCTCCTTGAAGAGGTCCTTCATATCCCTCTTAAGTTTTATTCCTAGGTATTTTATTCTCTTTCTAGCAATTGTGAATGGGAGTTCACTCATTATTTGGCTCTTTGTTATTGCTGTATAGGAATTCTCATGATTTTCACACATTGATTTTGTATCCTGAGACTTTGTGGAAGTTGCTTATCAGCTTAAGGACATTGTGGGCTGAGGTGGTGGGGTTTTCTAGATACACAGTCATGTCATCTGCAAATAGAGACAATTTGACTTCCTGTTGTCCTACTTGAATACCATTTATTTCTTTCTCTTAACCTGACTGCCCTGACCAGAACTTCCAATACTATGTTGAAGAAAAGTGGTGAGAGAGGGCTCCTTGTCTTGTGCGGTTTTCAAAGGGAATGCTTCCAGCTTTTACGCATTCAGTATGATATTGGCTGTGGGTTTGCCATAATAGCTCTTATTATTTTGAGATACATTCCATCAATACTTAGTTTACTGAGTGTTTTTAGCCTAAAGGGGTGTTGAATTTTGTTGAAGGTCTTTTCTGCATCTTTTGAGATAATCATGTGGCTTTTGTCATTGGTTCTGTTTATATGATGGATTACGTTTAATGATTTGCATATGTTGAACCAGCCTTGTATCCCAGGAATAAAGCCAAATTGATAGCGGTGGATAAGCTTTTTGATGTGCTGCTGGATGTGGTTTGCCAGTATTTTATTGAGGATTTTCACATCGATGTTCATCAGGGATATTGGCCTGAAATTTTCTTTTTTCATTGTGTCTCTGCCAGGTTTTGGTATTGGGATGATGGCCTCATGAAATGAGTTAGGGAGGATTCCCTCTTTTTCTAGTGTTTGGAATAGTTTCAGAAGTAATGGTACCAGCTCCTCTTTGTACGTCTTGTAGAATTCGGCTGTGCATCCATCAGGTCCTGGGCTTTATTTTGGTTGGTAGGCTATTGCTTACTCAATTTCAGAACTTGTTATTTGTCTATTCAGGGATTCGACTTCTTCCTGGTTTAGACTTGGGAGGGTGTATGTGTCCAGGAATTTATCCATTTCTTCTAGATTTTCTAGTTAATTTGTGTAGAGATGTTTATAGATTATCTGATGGTAGTTTGTATTTTTGTGGGATCAGTCACGATATCCCCTTTATCATTTCTTTATTGCATCTATTTGATTCTCTTTTCTTGGTCATGCTAATGGTCTATTTTGTTAATCTTTTCAAAAACAGCTCCTGGCTTCATTGATTATTATTATTATTTTTTAAAGCTTTTCGTGTCTCTGTCTCCTTCAGTTCTGCTCTTATCTTAGTTATTTCTGGTCTTCTGTTAGCTTTTGAATTTGTTTGCTCTTGCTTCTCTAGTTTTTAATTTTGATGTGAGGGTGTCAATTTTAGATCTTTCCTGCTTTCTCTTGTGGGCATTTAGTGCTATAGATTTCCCTCTACACACTGCTTTAAATGTGTCCCAGAGATTCTGGTATATTGTCTGTTTGTTCTCATTGGTTTCAAAGAACATCTTTATTTCTGCCTTAATTTCGTTATTTACCCAGCAGTCATTCAGGAGCAGGTTGTTCAGTTTCTATGTTGTTGTATGGTTTTTAGTGAGCTGCTTATTCCTGAGTTCTAATTTGATTGGACTATGGTCTGAAAGACTTTTTTTTATGATTTCCATTCTTTTGCATTTGCTGAGGTGTGTTTTAATTCCAATTATGTGGTCAGTTTTAGAATAAGTGAGATGTGGTGCTGAGAAGACTGTATATTCTGTTGATTTGGAATGCAGAGTTCTATAGATGTCTATTAGCTGTGCTTGGTCCAGAGCTGAGTTCAAGTCCTGAATATCCTTGGTAATTCTGTCTCGTTGATCTGTTGTGTAATATTGACAGTGGGGTGTTAAAGTTTCCCACTATTATTTTGTGGGAGTCTAACTCTTTTTGTAGGTCTCTAAGAACTTGCTTTGAGTCTGGGTGCTCCTGTTTTGGGTGCATATATATTTAGGATAGTTAGCTCTTCTTGTTGCATTGATCCCTTTGCCATTATGTAATGCCCTTCTTTGTCTCTTTTAATCTTTGTTGATTTAAAATTTGTTTTATCGGAGATGAAGATTTTAACTGCTGCCTTTTTTTGCTTTCCATTTGCTTGTTAAATATTTCTCCATCCCTTTATTTTGACCTATTGTGTCTTTGCATGTGAGATGTGTCTCCTGGATACAGCCCACTGATGGGTCTTGACTCTTTATCCTGTTTGCCAGTCTGTGCCTTCTAATTGGCTCATTAAGCCCATTTACATTTAAAGTTAGTTTTGTTATGTGTGAATTTAATCCTGTCATCATGATGCTAGCTTGTTATTTTGCACATTAGTTGATGCAGTTTCTTCTTAGTGTCATTGGTCTTTGTATTTTGGTGTGTTTTTGCAGTGAGGGGATTTTCCTTTCCATATTTTGTGCTTTCTTTAGAAGCTCTTGTAAGGCAGGCCTGGTGGTGACATAATCTCTCAGTATTTTCCTCTCTGTAATGATTTTATTTCTCCTTCACTTATGAAGCTTAGTTTCACTGAATATGAAATTCTGTGTTGAAAATTCTTTAAGAATGTTGAATATTGGCCTCCACTCTCTTCTGACTTGTAGGGTTTCTGCAGAGAGATTTGCTGTTAGTCTGATGGGCTTCCCTTTGTGGGTAAGCCAACCTTTCTCTCTGGCTGCCCTTAACATTTTTTTTCATTTTACCCTTTGTGAACCTAACGATTATGTGTCTTAGAGTCGCTGTTCTCAAGGAGTATCTTAGTGGTGGTTTCTGTATTTTTTGAATTTGGATGTTGGCCTCTCTTGCTAGGTTGGGGAAGTTCTCCTGGATTATCTCCTGAGGAGTGTTTTCCAACTTGGTTTCATTCTCCCTATCACTTTCAGGTACACCAATCAAACGTAGATTTGGTCTTTTCACATAGTCCCAAATTTCTTGGAGGCCTTGTTCGTTCCCTTTCTTGTTTCTCTAATCTTGTCTTCTTTATTTCATTAAGTTGATCTTCAATCTGTGATATCCTTTCTTCTGCTTGATCGATTTGGCTATTGATACTTGTGTATGCTTCACGACGTTCTTGTGCTGGATTTTTCAGTTCCATCAGGTCATTTATGTTCTTCTCTAAACTGGTTATTCTAGTTAGCATTTCCTGTAACCTTTTATCCAGGTTCTTAGCTTGCTTGCATTGGGTTAGGACATGCTCCTTTAGCTCGAAGGAGTTTGTTATTACCCACCTTCTGAAGCCTACTTCTGTCAGTTCATCAAACTCATTCTCTGTCCAGTTTTGTGTCTTTGCTGGAGTGGAGTTGCTATCATTTGGAGAAGAGGCGTTCTGGTTTTTGGAATTTTCAGCATTTTGTGCTGGTTTTCCCTCATCTTGGTGAATTTATCTACCTTTGAACTTTGATGCTTATGGCCTTGTGTGGGTGTCCTTTTTGTTGTTGTTACTGATTTCTATTTGTTTTCTAACAGTCAGGTCCCTCTTCTGTAGGTCTCCTGGAGTTTGCTGGAGGTCCACTCCAGACCCTGTTTGCCTGGGTATCACCAGTGGAGGATGCAGAACAGCAAAGATTGCTGACTGCTCTTTCCTCTGAAAGTTTGGCCCCAGAGGAGCACCTGCCTGATGCCAGCCAGAGCTCTTTTGTATGAGGTGTCTCTCAACATTTGCTGGGATGTGTCTCCCACTCAGGAGGCATGGGGGTCAGGGACCCACTTAAGGAGGCAGTGTGTCACTTAGCTGAGCTCAAGCGCTGTGCTGGGAGATCTGCTGCTCTCTTCAGAGCCAGCAGGTAGCAATGTTTGTTTGCTGAAGCTGCACCCACAGACTCCTCTTCCTCTAGGTGCTCTGGGAGATGGCAGTTTGATCTATAAGCCCCTGACTGGGGCTGCCATCTTTCAGAGATGCCCTGCCGAGTGAGGAGGAATCTAGAGAGGCAGTCTGGCCACAGCCACTTTGTTGCACTGTGGTGAGTTTGGCCCAGTCCAAACTTTCCAACAGCTTTCTTAACACTGTGAGGGGAAAACCACCTATTTAAACCTCAGTAATGGTGAACGCCCCTCCCCCACACCAAGCTCGATTGTTCCAGGTAGACTTCAGACTGCTGTGCTGGCAGCGAGAGTTTCAAGCCAGTGGTTCTTCACTTGCTGGGCTCCATGGGAGTGGGACCCACTGAGCAAGACCACTTGGCCCCCTGGCTTCAGCACCCTTTCCAGGGAAGTAAACAGTTCTGTCTCACTGGGGTTCCAGGTGGCACTGGGATATGAATAAACTCCTGCAGCTAGCTCAGTGTCTGCCCAAACAGCCACCTAGTTTTGTGCTTGAAACCCAGGGCCCAGGTAGTGTCGGCACATGAGGGGATCTCCTGGTCTGCAGATTGCAAAAACTGAGAAAAGCATAGTATTTAGGCTGGATAGCACAGTCCCTTATGGCTTCCCTTGGCTAAGGGAGATAGTTTCCTGGCCCGTTACACTTCCTGGGTGAGGTAACGCCCCATCCTGCTTTTGCTCGCCCTCCATGTGCTGCACCCATGGTCTAACCAGTCCCAATGAGATGAACTCAGTACCGCAGTTGGAAATGCACAAATCACCAGCCTTCTGCATTGGCCTCGCAGGGATCTGCAGACCCAAGCTGTTCCTATTCGGCCATCTTCCCAGATCCAGTCAGATTTGCTTTTTTGAGGTTATTTTCTAGTTTCTGTAGGTTGCTTTATTATTTTCTATTTTGTCTCCTCTGACTGTATTTTCAAACAGCCTGTCTTCAAGCTCATTAATTCTTCTGTTTGACCAATCCTACTATTAAAAGTCTGTTGCATTCTTCAATATGTCCATTGCATTTTTCAGCTCCATAATTTGTTTCTTTTAAAGTTATTTCAATCTCTTTGTTAAATTTATCACATAGAATTCTGAACTCTCCTTCCTTGTGTTACTTTGAATTTGAGTTTCCTTAATACAGCTATTTTAAATTCCCTGTCTAGGTCACATATCTGTTTCTCCTGGATTGGTCTCTGGTGCCTTATTTAGTTCATTTGGTGAGGTCATGTTTTCTTGGATAGTGTTGATGCTAGCAGACGTTCTTTAGTGTCTGGGCATTGAAAGGTTAGGTGTTCAGTGTAGCCTTCACTTTCTGACCTTATTTTGTAGCTGTCCTTCCTGGGAAGGTTTTCTAGATATTTGAAAGGACTTGGGTGTTATGATCTAAGATGTGTCTGCTTTGGTGGGCATCCCAAGCCAAGTAATGTTGTGGTTCTTGCAGACTTACAGAGGCACTGCCTTGATGGTCTTGGACAAGATCTGGACGAGTTCTCTGGACTACCAGTCAGTGACCCTTGTTCTTTTCCCTTACTTTCTCCTAAAAATACAGTGTTCGTTCTAAGTCATCTAAAGCTGGGGGTGGAGTGACACAAGTACCCCCTGTGGCCACCACCACTATGACTGCACTGGGTCAGACCTGAAGCCAGCACAGCACTGTCCCAGCAAGGCCTGCTGTAACCTGTCCCTGACCCAAGGCCTGCTATAACCAGTTTCCGGCTACTGCCTATGTTCGCTGAAGGGTCTAGGGTTCTATAATTAGCAGGTGGTAAATTAGCCAGGCCTATGTCCTTCCCTTTAGGGAGAGGGTCCCCCAAACCCCAGGTGGGCCCAGAAGTTCTGCTTCGGAGCTGGGGACTAGAGTCAAAGCCTTAGTCTACCTGGTATTCTATTGACTGTGGCTAAGCTGTTACTTAAGCCACAAGATGGAGCCCTTCCCACTCTTCCCTCCTTCTCAAAGGCAGAGGAGCCTCATCCTGTAGCCACTGCCAACCCAGGCCATGATGAGTACTGCCAGACTAACACTCATCTTCCCTTAAGGCCCACAGTCTCTAAAGTCAGCTTGTCATGAATGTTACCTGGCCTGGGACTCACCTTTCAGGGCAGTGGGTTTCCCTCTGACCCAGGGAAGGTCCAGAAATGCCATCCAAGAGTCATAAACTGGAATCAGGGATTCTAGGAGCCCTCTTGGTGCTCTAGTCCCCTGTGGTAGTGGTGGTACCTATGGTGCGATACAAAGTCCCTTTTACTTTTCCTTCTGCTTTTCTCAAGCAGAAGGAGTTTTATCCTATAGCCGCAGCAGCTGGCTATGTGCTGAGTCTCACCTGAAACCAGAAGTCTCAGAGGCTCACCCAAGGCCTTCTATGTAGTACCTGTGTATTACTAGTGGTTATTTAAAGTCCACGGGCTCTTCGGTTAGCGGGTGATGAATGCTGGCAGGAGTGGGTCCTTTCCTTCAAGGCAGTAGGTTCCCTTCTGGCCCAGGGTGTGTCCAGAAATGTCATCTATGAGCTAGGCCCTCGAATAGGGGCCTCATGACTCTGGCACCCTATTTTGCTGTGACTGAGCTGGTATCTTAGATGTAAGACAATATCCTCCCTACTCTTCCCTCTCAAGTGGAAGGAAGGGGTCTCTTGGAGTCGTGAGTTGTAGCCTAGGGTTAGAGGAGGTGTGATGCGAGCACTCCCTTGGCTGCCACAGCCAGTGTCCACTATCTCTGGGCTTAGTTCAGCCCTAGGACTTGCCTAAGAGTTGTAGTCCTTATGGCCTAGACCGCCTTTCGAGTTGACTTGGAGACAGAGTGCTGTAGCCCTCGGTGGCAAGGTTTGGAGGCACTCAAGCTCAGACCTCTGGGACTGGTGATTCCCCTCTGGCTAGGGCTGGCTTAAATGTTCCCTCTGTGGTTGGGTGTCAGCCGAGTTTGGTCTGGTTTTCCTTTCTGCTCTAACAGGACAACAGTGAGTTCAGTGCCTCACAATTGCTGTATTCTCCCTCCCCCAGCACCCAAGAGAATCTCGCCATACCATGCCACCAAGGCAGGGAGTGGGGAAGGGGGTCACAACAGTGATTCAGGACTGTTTTTAGTCTCTTCAGTGTCTCTTTCAGTGATATGAAGTTAAAAGCAGGTACTATGAGTGCTTACTTGATTTTTGGTTCTTATGAAGGTGTTTTTTCTGTGTAGGTAGTTGTTAACTTGGTGTCCTTATGGAGGGCATGATTGGTAGATCTTTATATTCTGCCATTTTGCTCTGCCCTCTCTCTGTCAACAATTTCCTTACCAGGTGGCATTTTATGTTGAAAAGAGCCTTAAACCAAATTCTACCAAATCTTCCCATTTTTAATGAGTAAGGATACATTAAAATAGTTATACTACCTATTCTTGTAAGCCCAGAAAGGCCCTTATTCTCTGACTTTCGGCGTTACTCTAAGCATCTAGAATGAGAGGCTCCCTGTGAGCCAGTGAAACACCATTCTGGTGAGTAGATGTGAACTTCCTATTTGGGTAAGATGATAGTCCTCTGCGGAGTGAAAGGGACATAGGACCAAATACGGCCCTGGATTGTCCCAAGATATTAAGACACTAGGCTTGCTGATTTTATTCTCCTGTTTTAAGAAAGGTTAGTGCGGCCCCAAGTGTCTTTCTAACCCATGATATATCCTGAATTTTACTTATTTCCATTTATTTCACCAGAGAAAAATGATTCCTAATATTCTTTATGCTAAGAAACCCTCTGGTGTTGATTTCGGTAAGCATCTTTGAAGTTCTTACTAAAGCACTCTGGAGGCTGGCATACCTGATAAGTGAATTTCAGCTGTTAACCAGATGCCTTTTGATTTTTACATAGTCTGCACTGAGCAATTTTGAAATGACTACATAGCAAGTATTAGTACATGACCATTTCATTTTTATCTAGTAGTCATTGGCCTCAAAGTTTGGAAGTACCTTATCAATCTGTATAAAGTCTTGAATTAAAGGTGTAATAATACTAGATGGTCCAACTGAGGATGTGTTTTAGATATATTTAAAATCTGAAAGAGCAGTATTGGGGAAATTGTAATTGCCTTACGCATTTCTAGTATTCTCCCTTCTACCACAAGGGGGCAGCATTAGCCCCAATTGAGGGCCCAGTATTGACAACTATAATCTTACGGTCTCTCCTAGTCATTGGTGTTGCTAAAAAGGATTCAAAAAGCCATCACGCTAAACTGAGCACCTAAATGGGTAGGTGCAGGTTGGGCTTGAAGCTATTTAGCAGCAGGGGCAGGAAAGAGCTGATCTGTTCTCTGAGTAGAAAGACCTGGGAATTGGGAGTGTGGGTGGTGTATGAGGAGTGATTTGGGGCAGGTGGGGAAGAGCCATCAGCCACACAAGACAGGTCACCTGAGGTGACAAAACAAGTGGGGAATCTCTGGCCTCAGGATAACAGAAAGGACTTGAAAAACAGGGATGTCTAATAGGGATTTTCTGTTTGTGTGATGCAGAATGGAATGCTTTCTTGCTGAGGGTCTTATGTGTTTTGATGCTTTGGAAGTGAAGTCAAAATTCAGCAGTCATGAAATTAGTGCCAGAGGTGACTTTGGGAATGTGACACTCCTAGGAAATTATACAAATATTAATAAAGGCAGTGGCCCTTCTATAGCATGGGGCCTGGTGATTTGAGAAAATCTCGTTTACATTTTAAATTGCACAGTGACCCCACTCTCAGGCTAAAATCAGTGATTTATTTCAACAAATATTTCTGAAGGAACTGTTAGCTAGGTGCTGTAGGGAGACAACACATCTCTAATTTAAATGTTTGTGTCAATGACTGTTATATTTTGAAGCAACTGCACTGTCTAATTCAGAATATCCCGAGAGGGATGGACCTATTGCCATAGTTGTCAGTTTTGTCTACATGTTGGAATCACTTGGAGTTACTTAAAGCTTTTTAAATAACACACAAACACACATATTCCTAACCCAACATTGTTGGTGTTCTCCGTATTTTTTTTCCAATTCCACATGGGAATCAAAGAAACCTAAGTTTCTTCTTTATTAAAAATTATTTTTTTTAGATGGAGTTTTGCTCTTGTTGCTCAGGCTGGAGTGCAATGGTGTGGTCTCTGCTCACAGCAACCTCTGCCTCCCAGGTTCAAATGATTCTTCTGACTCAGCCTTGCAAGTAGCTGGCATTATAGTTGCCCATCACCACGCCCAGCTAATTTTTGTACTTTTAGTAGAGACAGGGTTTCACCACGTTGGCCAGACTGGTCTCAAACTCCTGACCTCCGATGATTCGCCTGCCTCAGCTTCCCAAAGTGCTAGGAATGCAGGTGTGAGTCAATGCGCCCAGCCTAAATGTTCTTCTTAATGCTCCTGTTCTTCAGTGATGCACAATTTCTAAAATGTCACTTTCTCTTTTTTAGCTTCCACAGTGGCATAACAAGGCAATGGGAATTCACTCTACAAATCCCAATACCACAAGAAGTTATCTTTAAGGTCTCCAGGGATGAGATAATCTACATACTTCCTCATGTCTGTTACGATGGTATTCTAGCCCAACATAATCATGTCCGTCTCTTGGAATGCATTGTGTGGACTTTAACTTTCATGGTTCTCCTCTACTAATGAAGTCAGTCGCTTTAAAAAATGTTCAGAGTGGTCGGGCGCGGTGGCTCAAGCCTGTAATCCCAGCACTTTGGGAGGCTGAGACGGGCGGATCACGAGGTCAGGAGATCGAGACCATCCTGGCTAACA
>NW_012115788.1:2257680-2263728 GCF_000951035.1 Colobus angolensis palliatus | reverse complement strand
GTTCAAAGAAACTAATAAAGGATTATAAATAACAAAAGGACATGACCTAAGTCAAGCCAAGTCCAGCCATTCTTGCTTAAAATTCTGGAACAAAGATATTAATGATATTCCTATCTAATTTTATTATAACAAGCAGACAATCATTCTATCTTTTTTTTTGAGATGGTCTCATTCTGCCACCCAGGCTGGAGTGCAGTGGTATGATTTTGGCTCACTGTTACTTCTACTTCCTGAGTTCAAGTGATTCTTCTGCCTCAGCCTCCCAAGTTGCTGGGAATAGTGCTGCCATGCCTGGCTAATTTTTTTTTTTTTTTTTTTTTTTGTTTTTAGTAGAGATGAGGTTTCACCCTGTTAGCCAGGATGGTCTAGATCTCCTGACTTCATGATCCACCCGCCTCGGCCTCCCAAAGTGCTGGGATTACAGGTGTGAGCCACCGCTCCCGGCCTCTTTCATCATTTCTTTGACTATGCCTAGGGACCATCAGTAACCCAAATGAAAAATGATCTTTGTTCTTTTCTGCTTTTGCTTATTGCTGGTTTTTGGCTCTTCTAATCAAATGAGTCATTCCTGGAATGTTCCGTTTGTTTTATGGTTGTGGCACCCCAGGAAAGCAGGGCAGCTCACCTGCCCCACTCCACAGCTGACTGTAGCTGAGAAAGCTCCCCACATCTGTGTCTATAATAAAAAGCCTACAAAAGCAAAATAAATCATGTTTCCACCTCCGTTTTTTCCTGCACATTAAAGGCTGATCACTGAAAGTCATGATCTTGGCTCTGAATTGGGTTGCAGCATTTGATCTGATGGCACAAAGCGGGATCAATATCTGCCACCGTAAAAAGTCAATGGAACATAAATTAAGAAGAGAAAATTTTCTAACTCTGGCCCCAAGCAGTGACTAGTTGGGTGCAAGCCATACCTTTGGGCAATGAAAAAAAGAAAGCAGCTTTACTTAACAGCAGGGTAGACTATACTAGGATTATATTTTGTGCTATTCCTACTTCTCTTTATTGATCTGCAAATAATGAATTGAAGCATGATGATTCTCTCTCCAAAGTTACTCAAGAGTTTACTAAAATGTTACCAGAAAGTTTCTAACTGTGGCTGTATGTGAAACCAGTCCAGGCACTGGTGACTGCTGACTATAAGCATTTTTGATAATACAAGATTATACTGGTCTGTCCAAGACAAGCTCTTATCTAACATCGGTAAGAATGTATTAAGGTTGTAATTCAGTTGGCTGTTGAGACAAATGTGTCTCCTTTTTGTTCTTGATTGTGGCCATCATGCCTTTTCCTGACATGAGGCTCAGGCTTTTTAAATTTCCAAAAATGAACATATACTTTTCTTTCTGATAATAAAATCAATGCAGATTTTTTTGAGGAAAATAATTCAAGAAACCCACAAGAGTAAAAGAAGAAAATAAACCTTACTTATTCCACCATCACCCAGCAATTGTTACTGCTTATATGTTAGCATGTCTATTTCCAGTCCTTTACTTTTTTCTTGTGCTGTCACATGCATGCATTTCAAAAGTGGGAAGGTAGTACAGACGGCCTTGCCTTATGATGGTTCAACTTATGATTTTCAATGTTAGCATGGTGTGAAGGTGATATGCATTTAGTAGAAATTGCACCTTGAGTTTTGATGTTTTCCTGGGCGAGTGATATGCCCTGCAATACGCTCTAATGATGCCAGGTAGTGGCAGTGAACTGCAGCTCCCAGTGAGCCACAGACACACATCATCATGAGGGTAACCAACGGATGTTCTGTAGTGTACTGTGTTGCCAGGTGATTTTGCTCAACTGTAGGCCCATGCAAGTGTTCCTTCTGAGTGCATTTAAGGAAGGCTAGGCTAAGCAACGATGTTCAGAAGATCAGGTGTATTACATGTATTTTGAATTTACAATGGATTTAACAGGATGTAACCCCATTGTAAGTTGAGGAGCGCCTATACAGGTAGTAGGTGATCTTTCTGGAAACATAGGTAGTACCCTCTTTTGTAGCATTCATTGAGAATTACCTACAGAGATTTAATGCAGATTGAGGTCAAAGTGTCACATGAATTACTAATAAAGTCTAGATTGCAGGATGTTTTTACAGCTGTAGGCAGGAGGACTTCCTAATGCTGAGGCTTATTATCGAATAGATTTCCTTATCTAGCTACACACATTTCAAAAGTATATTGCTGGATTACAGGAGTGTCTTCATGTGAGGCCGTCTCCTTTAAAACTAATAGTATTGGAAGTCAGAAAAGAACCTGGACTTTGATAACTCACTCCCTGGAAAGCAGAGGGGAAAGTGCTGGGCTATGCATATCTGTTTTATTTTCAAACCCAATCACTTCTTTCTGTGAAAGGATTGGGGGTAGAGGGGGGAGTGTACTGCTAATGAGGTTTTCTTTACCTAAAAGGGTGGAAAATAAGCTCTGTCATTATAATCTACTTTATTCACTTAATATAATATGTTCATCTTCACATATTCTTCTACTGTGTGTGCCTTGGATTGAAAGTAATAAAAAGTTTAAAAACCAGTATAAACTTAGCAGCAGCAGCAGAGAGGGCAGTTCTGTTAAAGAAGTAGAAGAGTCTACAGGAATCTAGAAGCACCCCAACTATTTTAGCTCTCAAAGGACAGGAACTAAGGCAACTCCAGAGATTGTTCATGCTGTGAGATCTGATAATGATATATGAGGATATAGCTCACTTACATCATCCAGAACACCATTGTCTCCCGAGTTGTGATGGTTAAATCACTATTTTTAGTTTCCCTATTAGTTATCTAATTTGAATGTTATAATCAAACTACTCTTTGCCTTTGTTAACTTTTAACTATATCCTCAAACTCCAAACTCCCCTCTCATCTTACAGATAGTTGTTAATACCTCCTTTGCCTGTCTTCAACCTCCCTCCAATTCTAGTGGTGTGAACTGAATGTATTCTCCCCAAATTTGTAGGCTGAAACTTAATCTCCAATACAATGCTGTTAGGAGGTGGGAACTTTGGGAGATGATTAAGTCATGAAAATGGAGCCCATGTGAGTGAGATTAATGCCATTATAAGGCAATAAGAGTCCAGATTTGTCTCTTTCCACTGTGAGAGGACACAGGGAGAAGATGCCTTCTATGAACCAGAAAGTGGGCCCTCACCAGACACCGAATCTGTTGGCACCCTCAACTTCTCACCCTCCAGAACTGTGAGAATTAAGTGTTTGTTTATAAGCTTCTCTGTTTATGGTATTTTGCTATGGTGTCCCTAATGAACTAAGACATCTGATCAGCTGTAACATGGTTCAATGTCATTAAGGGAGATGATTTTAATGTATTTTTCGTAACTACAATTAAGGTCTTCTAACAAGTTGATTCTAAAAACAGAATACTAACACACAGTAATGCTTGCATTAATATGATATGTAAAGTTGTCAAGTGCTCTGAAAATTCTTTTGTACATTTCAGTATTATAAATCCTGTTCCACTCAAGGCAAAGAGTCTCCTTTCCCATATTCCATCAATGACTCAAAATCATTCCTCATTTTAGTGTCTTCATATATAATTCATGACATACTTATATGGATTTTTTTCTAAAAACAGCTTTATTGAGATATTACTTACATACCATGAAATTAATCCTTTGTAAGTATAAAATTTAATGCCCTTTAAGCCAGTTTATAGAGTAGCACGACCATCACCATATGCAGAGTTAGAATATTTCCATTGCCCCAAAAAGCTCCCTTGTGTTTCTTTGTAGACAATTCCTGCTCTCACCCTTAGCTCCAGGCAAGCACTACTTTGCTTTTTGTCTCTGCACATTTACTCTTTGTACATGTCATAAAAATAGAATCACAGAATATGTGGTCTTTCGTGTCTGGCTTGTTTCACTTAGCATGTTTTTGAAGTTCATCTATGTTACAGCATGTATCAGTACTTCGACTTAAAAAATTATTGGGCCAGGCATGGTGGCTCACACCTCTAATCCCAGCGTTTTTGGAGGCCGAGGTGGGCGCATAATTTGAGATCAGGAGTTCAGGACCAGCCCGACCAACACAGTGAAACCCCATCTGTACTGAAAATACAAAAAAAAATTAGCCAGGCATGGTGGTGTGCACCTCTAGTCCCAGCTACTCAGGAGGCTGAGGAAGGAGAATCGCTTGAACCAGTAGGCGGAGATTGCAGTGAGCTGAGATTGTGCCACTGCACTCCAGCCTGGGTGACAGAGAGACTCGATCTCAAACAACAACAAAAATTGAATGGTGTCCCAATGTATAGATATACATTTTGTTCATTCACCGGTTGATGGGCATTTAAATTGTTTCTACTTTTTGGCTATTAGGAGTAATACTGTTTTAACATTTGCATGTGAGTCCTTGTGTAGACATACTTTTTCATTTCTCTTTGGTAGATATTTAGGAGTCGAATCATTAGGCTATATAGTAAGTATGGGTATATATGTGTGTCTGTGTGTGTGTGTATATATATAAATAAATATGTAAATAATGTTTAACTGTTAAACATTAAAACCTGCCAAACAGTTTCCCAAGGTGGGTGTAACATTTTACATTAACTTTCATACATTGCTAAAGGGACATATTCTCCATATTCTCACCAACACTTGGTGTTACCATTTTTCTGGGTTAAAGTCATTCTAGTGATTGTACAGTGGTATTTCATTGTGGCTTGAAATTGCATATCCTGAATCACTAATGATATTAAGAATGGGGAGTTACTGTTTAATGGGTACAGTGTTTCTATTTTTCAGGGTGAACAGAGTTCTGGAGATTATGGTGATTGGATTCACAACATTGTGAATGTATTTAATACCACTGCAGTTATATACTTAAAAATGCTCAATATGATAAACTACTTATGTCTTTTATCACAACAAAGATATAAAAAAAAGACCCAATTGTTCACTATTAACTATCTTTAAAAAAAAGTATGTGTGTGTGTTTGCGTGTGTGTGTGTATATATATAAAAATGTATTTCAATAGCTTTTGGGGGTATTAATGGTTTTTGGTTACGTGGATGAATTTTATAGGGGTGAAATGTGAGATTTTAGTGCACCTGTTACCTGAGTGGTATACATTGTACCAATGTTTAGTGTGTTTTTTTTTTAACTCTCACCCTCCTTCCACCTTCTGAGTTTCCAGTGTCCATTATACCACTCTGTATGCCTTTGCATACCCACAACTTAGCTCCCAGTTATAGAGAATATATGGTATGTGGTGTTTCATTCCTGAGTTACTTAGAATAATGGCCTCTGGCTCAATCCAAGTTGCTGCAAAAGACATTGTCTCTTTTTTTTTTTATGGCTGATTAGTATTCCATGGTGTATTTATCCACTCATCAGCAAGTGGACATTTAGGTTGGTTCCATATCTTTGAAATTGTGCATTGTGTTGTGATAAACATATGCATGCAAGTGTCTTTCTAATACAATGACTTCTTTTCCTCTGGGCAGATACCCAATAGTGGGATTACTAGATTGAATGGTAGATTTACTTTTAATTTTTTGAGAAATCTTCATACTGTTTTCCATAGAGGTTGTACTAATCTACATTCCCATCAACACTGTATAAGTGTCCCCTTTTCACCACATCTATGCCAATGTTTATTGTTTTTTGGTTTCTTATTTTTATTTTTAGTTTTTTATTACACTTTAAGTTCTAGGGCACATGTGCACAATGTGCAGGATTGTTACATATGTATGCATGTGCCATGTTGGTGTGCTGTACCCATTAACTCATCATTACATTAGGTATATCTCCTAATGCTATCCCTCCCTCAACTCCCCACAATAGACCTCAATGTATGATGTTCCCCTTCCTGTGTCTAAGTGATCTCATTGTTCAATTCCCACCTATGAGTGAGAACATGCAGTATTTGGTTTTCCGTTCTTGCCATAGTTTGCTGAGAATGATGGTTTCCAGCTGCATCCATGTCCCTACAAAGGACATGAACTCATCCTTTTTTATGGGCGCATAGTATTCCATGGTATATATGTGCCACATTTTCTTAATCCAGTCTGTCACTGATGGACATTTGGGTTGATTCC
>NW_012115788.1:2248952-2249531 GCF_000951035.1 Colobus angolensis palliatus | reverse complement strand
TTGATCATGGTGGATAAGCTTTTTGATGTGCTGCTGGATTCAGTTTGCGAGTATTTTATTTAGGATTTTTGCATCGATGTTCATCAGGGATGTTGGTCTAAACTTTTCTTTTTTTGTTGTGGTTCTGCCAGGCTTTGGTATCAGGATGATGTTGGCCTCATGAAATGAGTTAGGGAGGATTCCCTTTTTTTTCTATTGATTTGGAATAGTTTCAGAAGGCATGGTACCAGCTCCTCCTTGTACATCTGGTAGAATTTGGCTGTGAATCTGTCTGGTCCTGGACTTTTTTGGGTTGGTAGCCTATGATTATTGCCTCAATTTCAGAGCCTGCTATTGGTCTGTTCAGGGATGCAACTTCTTCCTGGTTTAGTCTTGGGAGAGTATGTGTGTCCAGGAATTTATCCATTTCTTCTAGGTTTTCTAATTTATTGGCGTAGAGGTGTTTATAGTATTCTCTGATGGTAGTTTGTATTTCTGTGGGGTTGGTGATATCCCCTTTATCATTTTTTTATTGCGTCTATTTGATTCTTCTCTTTTCTTCTTAGTCTTGCTAGCAGTCTATCAATTTTGTTGATCTTT
>NW_012115788.1:2243627-2248756 GCF_000951035.1 Colobus angolensis palliatus | reverse complement strand
ATTTCTGCCTTCATTTTGTTATGTACCCAGTAATCATTGAGAGGAGCAGGTTGTTCAGTTTCCATGTAGTTGAGCGGTTTTGATTGATTTTCTTAGTCCTGAGTTCTAGTTTGATTGCACTGTGGTCTGAGAGACAGTTTGTTATAATTTCTGTTCTTTTACATTTGTTGAGGAGTGCTATACTTCCAACTATGTGGTCAGTTTTGGAATAAGTACTATGTGGTGCTGAGAAGAATGTATATTCTGTTGATTTGTGGTGGAGAGTTCTGTAGATGTCTATTAGGTCTGCTTGGTGCAGAGTTGAGTTCAATTCCTGGATATCCTTGTTAACTTTCTTCTTGATCTGTCTAATGTTGACAGTGGGATGTTAAAGTCTCCCATGATTATTGTATGGGAGTCTAAGTCTCTTTGTAAGTCTCTTAGGGCTTGCTTTTTGAGTCTGGGTGCTCCTGAATTGGGTGCATATATATTTAGGATAGTTAGCTCTTCTTGTTGAATTGATCTCTACCATTATGTAATGACCTTCTTTGTCTCTTTTGATCTTTGTTTAAAGTCTGTTTTATCAGAGGCTAGGATTGCAACCCCTGCCTTTTTTTGTTTTCCATTTGCTTGGTAGATCTTCCTCCACCCCTTGATTTTGAGCCTGTGTGTCTCCATGTGAGATGGGTCTCCTGAATACAGCAAACTGATGGGTCTTGACTCTTTATCCAAATTGCCAGTCTGTGTCTTTTAATTGGAGCATTTAGTCCATTTACATTTAAGGTTAATATTATGTGTGAAGTTGATCCTGTCATTATATTAGCTGATTATTTTGCTTGTTGATGTGGTTTCTTCCTAGCATCGATGGTCTGCACATTTTGACATGTTTTTGCAATGGCTGTTACCTGTTGTTCCTTTCCATGTTTAGTGCTCCCTTCAGGATCTCTTGTAGGGCAGGCCTGGTGGAGACAAAAATCTCTAAGCATTTGCTTGTCTGTGAAGGATTTGATTTCTCCTTCAATTATGAAACTTAGTTTGGCTGGATATGAAATTCTAGGTTGAAAATTCTTTTCTTTAAGAATGTTGAATATTGGCCCCCACTGTCTTCTGGCTTGTAGAGTTTCTGCCGAGAGATCTGCTGTTAGTCTGATGGGCTTCCTTTTGTAGGTAACCCGACCTTTCTCTTTGGCTGCCCTTAACATTTTTTCCTGCATTTCAACTTTGGTGAATCTGACAATTATGTGTCTTTGAGTTGCTCTTCTCGAGGAGTATCTTTGTGGCGTTCTCTGTATTTCCTGAATTTGAATGTTGGCCTGTCTTGCTAGGTTGGGGAAGTTCTCCTGGATAATATCCTGAAGAGTGTTTTCTAACTTGGTTCTATTCTCCCCGTCACTTTCAGGCACACTGATTAGACATAGATTTGGTCTTTTCACATAATCCCATATTTCTTGGAGGCTTTGTTTATTACTTTTTACTATTTTTTCTCTAAACTTCTCTTCTCGCTTCATTTCATTTGATCTTCAATCACTGATACTTTCTTCCAGTTGAGTCGGTTACTGAAGCTTGTGCATTTGTCACATAGTTCTCGTGTCATGGTTTTCATCTGTTTATGGACTTCTCTGCATTGGTTATTCCAGTTATCCATTCTTCCATTCTTTTTTCAAGGTTTTTAGTTTCTTTGCACTGGTTACGTAGTTCCTCCTTTAGCTCTGAGAAGTTTGATCGACTGAAGCCTTCTTCTCTCAATCATCAAAGTCATTCTCTGTCCAGCTTTGTTCTGTTGCTGGCGATGAACTGCATTCTTTTGGAGGGGGAGATATGCTCTAATTTTTTGAGTTTCCAGGTTTTCTGCACTGCTTTTTCCCCATCTTTGTGGTTTTATCTGCCTTTGGTCTTTGATGGTGATGTAGTGATGGAGTTTTGGTGTGGGTGTCCTTTCTGTTTGTTAGTTTTCCTTCCAACAGTCAGGAACCTCAGCTGCAGGTCTGTTGGAGTTTGCTAGAGGTCCACTCCAGACCCTGTTTGCCTGGGTATCAGCAGTGGAGGCTGCAGAAGATAGAATGTTGCTGAACAGCGAGTGTTGCTGTCAGATTCTTGCTCTGGAAGCTTTGTCTCAGAGGTGTACCCAGCCGTGTGGGGTGTCACTCTGCACCTAGTGGGGGATGTTTCCCAGTTAGGCTACTCAGGGGTCAGGGACCCACTTGAGCAGGCAGTCTGTCCATTCTCAGATCTCACCCTCTGTGCTGGGAGAACCACTGCTCTCTTCAAAGCTGTCAGGCAGGGGCATTTACATCTGCAGAGGTTTCTGCTGCTTTTTGTTTAGCTATGCCCTGTCCCCAGAGTTGGAGTCTACAGAGGCAGGCAGGCCTCCTTGAGCTGGGGTGGGCTCCATCCAATTCGAGCTTCCTGGAGGGTTTGTTTACCTACTTAAGCCTCAGCAATGGTGGGCACCCCTCCCCCAGCCTCACTGCTGCCTTGCAGTTAGATCTCAGACTGCTGTGCTAGCAATGAGGGAGGCTCTGTGGGTGTGGGACCCTCCAGGCCAGGCGTGGGATATAATCTCCTGGTGTGCTGTTGGCTAAGACCCTTGGTAAAGGGCAGTATTAGGGTGGGAGTTACCCGGTTTTCCAGGTGTTGTGTGTCTGTTTCCTTTGGCTAGGAAAAGGAATTCCCTTCCCCCTTGCGCTTCCCAGGCGAGGCAATGCCTCGCCCTGCTTCAGCTCTCGCTGGTTGGGCTTCACCCACTGACCAGCACCAACTGTCCAACACGCCCCAGTGAGATGAACCCGGTACCTCAGTTGAAAATACAGAAATCACCCATGTTCTGTGTCACTCACACTGGGAACTGGAGGCTGGAGCTGTTCCTATTCGGCCATCTTGGGTGCCCCCTCGGATCTCTTTGCTTTTTAATAATGGTCATTCTGACTGGGGTAAAGTTTTATTTCATTGTGGTTTTAATTTGCCTTTCTTTAATTAGTGATGTTGAGCATGTTTTTCTTGTATTTTCTGACCATTGGCATACCTTTTTAAAAAGCATCTATTCATGTCATTACAAATGACTTTTTGATGGGATTATTTTTTCTTTCTGATTTGAGTTCCTTGCAGATTCTAGATATTAGTCCTTTTATCAGATGCATAGTTTGAAAATATTTTCTCCCGTTCTGTAGGTTATCTGTTTACTATTTCTTTTATTGTGCAGAAGCTTTAGTTTAATTGGGTCCCATTTATTTTTATTTTTGTTGCATGTTCTTTTGTGGCCCTCATCATAAGTTCTTTGCCTAGGCCAATGTCCGGAAGAGTTTTTCTTAGGTTCTATTCTAGAATATTTTTGGTTTTAGGTAGTAGATTTAAGTCTTTAATGCATCTTGAATTGGTTTTTGTATATGGTGAGAGATAGGAATTCAATTTCATTTTTCTACATGTGCCTATTTAGTTTTCTCAGCACCCTTTATTGAGAAAGGGTATCCTTTTACCAGTTTGTTTTTGTATGCTTTGTTGAATATCAATTGGTGGTATGTATTTGCCTTTAGTCCTGGGCTCTCAATTCTGTTCCATTTGCCTATGTATTTACTTTTGTTATAGTACCATGCTGTTTGGTCACTATAGCCTTGTAGTATAAGTTAAAGTCGAATAACTTGATGCCTCCAGGTTTGTTCTTTTTTCTAAGGGTTGAAAAAACCCTTTTGGCTATTAGGGCTCTTTTTTGATTCCATATGAATTTTATAATTGTTTTTCCTAATTCTGTGAAAATTTTAGCATTAACAATCTGATTTGAATGGCCCAAGGTTTCAGGTATATAAACATACTCTAGTCAGGCAGGATATTCTAACAACTCACAGTGATCTCAGGAGTTTGTCAAAGGCCAGTTGTAAAGACCCTTGGAATATGCAGGATTTGAGCAACCCAAGTCTCTTGAATTAATTCTTCACTGCCCAGATATTAATTGTACCAGTACAAATTGCTAAAAGTAGGTGAGCTTTTCACCACTGAATTGCATTGATAGCTTTGTAGAGAGCCCATTGACCACAAAAATAAAGGTATGTTTGTAAAGTTTCTATTCTGTTCAATTGATCTATATTTATTCTTTTCCAATACCACGTTTTCTTGATTTCTCTAATTTTGTAGTAAGTTTTGAAATTGTGTACTGTAATTCCTCCAGTACTGTTCTCCTTTTTGAATACTGGCTTTGGCTTTTGAGTTTCTATATATTTTTTAGGATAAGCCTGTCAATTTTGGCAAAAAAGTCTGCTAGGATTTTGGTAGAGATTTGGAAAGAATTGCCATCTTAATAATATTGAGTCTTTTAATCCTTGAACATGGAATATCTTTCCATTTATACATTGATCTTTAATTTTTAGTAATGTTTTCTGGTTTTCAATATATACATATTATACTTTAAAGTATTTTTATACATTTTTGATGCTATTGTGAAAGAAATTGCTTTCTAATTTAATTTTTGGATTCTTACCCTCCTAGGGAGAAGTCTTGCTGTACGACCGTATCCCCTTCTCTCCTATCTTTTACTAACTTAATACTTATTCTATTTTTTTATACAGAGTTTACATTTTGGAGCAGTTATGTTCACAGGAAAATTGAGTGGAAGGTGCAGAGATTTCCCATATAACCCCTGACACCATGCATCCCTCACCAGAGTGATACATTTGCTACAACTGATGAACCTACACTGATACATTGTCATCACTCAGTCATTAGTTTCATTAAGCTTCACTCTTGGTGTTGTACATTCTATGGGTTTGACCGATGTATAATTACACATATTCAATATTACTGTATCATACAGAGTGTTTCACTGACCTGAAAGTTCTCTATGTACCTCCTGTTCATCTCTCCCTATGCCCTAATTCATGACAGTTACAATCTTTTTACTGTTTCCATAGTTTTGCCTTTTCCAGAATGTCAAATCGATGGAATCATATAGCATGTAACCTTTCCAGATTGACTTCTTTCATTTACTAAGGTGCATTTACATTTCTTGTCTTTTCATGGCTTTTTTTTTTTTTTTTTTTTTGAGATGGAGTCTCACTCTGTTGCCCAGACTGGAATGCAGAGGCATGATCTCGGTTCACTGCAACCTGAATGTCCTGGGCTCAACTGATCTTCCAGACTCAGCCTCCCCAGTAACTGAGACC
>NW_012115788.1:2218402-2243577 GCF_000951035.1 Colobus angolensis palliatus | reverse complement strand
TTTTTTTTTAGACAGGGTCTTGCTCTGTCACTGAGGCTGGAGTGTGGTAGTATGATGCCAGCTCACTGTAGCCTGAATGTCCTGGGCTCAACTGATCTTCCAGACTCAGCCTCCCCAGTAACTGAGACCGCAAGTGCTCGCCACCATACCTGGCTAATGTTTTTGATTTTTAGTAGAGACTAGATCTCGCTATGTTGCGCATGCTGGTCTCAAACTCTTGCGCTCAAGCGATCCTCCCACCTTGGGCTCCCAAAGTGTTGGGATTACAGGTGTCGGCTACCACGTCTGGCCTTTATAGCTCATTTCTTTATAGCACTGAATAATACTCAATTGCCTCGATGTACCACAGTTTATCTTTCATGTATTTACTTACGGAGGGATATCTTAGTTGCTTCCAAGTTTTGGCAGTTATAAAGCTGCTATAAACATCCGTTTGCAGGTTTTTGTGTGGAAATAAATTTTCAACTCCTTTGGGCTACCAAGGAGCACAAGATTTGGATATTTTGTTTAGTTTTATAAGAAACTGCCAAACTGCCTTCCAAAGTAGACACATTGTTTTGCATTCTCACCAGCAATGAATAAGAGTGGCTGTTGTTCCACATCCTCACAGGCATTTAGTGTTGTCAATGTTTTGTATTTTGGCCATTCTGGTAAGTGTGTGGTGGTATCTCAGTGTTTTAATTTGTATTTTCCTGATGATATGGAACATTTTTTCATATGCTTATTTGTCATATGCATATCTTCTTTTACCGAGTGAAGTTTCTCATCTTCCTAGTTCTTTCTGTTCTTGGAGTATCACAACAAGAGTAAACAGTTGGTTTACCATACTTGAAATAATTCTTTGTGTGGTTAACAATTTCAGTTAGGTTCATTTGTTACTGCCTGTTTTTCAGATGTATGGCTTGCTTTCTTCTTTTTCAGTTTAAATTTTTGAATAAGTATTAACCTTTACATGGTATGCCAGTTATTAAATTACTGTATTTCAGCCTTCAGCACTCTGTCTGCTTTGGGATGCTGGGGCTGGGGCTCTGCAAACCATGTATCTGTTTTTCCAGCTGGTTCCTTGCTATGATCGTCCGAATGGGGTACCATAGAAAGACTGCAATATTGGAGGATGAAGAAGAAACTTGCTACTTCCTGTTTTTTTCCCCTATGGGGCCTTTTTGTCTGTTTCTTGTTCCTGTATGTATCAATACTTTTTTATGCCAGCAGTATAAATTCCTTTCCATAGAAACAGTTGAATTCAGTTTGCAGTTTTTCAAATACTTGCAGAATCAGCCTCATCATCCCTCCCTCTTCCATTACCCCTTCCTTTGAGCTCTTGAGACCCCACCAGCATCTGAACAGTGACTTCTCAAAGGTCTGAGTTTCAGTTCAATAGGGCTCCCCTAAATTTTAATCTCTAAAGTTTAATAATCCCATCATCTTCTCATTATTCTCCCTTCCCTTAAAGATGGTAGTTGATTCCTGACATTTCTGCCATTCTGATGCCCTCATGCTCTTTTTTATCTTTTGTTATCTAGTTAACAACTGTAAAACTAGTTAATTCTTTATATTCAATTCTTTCTGTTCAAATAACTGATGTGCTTTTGTAAGTTAAGGTATAACTAAACCTTAAACATGGGTTCATGCTTAAAAATTATAAGAAGGCTTATTCAGAGGAATCTATCTTCAATTTCAAGCCTTTCTATCCCACTCCCATCTATCCCACTCCCATCTATTCTTTAGAAGTAATCGTTGCATTAGTCGTTGTATTCTTTCTGTATTTGTTTTGGCTAAACAAGTTTAACACACATTTTCTCTCTCATGGTCTCTTTCTCACACACACACATTTTCTCTTTTTATTACAAAAGATAGAATAATATAAGATACTGTTTTGTGCCTTTTTTGTTCACTAAATATGTCTTGAAAATAAGGATATGCCCTTAATTCTTGGAGAATGAATATCATACCAATTCTTAGAGATTGCTCTCTATTGGTAGATACACCATGGTTTATTCCATTAATCTGATTTATGGGCATTTGGACATGTGTCAAAGGGTAAATGCACACATAATTTTATTAAGTGTTCTTTTATAGGGCTGTATCATTTCCCATTATTTGTAACCTATGAAAGGGTTGTTTTTCTGTAGTTTTGCCAACTGAGTGTGCTGTCAATTGGATAGGTGAGAAGTGGCAGCTTCATGTTAATTTGCATTTCTTTTACAGTAGCAAAACTGAAGCTCTTTTCATGTGTCAGGGTCATGTTACTTTCTATGAGCTGTGTATCTCGATTTCCTATTGTATTTTGGTCTTTTTCTTCTTGATTGTTGAGTAGATTCAATACCAAGGAGATTAGCTCTTATTTGTGATATATGTTGCAAATATTTTTTTTCAATTTGCAATTTCTCTTGATTTTTGCTTATAATGCAAATATTTTAAAATTTTCTTATAGTCAAATATTTAATCATTTCTTTGACTGTTTTCATCTTCTGAACTAAAGTCAAAGTGCTCTAGTACAACCATCATTTTGATATTGAAGAATTCTTTCATGTTCTGTATGGGTTTTTTTCATAGTACTGTAGTATCATTTTATAAAATTAGTAACATATCTCAGAGGATGTCAATTGGGAACTTCAAAAGTTCTTTTTCTGGAAATATCTGTTAAACTGGAATCAATTTTTCTGTTTATTTTTCTTTGTCAACCTTTTTCATGATGCATATTTTTTCTTGAAAATCTAGTTAGCTCTACAGCAATACAAAACTGAGAGGTTGTCAATATAAGGACTTCTCTTTGGGTTGTGTGTTCAGAGACTTGGCTGTTCACAATAAAAGGAGATCAAAGTGTCTGAATGAAGAGACCATTCTCTAGGTTAACAAACTCATCTCTAATAGCTATTCTGAGTAGGAGAAGAAATTCTTGCCTATAGGTATATGCTATAGTACATGTGTTAAGATTTTTTTTTTTTTTTTTTTTGAGACAGTCTCACTCTGTTGCCCAGGCTTTTTTTTTTTTTTTTTTTGAGACAGTCTCACTCTGTTGCCCAGGCTGGAGTGCAGTGGCACGATCCTGGCCCACTGCAACCTCTGCCTCCCGGGTTCAGGCAATTCTCCTGCCTCAGCCTCCCGAGTAGCTGAGACTACAGGCGCCCGCCACCACACCCGGCTAATTGTTGTATTTGTAGTAGAGATGGGGTTTCACCATATTGGCCATGCTGGTCTCAAACTCCTGCCTCGGCCTCCCAAAGTGCTGGGATTACAGGTGTGAGCCACTGCGCCCGGCCATGTGTTAAGGATTATAGTTTGTGAGTGAAGAGGCTTCTATAAGAGTATATAGATCTAAATTACCTCCCTTGTTTTAAGCCTCACTTTTTCTTTTTTTAAAAAAAGAAAATGTTTTTTTAAAAATTCAAGTTCAGGGATACATGTGCAGATTTGTTATATTGGTAAACTTGTCATAGGAGTTTGTTGTACAGATTATTTTATTACCCAGGTATTAAGCCTAGTACCCATTTTTTTCTGACCCTCTCTCTCCTTTCACCCTGTACCCTGCCCCAGTGTGTGTTGTTTCCCTCTGTGCCCATAGGTTATCATTTAGCTCCCACTTTTAAGTGAGAACGTGGTATTTGGTGTTCTGTTTCTGTGTTAGTTTGGTGGGGATAATGGCCTCCAGATCCATCCATGTTCCTGCAAAGTATATGATACCATTCTTTTTTTATGGCTGCATAGTGTTCCATGGTGTATATGTTCCACATTTTCTTTATCTAGCCTATCATTGATGGGCATTTAGGTTAATTCCATGTCTTTGCTATTGTGAATAGTGCTGCAATAAGCATACATGTACATTTATCTTTATAATAGCACAATGTATATTTTTGGGGTATATCCCCAATAATGGGATTGCTGGGTTGAATGGTGTTTCTGTTGTTAGGTCTTTGAGGTATTGTCATACTGTTTTCCATAATGGTTGAACTAATTTATACTACCATTAACAGTGTATAAGCGTTCTGTTTTCTCTGCAACCTTGCCAGCATCTGCTATTTTTTGACTGTTTAGTAATAGCCATTCTGACTGGTGTGAGGTGGTATCTCATTGTGGCTTTGATTTGCATTTCTCTAATGATCAATAATATTGAGCTTTTATCACATGCTGTTGGTCACATATGTCTTTTGAAAAGGTTCTGTTCATTTCCTTTGCCCACTTTTTAATGGGGTTGTTTTGTCTTGTAAATTTAAGTTTCTTGTAGATGTTGGATGTTAAGCCTTTGTTGGATGTGTAGTTTGCAAAAATTTTCTCCCATTCTGTAGGTTGTTTGCTCACTCTGTTGACAGTTTCCTTTGTTGTGCAGAAGCTCTTTAATTAGATCCCACTTGTCAAGTTTTGCTTTTGTTGCAATTGCTTTTGGTGTTTTTGCCATGAAATCTTTGCCTGTGCCTGTGCCCTTAATGGTGTTACCTAGGTGGTCTTCCAGGCTTTTTATAGTTTTGGGTTTTACATTTAGGTCTTTAATACATCTTGAGTTAATTTTTGTATACAGTGTAAGGAGGGGGTCCAGTTTCAATGTTCTGTATATGGTTAGCCAGTTATTTCAGCACCATTTATTGAATAGGAAATCCCTTCCCCATTGCTTGTATTTTGTGAGGTTTGTCAAAGATCAGATAGTTGTATATGTGTGGCCCTATTTCTGGGCTCTCTATTCTGAGCCATTGGTCTATGTGTCTATTTTTGTACTAGTACCATGCTGTTTTGGTTACTATAGCTCTGTAATATAGTTTGAAGTTGGGTAGTGTGATGTCTCCAGCTTTGTTCTTTTGCTTAAGATTGCCTTGACTATTTGGGCTCTTTTTTGGTTCCATGTGAATTTAAAAGTTTGTTTTTTTTTCCTAGTTCTGTGAAGAATCTCAATGGTAGTTTAATAGGAATAACATTGAATCTACAAATTGCTTTGGGCAGTATGGCCGTTCTTACAGTATTGATTCTTCCTATCCATGAGCATGGAATTTTTTTTCATTTGTTGTGTCATTTCTGATTTCTTTGAGCAGTGGTTAGTGTTATCCTTATAGAGATGTTTTATATCCCTTGTTAGCTAAATTCCTAGGTATTTATTCTTTTTGTGGCAGTTGTGAATGGGATTGCATTCCCGATTTGGCTCTTGGGTTGACTGTTGTTGATGCATAGGTGTGTTAGTGATTTTTGCTCATTGATTTTTATATCCTGATACTTTGTTGAAGTTGTTTATCAGCTTAAGCTTTTGGGCTGAAACTATGGGGTTTTCTAGATACAGAATCATGTTGTCTGCAAACAGGAATAGTTTGACTTCCTCTTTTCCTATTTGGATGCCCTTTGTTTCTTTCTCTTGCCTAATTGCCTTGGCCAGGACTTCCAAACTATGCTGAATAGGAATGGTGAGAGAAGGCATCCTTGTCTTGTGCTGGTTTTCAAAGGGAATGCTTCCAGCTTTTGCCCATTCAGTATGATGATGACTGTGGGTTTGTCATAGATAGCTCTTATTATTTTGAGGTATGTTCCTTCAATACCCAGTTTGAGAGTTTTTAACATGAAGCAGTGTTGAATTTTATCAAAAGCCTTTTCTATGTCCACTGAGATAATCATGTGGGTTTTATCTTTAGTTCTGTTTATGTGATAAATAACATGTGTTGATTTGTGTATGTTGAACCAACCTTTTATCCCAGGGATAAGGCCTATTTGACTGTGGTGGATTAGATTTTTGATGTACTGCCGGATTTGGTTTTCCAGTATTTTGTTGAGAATTTTGGCATTGATACTCATCAACAGTATTGGCCTGAAGTTTTCTTTTCCCTTAATTTTTTAAATCTCTGCCAGGTTTTGATATCAGGGTGATGCTAGCCTTATGGAATGAGTTGAGGAGGAGTCCCTCCTCTGTATTTTTTGGGGAATAGTTTTAGCATGAATAGTACTAGCTCCTCTTTGTACATCGGGTAGAATTCAGCTGTGAATGTATCTGGTCCTGGGCCTTTTTTGGTTGGTAGGCTATTTATTACTCAATTTCAGAGCTTGTTACTGACCTGTTCAGAGATTCAATTTCTTCCTGGTTCAGTCTTGGCAGGATACATGTATCTAGGAATTTACCCATTTCTTCTAGATTTTCTAGTTTATGTGCATAGAGGTTTTCATAATCTCTGCTGGTGGTTTGTATTTTGGTGGGGTCATGGTAATATCCACCTTGTTATTTCTGATTGGGTTTATTTGAATCTTCTCTTTTTCTGTGTGTCTAGCTAGTAGTCTGTTTATTTTAAAGAAGCTCCTGGATTTGTTGATTTGTTGATCTTTTGAATGGTTTTTCGTGTCTCAATATCCTTCACTTCATCTGATTTTGGTTATTTCTTGTCTTCTGCTAGCTTTCAAATTTGTTTGCTCATGGTTCTCTAGTTCTTTTAGTTCTTATGTTAGGTTGTTAACTTGATCTTTCTAAATTTTGATGTGGGCATTTAGTGCTATATATTTCCCTCTTAACACTGCTTTAGCTGTGTCCCAGAGATTCTGGTACATTGTGTCTTTGTCATCATTGGTTGCAAAGAGCTTATTTATTTCTGCCTTAATTTCATTATTTACCTAGTAGTAATTTGAGAGCAGGTTATTCAGTTTCCATGTAATTGCATGGTTTTGAGTGAATTTTTCATCTTGATTTTAAATTTGATTGCACTTTGGTTCAAGAGAAGCATAGTATAGTTCTTTTGCATTTGTTGAGGAGTGTTTTACTTCCAATTATGTGTTTGATTTTAGAGTATGTGCCATGTGGCAATGAGAAGAATGTATATTCTGTTTTGGGTGGCAAGTTCTATACATATCTATCAGGTTCATTTGATCAAGATTTTTAAAAAATCTTTGTTGGTTTAAAGTCTCTTTTTGTCAGAAATTAGGATTGCAACCCTTGTTTTTTTGTTTTCCATGTGCTTGGCAGATTTTTGTCCATCCATTTATTTTGAGCCTATGTGTGCCATTGCATGTGAGGTAGGTCTCTTAAAGACAGCATACAAATGAGTCTTGGTTCTTTATCCAGCTTCCCACTCTGTGTCTTTTAATTGGGGTATTTAGCACATTTACATTTAAGGTTATTGATATGTGTGGATTGATATGTGTGGATTTGACCCTATCATCATGATGTTAGCTGGTTATTTTGCAGACTTGTTTATGTGGTTGCTTCAATGTTACTGCTCAGTGTACTTCAGTGTGTTTTTGTAGTGGCAGGTAACAGTCTTTCATTTCCATATTTAGTTCTTCCTTGTAAAGCAAGTCTGGTGGTAATAAACTTCCTCAGCATTTTCTTGTCTGAAAAGAATCTTATTTCTCCTTCACTTATGAAGCTTAGTTTGGCTGGATATGAAATTTTGGGTTGGAATTTTTTTTTAAGAATGTTGAATATTGGCCCCCACTCTTCTGGCTTGTTAGGGTTTCTGCTGAGAGGTCTGCAGTTGGTCTGTTGCCTTCACTTTATAGGTGACATGACCTTTTCATATTTAATTCTTCCTTCAGGAGTTCCTGTAAGGCAAGTCTGGTGGTAACAAATTTCCTCAGCATTTTCTTGTCTGAAAAATCTTATTTGTCCTTTGCTTATGAAGCTTAGTTTGGTTGGATATGAAATTTTGGGTTGGAATTTCTTTTCTTCAAGAATGTTGAATATTGGCCTCCAATCTCTTCTGGCTTGTAGGATTTCTGCTGAGAGGTCTGCTGTTAGTCTAATGGGCTTCGCTTTGCAGGTGACCTGACCTTTCTCTCTAGCTGCCTTTAGCATTTTTTCTTTTTGGCCTTGGAGAATCTGATGTGTCTTGGGGTTATGTGTCTTGGGGATGATCTTTTTGTGAAATATCCTACAAAGGTTTTCTGCATGTCCTATTTGTGAATGTTGGCCTCTATAGATTGGAAAAGTGTTCCTGGATGATATCCTGAAGTTTGTTTTCCAAGTTGGTTCCATTCTCCCTATCCGTTTAAGGGACAGCAATGAGTCTGAATTGTCTCTACATAATCCCATATTTCTCTCGGAGGATTTGTTTATTCATTTTCATTATTTTTTCTCTATTTTCATCTGTCTTATTTCAGAAAGCCAGTCTTCAAGCTCTGGGATTCTTTCCTGCACTTGGTCTGTTCTTTTAACACTTGTGATTGCATTATGAAATTCTTGAATTGTTTTTCATCTCTATCAGGTTGGTCATGTTCTTTTCTGTATTGGCTATTTTGTATTTCAGCTCCTGCATTGTTCTATCATAATTTTTAGCTTCCTTGCCTTGGGTTTCCACATAATCCTGTAGCTCAATGGTCTTTGTTCCTATCCATATTCTGAATTTGATTTCTGTCATTTCAGCCATCTCAGCCTGGTTCATAATCCTTGCTGGAGTGGTGATGTCATTTGGAGAAAAGAAGGCATTCTGGCTTTTTGAGTTCTCAGGGTTCTTAAGTTGTTTCTTTCTCATCTTTGTGGGCTTATCTACCTTTAGTCTTCCAGGTCTCTGACCTTTGGATTTTTTTTTATCCTATTTGATGACTTTGAGGGTTTGTGGCATGAAGTGGATTCAGCTGACTAGCTTCATTTCTAGAAGATTTTAGGGGGCCAACACTCACCTCCGAACTCCTGGATTGTGTGCTTTAACTCTGAGGGACTTGCATTGGGTCCTGACATTGTTGTCTCCTTCCTATAGGTTTGGAATCTACTGTGCTGGGGATGCCAATGTGCAGCAGCTGTGGCAGAGTGCTAATGGGTCCAGGGTGCATGTCTCCCTGTGAACTTTCACCACAGTGGCAGAGGCAAGACAGCTAAGGTTGGGGGGAGGGGCATGGAAGGGACCCCTGCTAGAGACTGTGGATGAGATCATGCTGGAGGTAGTGCTGGCTCAGCAGTGGGCTGCTGGTCTGGATGCTTTCTCTGCTCCACAAGCAAGAATGATTGTTCAGGGTGGGGGAGGATTTGCTGTTTTTTGAGCAATGTTAGCACAAGGGTTACTTGACTAGCTCAGTGCCTGCCAAAGCTCCATCTGCAATGGTGGTTGGTGGGAGGATGGTGGGCAGACTACACTCCCACACACTGGTGGGGCAAGGAAAGCGAAATCTGCCCATGCAGACAAGTGCCAGCAAAGTAATGTGGGGAGTTGCCTTGCCTGGGGGAAGCTGCAATAGGGGTAGGGAGTGGATGAGCTGGTGTATGACCATAGGGGCTGCCTTGCAGGAGTTTTCCACCAGTCAGGCATGGTCCTCCAGTGCAGAAGCCATGGTGTGGATCCACCGGGCACCCAAGTCTGCCCTGGAAGCAGGCATGGCGAGGTTGGGGCCCTGGGAGAGGCCATCAGACCAAGGGGTGCTCAGGTTGGACCAGGTCTGTCTAATGGGCAAGACTGCCCTCCAGAGATTAGGCTCAACAATTCCCCTAGGGCTAAAGTCTCCTATGGGAGCAAATCAGGCCTAAAGGGATGGCTGTTCCTGGCTGTGTTCTGCTACAGACATTCCCACATTTAACCCTCTGGGCTCCACATCACCTGGCTTGCTGCCTCTATCACTTCTCTAACCAGCTCTCCATGCCAACTCGAGCATCCATGGTGGTCGAGGGGTCTCTACCTGCTAGGATCCAGAAGCCTATGGGGAGAGCAGGTTGCTCCTTGCCAGTTCAACTCACCTGTTCTCCTGGAGCTGTTGTGGTCCAAAAATGAGTCCTGGTTCATGGTAGCCTGTACAGGGTTCCCAGCTTTCTCCAGCTTCAGTCCAGCTTGTGTCCTCTCTGCATCCATTCTCAGCACATTCCCTTGGAATATATGTTAAAAGCATGCCAGTGGTCTAAGTCCCTTGATGGGAACTGTTTCATCTGGCTGTCTCTCCTCAGCCAACTTCGCTCACTTTTTACTTTCACACTTCATTGTGCTTTTAGTCTCTGAGTCCAGAGCCTTTATAGAGTTTTTTTTCTTTCTTACATTTTGTATGTGTATTATAGTCTAGCTTCAACATGATTCGATCAAACATTTATTGAAATTCCCTATCCATGTAGGCCCTCATTCTCTTATGGGCTTATAGCCCTTCCATTCTTTGGCTATTTTAATGTGTCTTTGAATAAGAAGGACCCGGCAAACTTTAAACAAAGTCTTTATACCTAATTTATCTAAGGTCACAAGTCTTACATATCTGGCTAGCCTATATGTAAGGGATTTCTTTGAGGTTAGGTTGAGTCCTAGTCAAGTCAGTCAATCCCCTACTGGTAGAAATTTATGTCTAATTTTTATTATTTTGAAAATCTATAACATTTTTTACATACATTTTTGGGTACCTTCCTAACCACTTCCTTGGGATAAATTCTTAGATAAAGAATTGCTGAGTCAAATGGCATGCTCTCTGAGTTTTGATACATGTTGTCCTTCAAAAATGTTATGCCAATCGTATTCCCAGAAAAAGTGGGTAGAAAAGCTCTATTTCTCAGGCCTCACTGATGAGTGTTACTGATCCATTTAGTCTTTGCTAGTTCCAAAAGTAAAGGAAAGGAATTATTTTAACTCAAGAATTCTTATGTTGACTTTGGAAGTGATGGTGGTATTTGTTTCTATTTTTAGAGCATGTAATTTGTGTCATAATATATCCCCAATTTTCACAATAGTTCTGTGTAATACAAATTACACTTTTACAGAACAGGAATTGAAGACTCAGAAATGGTAAGTAATTTTTCCAAGGTGACACAGCTAGTGAATGGCTTATCTGGTATTTGAACTGATATCTGTGTTATTCCTATAGATGGTTGGAGGCAGAATTTGTGCAACATCATATTAAAGATTTAATATTATTCTTTGGGCCTGGTAATAATAGTAGGGTTAGAAATATTTGGAAATAAATCTCCTATATGGTAATGATGTAAAGCTAGCAGATTCCTGCCTTTCAAAAATGTCTTGGGGAGCAGAGTGGAGCAATTGTGACCTTTGCACTCATGTCACTTTGCATTCTAAGTATATTATGTACTACTTTGCACCATTACTACATATCACTCACTACTGACAGAAAACAAACATTGATTTTCTTAGTTTAGGGAATTAGATATTTGCATGGTTTTAAAATTATGTTTCTGAGTAACAAATTACCTTGAAATTCAGTGGCATAAAATTATAAACTTAAATTTTCTCAATTTCTGTTTGTTAGAAATTGGTATGGTCTAAAATCTTTGTCTTCCTCTGCCTTCCAAATTCATATGCTGAAATAACTCCCAAGATGATATTTGTAGGTAGGTTAAGAGGGAATTTAGATATGAGATCAAAGCCTTCATTACATGGAATTAGTGCCCCTATAAAAGAGACCTCAGGGAGCTAGCTAGCCCCTTCCACAATGTGTAGACACAGACAAAAGATGTGTCTAAGAACAGGGAGACAGGCCCCCACCAGACACCGAATCTGTTGGATTTTGATCCTGGACTTTCCAGCCTCCAGAACTGTGAAAGATAAATTTGTTGCTTTATAAGCCACCTAGTATGTGGTATCCTGTTGTAGGAGCCCAAATTGACTAAGGGAGGAATTCAGGAGTGGGTTAGCCAATTCTGGCTTGGAAAGAGATTACAGTCAAGAAGTTAGGCAAGAATGCAGTAATCTGAAGGCTTGACTGGGGCTGGAGAATCTGCTTCCAAGGTGATTCACTCATTGCTGGCAAGTTAGTGCTGATTTGAAGGCCTCAGTTCCTCAGCATGTGAAGCTCTTTATAGGGCTGCTTGAACTTCCTCACGACATGGCAGCTGACTTCCTCCAGAACAAGTGACCCAAAAGGAAGCAAGGCCAAAGCTGCAATGTTGTTTATGAACCAGCTTAGGAAGTCATGCTGTCAGTTCCACGATTTGCTATTGACTTCACAGGTTAGCCTTAGTCACTGTAGGAGGGAACTCTACAATGGTATGAATACCAGAGACAAAAACCACTGGGGACCTTCTCAGAGGCTGCTTACCACAAATGAATAGGCAATATCCAGGCAGACAGTGGATGTAGGGAGCAATAGACAATACTGAAGATCTCCTGAGCATGGTGGGTTTGAGTGTAGACACAGATGGATTCATACTCACGTAGAACTGAATTATTACCTCTATTTTGTAGCATTAAGAAAACAAAGTGTGGTTAGAATTCTTTTGGAAATAAATGTAAATGTTTGTCCAAAGTGGTTGTCTTTCAACATTTATTCAACAAATGTTCATAGTGTAACTTTTTGCACTAGACAAGGAACTAGACTAATTTATTATACTTGGTCCCCATAAAATTTGCATTTTTATTTAATATTGCATTATGATTGATACATTTTACACATGAAGAAACAATGTAAGTGACAGGCCCAAGGCTGCTTAACTCAAGTGACAGAGCTGAGTTTCATCTCTGGGTCTTCTCTTCTGTTATGTGTTGTCTCCAACAAAGACTTCAGTCTTTACAAACTGAAGTTCTAGGATAGTTCTACCATTTGGGTTGATAAAAGAGCTGAGTCTTACACCTGCTAATATAGAGAACAGATACTTTGGAGCTGATCTCCACCCTTCGAACCATCCTATTGAGAAAACCAATGGGGCCCTCTGAGGATACAAGAAGAAACTGTGTTAAGCCACAGAGCAACAAAACCTGTTTTTGAGTAAGAAGAAATTTCATTGCTTTCAGCATCCCTTGACCCACTATAGTAATAAGACTGATTTTTGTTCCAACCTCTAGAAGAAGAACATACTTCCCTACTTTCTCTTTCCCTATATAAATATACTTATCTATATACTTATTCAGCGAATCAGCTACAAGTTTTTTAAAGGTAAAAATAATTTTCAATAACCTGGTAGTGTTTCATCTGGCTTGAGAAAGATGAAGTCTATATTTTTCAGGCAACAATAGTTATGAAACTTCCGTGTAGCCATGCAGATCACCAAAATGTTGGTTTAATTTAATTTAATGTTGATTTAATAGTGATGAGTATTAAACTACCAAATAGCATATCAGTGCCTCAGGATGTCAGGTTTGCCTGGGTCTAAGTAATTCACTTGGGATCAACTTTGAGACTTCTTTCAGAGCAGATTCTGGGTTTTAAAACATTCAGAATTGTGGCTATACCCTTCACTTAGGATTAACAAAGATGGTTGTGACCTGCTCAATAGATTTTTAAAGAGAAATAATGTTGAACTGTAGGAAACTGCTTTTGCTGGGTAGAAATATCTACTGGAGCTTTATCCAGTAATATTGCCATCTAGTATCCCTTTTCTCTGCGTCAGTATTACTACTGTCATCTTTGGTTGGGACTGTTTTTTCTTCCCACTGGCCGTAGAGAAAGGGGAGATAGTATCATGACTTACTTCTGATTACAATACTGAGGGAGTCTGGGTCTCTATAAAGTTTCACTTACCTACTGAGAGAGGATTGGTATTAGTTTTCTTTTGAAACAAGAAAACAAGTCTTTTCTTAATCTGTTATAGTCCCCTTATTTTGGAACCTGTCTTTTTTGACTTTCCTGAGTTTGTTTCTATGTCAGTTAGTCTTTATTGTAACACCCTGTTTCTTTCCTTTAAATTGCTCATCCCAGTCTGTAATGACCTTATTTGTTGGTGTATGTGTTTATTATCTGCTTTTTTCCACTAGGATATAGGCTATATTTATATGAATACCATGTCTGCTTTTGCTCACCACTCTTCCCCAGCACCCAGCCCAGTGTCTGAGCCATACACAGAGGTCACATAGCCATTTGTTACATGAATGGAAGGCTGTTTATTAAATATTCAAAGTGAGATTAGCAGATAACATTGATGCTCTGCCCATATCTCTTCCCTGTTGCTGCTTCAGGGCACACTAGCTCTCTTCAACAGCACTAAATTACCTGAGGCCTTTCTTTTCTTTCTTGGGGGCCACTGAATTCTGCTTTCTACCCACAAAAAAGTTGAGAAGTACCTGGAAATTATAGATTACCCGGGAGTAGCACTTAACCTGAACTAATTGGAGTAGAGATACAGATACCCCAGCTCCCCTGTCCTTGGGTGGCATAACGGACACATTCTTACACTGGTTTGCAGAGTTGGCCCAGCAGAATTAAGCGTCAATCACTCAGTGTGCCAGCTGCCTTGACACTGCACCATTTATTAGGTCCTTTCCTTTTCTTTCTCACCTCCCTTCTTAATTCCCCTGTGTGTCCCCAGGACTTCCCAAATAAATCATTTGAACTTGAAATTTCATCTCAGACTTTTCTGGAGAACCCAAGCCAAGATGGATAGGAAACAAAAGTTGACAAAGGCATTCTGTTTCTAAATGAAGGAGGATGCATCTGTTTTGAAATGAAAGTAAGTCAGAAAAAAGGTCAGTTTCTTTTCTAAAACATAGGCCTTATTATCTTTTGATAAGTCTATTAGATCTTTTGATTAGTTTATGTATTAAAAGCATAGCAACTTTAACAGATTATTCTTTCAACTTTGGTTTTTAATATATGCTTCTGGATCACCATCTGGGCAATTTGAAGCATGCATTTTGTGAGTCACCATGAAGAAATATGGTCAACATTTAAGCAGTCATGTATTAGCACACTTACTTTACGAAAAGCAAGGAAGCCATGTTAGAGGATCCACATTTTTTTGAATTTTTATTTTTTGTGAGTACATAGGTGTATATGTTTATGGGGTACATGAGATATTTTGATACATGCATGAAATGTATAGTAATTACATCATGGAATATGAAGTATCCTTCCCCTAAAGCATTTATCCTTTGTGTTACAATCTAATTATACTCTTTTCATTATTTTTAAATGTACAGTTATTACTGACTATAGTCACCTTGTTGTGCTATCAACTACTAGGTCTTATTCATTGTGTCTATTTTGTTGTACCCATTAATCATCCCCACCTCTCCTACCACCCTCCTGCTACCCTTCCTAGCCTCTGGTAACTATCCTTCTACTCTCTGTGTCCATGAGTTCAATTGTTTTGATTATTAGATCCCGCAACATTTGTCTTTCTGTGCCTGTGTCTTTCTCTTAGCATAATGACTTCCAGTTCCATCCATATTGTTGCAAATGATTGGATCTTATTTTTCTTTTTGACTGAATAGTACTTCATTGTGTGTAACTATTATGTTTTCTTCATCCACTCATCTGTTGATACACATTTAGGTTGTTTCCAAATTTTGGCTATTGTGAACAGTAAGTACTGCAACAAACATGGGAGAGAAGATACTGCTTCTGTATTAGTCCGTTTTCATGCTGCTGATAAAGACATACCTGAGACTGGGCAATTTACAAGAGAAAGAGGTTTAATTGGACTTACAGTTTCACGTGGCTGGGGAAGCCTCACAATCACGGCAGAAGGCAAGGAGGAGCAAGTCGTGTCATACATGGATGGCAGCAAAGAGCTTGTGCAGGGAAATTCCACTACATAAGGCCATCAGATCTCATGAGACTTATTCACTATCATGAGAAGAGCATGGAAAAAACCTGACCCCAAGATTCAATTACCTCCCACTGGGTCCCTCCCATGACATGTGGGAATTCAAGATGAGATTTGGGTGGGCACACAGCAAAACCATATCATTCAACCTCTGGCCCCTCCCAAATCTAATGTCCTTGTATTTCAAAACCAATCATGCCTTCCCAACAGTCTCCCAAATTCTTAACTCATTTCAGCTCTAACTCAAAAGTTCACAAAGTCTTGTCTGAGGCAAGGCAAGTCCCTTCTGCCTATGAGCCTGTACAATCAAAAGCAAGTTAGTTACTTCCTAGATACAATGGAGACACAGGCATTTGTAAATACAGCCATTCCAAATGGGAGACCTTGGCCAAAACAAAGGGGTTACAGGTCCCATGCAAGTCTGAAATCCAGCAGGGCAGTCAAATCTTAAAGCTCCAAAATGATCTCCTTTGACTCTATGCGTCATATCCAGGTCACACTGATGCAAGAGGTGGGTTCCCATGGTCTTGGGCAGCTCTTCCCCTGTGGCTTTGCAGGGTATAGCCCCTCTCCAAGCTGCTTTCATGGTCTGGTGTTGAGTGTCTGCAGCTTTTCCAGGTGCATGGTGCAAGCTGTCAGTGGATCTACCTTTCGGGGGTCTGGAGGACAGTGGCCCTCTTCTCACAGCTCCACTAGGCAGTGCCCCAGTCAGGACTGTGTGAGGGCTCCTACTCCACGTTTTCCCTCTGCACTGCCCAACTAGAGATTCTCCATGAGAGCCCTGCCCCTGCAGCAAAATTCTGCCTAGACATCTAGGCATTTCCATATATCCTCTGAAATTTAGGTGGAGGTTCCCAAATCTCAATTCTTGACTTCTCTGTATCTGTGGGCTCAATACCACATGGAAGCTGCCAAGACTTAAGGCTTGCACCCTCTGAAGCCATGGCCCAAGCTCCATGTTGGCCCCTTTCAGCCAACGCTGGAGTAGCTGGGATGCAGGGCACCAAGTCCCTAGGCTGCACACAGCATGGGCGCCCTGGGCTCGGCCCATGAAACCACTTTTTCCTCCTAGGCCTCCTGGCCTATGATGGGAGAGGCTGCTGTGAAGACCTCTGACATGCCCTGGAGACATTTTCCTATTGTCTTGGGGGTTAGCATTTGGCTTCTCATCACGTGTGCAAATTTCTGCAGCTGGCTTGGATTTCTCCTCAGAAAATGGTATTTTCTTTCCTATCTCCTTATCAGGCTGCAAATTCTCCAAACTTTTGTGCTCTGTTTTCCTTATAAAACTGAATGCCTTTAATAGCACTCAAGTAGCCTCTTGAATGCTTTGCTGCTTAGAAATTTTTTTTTGCCAGATACCCTAAATCATCTCTCTCAAGTTCAAAGTTTTATAAATCTCTGGGGCAGGGGCAAAATGCCACCAGTCTCTTTGCTAAAACATAACAAGAGTCACCTTCGCTCTAGTTCCCAACAAATTCCTCATCTCCATCTGAGACCACTTCAGCCTGGATTTTATTGTCCATATCATTGTCAGCATTTTGGTCAAGGCCATTCAACAAGTCTCTAGGGAGTTGTAAGCTTTCTCATATTTTTCTGTCTTCTGAGCCCTCCAAACTGTACCAATTTCTGCCTGTTATTCAGTTCTGAAGTCACTTCCACATTTTCAGTTACCTTTTCAGCAGTGCCCCCCTCCCAGTACCAGTATATTGTATTAGTCTGTTTTCATGCTGCTGATAAAGACATACCTGAGACTGGGTAATTTACAAAAGAAAGAGATTTAATTGGACTTACAGTTCCACATGGCTGGGGAATCATGATGGAAGGCACAATCATGGTGGAAGGCAAGAAGGACCAAGTCACATCTTACCTGAATGGCAGCAGGCAAAGCGAGAACTTGTGTGGGGAAATTTCACTGTATAAAACCATCAGATCTCATGAGACTTACTCACTATCATGTGAACAGCATGGGAAAGACCTGCACCCGTGATTCAGTTACCTCCCACCAGGTCCCTCCCATGACATGGGGGAATTCAAGATGAGATTTGAGTGGGGACACAGCTAAATCATATGCTGATTTCCTTTTGTGGGGTATATACCCAGCAGTAGGATTGCTAGATCATATGGTAGCTCAATCTTGAGTTTTCTGAGGACCCTCCAAACTGCCCTCTATAGTGGCTGTACTAATTTACATTTCCACCAACAGTGTACAAGGAAGGGGTCCCTCTTCTTCACATCCTTGTCAGCATTTGTTATTGCCTATCTTTTGGGTAGAAGCCACTTTAACCAAGGTGAGATGATACTGAATTGTAGTTTTGATTTGCATTTTTCTGATGATCAATGATGTTGAGCACCTTTTCCTATGCCTGTCATTTGTATGTCTTCTTGAAAAATGTCTACTCGGATTTTTTGCCCATTTTTTGATCAGATTATATTTTTTTCTATAGATTTGTTTGAGCTCGTAATGCATTCTGGTTATGGATCCCTTGTCACATGGATAGTTTGCAGATATTTATTCCCGTTTTGTGGGTTGTCTCTTCATTTTGTTGATTGTATCCTTTGCTGTGCAGAAGCTTTTTTAACTTGATGTGATCTCATTTGTCCATTTTTGCTTTGGTTGGCTATACTTGTGGGATATTATTGCTCAAGAAATCTATGCCCAGACTAATGTTCTGGAGATTTTTCCCAATGTTTCCTTGTAGCAGTTTCATAGTTTGAGGTCTTAGATTTAAGTTTTTAAGTTTAAGTCTTTTTTTTTTTTTTTGTATATGGCAAGAGATGGAGTCTAGTCTCATTCTTCTAAATATGGACATTGAGTTTTCCCAGTACATTTATTGAAGAGACTGTCTTTTTCCCAGTGTATTTTCTTGGCATCTTTTGTGAAAAATGAGTTCATCGTATGTGTGTGGATTTGTTTCTGGGTTCTCTGTTCTATAGGTCTGTGTGCCAGGACTAGGATGTTTTGAGTACTATAGCTCTGTATTATAGTTTGAAGTCAGGGTAATATTCTTACAGTGCTTTTTTTCCTTAGGATAACTGTGGCTATTCTGAGTCTTTTTTGTAGTTCTATATAAATCTTAGGATTGGTTTTTATATTCTGCAAAGAATGTCATTGGTATTTTGATAATGATTGCATTTGAATCTATAGATTGCTTTGGGTAGTATAGACATTTTAATAATATTGATTCTTCTAATTCATGAACATAGAAATATCTCTTCTTTTTTTTTGTCCTCTTCAATTTCTTTCATCTGTGTTTTATAGTTTTCATTGTAGAGATCTTTTCACTTATTTGGTTAATTCCTAGGTACCTAATTTTATTTGTGGCATTTTGTAAATGGAATTAGTTTTTTGATTTCTTTTTCAGATTCTCTATTGGCATATAAAAATGCTACAGATTTTTGTATATTTATTTTTGTATCCTGCAACTTTACTGAATTTGTTAATCAGTTCCAATAGTTTATTTGGTGGAGTCTTTGGGTTTTTCAAAATATAAGATTATATCATCTGCAAACAAGGATGATTTAACTTCTCCCTTCACTTTTTGGAGGCCCTTTATGTCTGTCTTTTGTCTGATTGCTCTGGCTAGTACTTCCAGTATTATGTTGAATAGTAGCGGAGGAAGCTGGCATCCTTGTCATGTTCCAGAGCTTAGAGGAAAGGCTTTTCACTGTTTCCCCATTCATTGTAATAGTAGCTGAGTGTCTGTCATATATGGCTTTGCTCTCCTTTCAGCTCTGACAGGGCAACACAGTTCAATATAAGTTCCCCATTTGCAGTGTTCTGTCTCTAAGTGCACAGACTCTCTGAACTGTGGGGCCACTGCTGGGGGATGGGAGAAGGGTGGTGTCAGTGATTCAAGACTGTCTCTCCTACCCTCTTTTAATGTCTCTTTCAGCAATATGAAGTTAAAACCAGGTATTGTAATTGCTCACCTGATTTTTGGTTCTTGTAATTGTACTTTCTTGTATACAGATAATTGTTACAATTTGTTGTTCCCGCAGGAGGGATAAAAGGTGTAGGCTTCTATTCCACATTCTTCTCTGCCTCCCTCTCAGGATCCAAATTTGAACAGGACATTAGGCCCTACCCCTCAAATGCTCACAACCCAGTAGTGGATAGAAGCACATATACGCTAAAATGGGGTTAGCACTCTGAAAGCTAAATAGAATGTGCTATAGGATTTCAGAGTAGAGTTGAAAAGAACTCCGAGGAACTGTTCAGGGTTTCCTGGATACGGGGCCTGAAGAATGAGGAATTTTTCAGAGGAAACCTTCTGGATACAATAGCAAGATTGGAAAGCACAAAATAGGATGATAAGGACTCATGGTCTCAGCACAGAACTCTAGGACCATATCAGCAAATGAGGCTAGAATTGAACAAACAATCCAGGGAAAAAATAGTAAGAGCCAGTTTAGCCATTGACAAAATAATGAGAGTATTACGGGTTAGAACTGGGGGTTGCATTAATTTGCTAGGAATGGCATAATAAAGTATCATAGACTGGGTGACTTAAACAAGAGAAATGTATTTTCTCATAGTTGTAGAGGTTGGAAGTCCAAGGTCAGGGTGGTGGTAGGGTTAGTAGTTTCTTCTGCAGCTTCTCTCCTTGGCTTATAGGTGGCCATCATTTTCCAGTGTCTTCACATGGTCTCCCCTCTGTGTGTGTCTGGTCCTAATATTCATCCCTTATAAGGACACCAATCACTGAATTAGATCCCATCCTAATGACCTCATTTTAAATTAATTACTTCTTTAAAGAACCTGTCTCCAAATACAGTCATATGCTGCATAATGACTTTTTGGTCAATGACCAACTACATATACCATGGTGGGGGTTTTAAGATAACAATGGAGGTGAAAATTCCTATTATCTAGAAATGTCATAGACATCATAGTCCTCATAATGCAGCACAATACGTTATTTGCGTGTTTGTGGTGGTGCTTGTTTAAACAATCCTGTGCCATCAGTCATATAAAAGTCTAGCACATACAGTTAGCTAGAGTATATAAGGCTTGATAATGATCATAAACAACTATGTTACTAGTTTATGAATTTACTACATTTTCACTGTTGTTTTACAGGGTATGCTTTCTATTTATAAAAAACAAGTTAACTGTAAAGGAGCCTCAGGCAGGTCCTTCAGAGGGTGTTCCAGAAAAAGGAATTGTTATCACAGGGGTTGACAACTCCATGAGTGCTATTGCCCCTTAAAGACCTTCCAGTGGAACAAGATGTGGAGGTGAAAGACAATGATATTGATTATCCAGGCTCAGTGTAGGCCTAGGCTAATGCATGTGTTTTTGTCTTGATTTTTAACAAAAAATCTTACAGAATAAGGACATAAGGAAAGAATACTTTTGTATAGCTATAAAATGTGTTTGTTTTAAGCTAAATATTACTGCGAAAGAGAAAGTTAAAATTTAAAAATTTATAAAGTAAAAAATTTACAGAAAACTATGGCTAATTTATTAAATTTTTAAAAATGATGAAGCCTAAGTGTACAGTGTTTATAAAGTCTATAGCCATATACAGTAATGTCCTGGGCCCTCCCATTCACTCACTGACACACCCAGAGCAGCTTCCAGTCATGCAAGCTCCATTCATGATAAGTGACCTATACAGGTGTACTATTTAAAAAAAAGTTACACAGCATTTTTGCTGTACATTTTCTATGTTTAGATACACAAGTACTCACTATTGTTACAATTGCCTGCAGTATTCAGTGAAGTAAATGCTGTTCAGATTTAGAGTCTAGGAATAATAGGCTATATTCGATATAGCCTGGGTATGTAGTAGGGTATACCATCTAGGTTTCTATAAGTACACTCTGTGATGTTTGCACAATGATGAAATTGCCTAATGACACATTTCTTAAAACATGTGACTGGCAAGTCACAGTACAGTCAGGTTCTGAGATATTGGGGTTAGAACTTCAACATATAAATTTGGGGACAGGGACACACAATTTAGCCCATAGGGTTAAAACATAGCCCATAGGGAGATAGAGTGGTAAGGTATGTATGAATATGCATGAATTTACATGCATTTGAGGTGAACTCAAGTCCACCTGATCTCAGTGATACGAAGAAGGAATAGATCATTGAACAAAAGAATGAGAAAAGGACCAAAGTAGGTTGGGCAGGAAGAAAATAGAAAAGAACTTAGAAGAAGCAGCTATAGAAGGAAAGGGAGGTTACTGAGATTAGGAGAAAGAGTAGAAGCAAGGGTTCAGAAAAATAGAAAACACTGTACCTTAATATGATGAATGGATAGCAATGATCAGCAGAAGAGGTGACCATGGCAAGTGAAGTTTAGCATGGCTAAATAGAAAAATAGTGGTCAAATGGGCTTGAAGAGAGACCAACTATTAAGTATTTTCCCCAAAAAAAACACCAAACATGCTCTAAAAAAGTTACATGCTACATTTAGTCAGAGGCAAGCTACTATTTTTTTTTTTAAACATGGGAGAAACAGGCTCATGGTGACATAAGTGTTATGGCATATATTATGTCTTTACCTGTGTTCCACATTTACATAATGGAAGCTGCTTTCGTATGAACACTACAGGATTCATTATCAAATAATAGTGGAATGAGATTTTTTACTGTGAGTCTGACAGTGTTTAGTACCAGGCTTCACATTGAGACCAAAGAGATAAGATAGTCCCTCTCAACAGAAGAAATTTACAATGTATGTCTTTACATACTTGTTATTTTAACATCAAGGAAAGTCTTTTATTTCTCCATGCTTCATCTGTGTGGACATTCATTCCTGTCTGGAAACCTCAACAGTTGGCATGAAAGATGCATTTTGTTATAGGAGTTGAGTTGCAAAATGAAGACTTATCTTACTGGTATGTAAAATATTCAGGCCTGGAAGTATACTGAATAGCTTGAAAATTTAAACTACAGGTTCAGAGTTTGCACTGAAAACATGAACAAGTTTGAAAATTTGCTGTTTCACCTAATTCTACCAGTTTTTGTTGGAAGCCCGTGATGTAGAATGCACCAAGGAGGATCAAAAGAACTGTACAGTGTGCATGTTTGGGGAGTTGATGACTTAGTAGTACACTAGGTGGTACACTCTCCTGGACTGAAAGTCATAAGAACTTATGCTCATGCTGACCATTGCATTGTAGCTTCAAAAGTCTTTACTTCTTTATAGGTTAAAGAAGTCATTATTTCTTTATTAGCCCTTTGTCAGATGAGTAGATTGCAAAAATTTTCTCCCATTCTGTAGGTTGCCTGTTCACTCTGATGGTAGTTTCTTTTGCTGTGCAGAAGCTCTTTAGTTTAATTCGATCCCATTTGTCAATTTTAGCTTTTGTTGCCATTGCTTTTGGTGTTTTAGACATGAAGTCCTTGCCCATGCCTATGTCCTGAATGGTATTGCCTGGGTTTTCTTCTAGGGTTTTTATGGTTTTAGGTCTAACATTTAAGTCTCTAATCGATCTTGAATTAATTTTTGTATAAGGAGTAAGGAAAGGATCCAGTTTCAGCTTTCTACTTATGGCTAGCCAATTTTCCCAGCCCCATTTCTTAAATAGGGAATCCTTTCCCCATTTCTTGTTTTTGTCAGGTTTGTCAAAGATCAGATGGCTGTAAATGTGTGGTATTATTTCTGAGGACTCTGTTCTGTTCCATTGGTCTATATCTCTGTTTTGGTACCAGTACCATGCTGTTTTGATTACTGTAGCCTTGTAGTATAGTTTGAAGTCAGGTAGTGTGATGCCTCCAGCTTTGTTCTTTTGGCTTAGGATTGTCTTGGCAATGCGGGCTCTTTTTTGGTTCCATATGAACTTTAAAGCAGTTTTGTCCAATTTTGTGAAGAAAGTCATTGGTAGCTTAATGGGGATGGCATTGAATCTATAAATTACCTTGGGCAGTATGGCCATTTTCACAATATTGATTCTTCCTATCCATGAGCATGGTATGTTCTTCCATTTGTTTGTGTCCTCTTTGATTTCACTGAGCAGTGTTTTGTGGTTCTCCTTGAAGAGGTCCTTTACATCCCTTGTAAGTTGGATTCCTAGGTATTTTATTCTCTTTGAAGCTATTATGAATGGGAGTTCATTCATGATTTGGCTCTCTGTCTGTTACTGGTATATAAGAATGCTTGTGATTTTTGCACATTGATTTTGTGCTAATGGATGCTAGGCTTAAAACCTAGGTGATGAGTATGTTGTCTTTTTGTTCTCATTAGCTTCAAAGAACTTAATTCTGCCTTAATTTTATTATTTACCTAGGAGTCATTCAGGAGGAGGTTCAATTTTCATGGAGTTGTGTGGTTTTGGGTAAGCTTATTATTCTTGAGCTCTAATTTGACTGTGCTGTGGTCTGAGAGACTGTTTCAGGTCCTTTTTGCATTTGCTGAGGAATGTTTTACTTCTGATTATGTGCCTTGTAAGGATGAGAATGTATATTCTGTTTTTGGGTGAGGAGTTCTGTAGATAGCCATCAGGTCCACTTGCTCCAGAGGTAAGTTCTGATCCTGAATATCTTTTAATCTTTTGTCTTGATGATCTGTCTAATATTGTTAGTGGGGTGTTAAAGTCTCCCACTATTCTGTGGGAGTCTAAGTCTTTTTGTGGGTCTCTAAAAATGTGCTTTATGAATTTGGGTGCCTTCTGTGTTGGGTGTATATATATTTAGGATAGTTAGCTCTTGTTGAATTGAACTTTTTACCATTATGTGATGCCCTTTTTATCTTTTTTGATCTTTGTTGGTTTAAAGTGTTTTGTCAGAAACTAGGATTGTAACCCCTGCTTCATTTTCTGTTTTCTATTTGCTTGTTAAATATTCCTCCGTCCTTTTATTTTGAGCCTATGTGTGTCTTTACACATGAGATGGGTCTGTTGAAGACAGCATACTGATAGATCTTGGTTCTTTATCCAGCTTACCCTTCTGTGTCTTTTAATTGGACATTTAGCTCATTACATTAAAGTTAATATTGTTATATGTGAATTTGATCCTGTCATCAAGATGATAGTTGGTTATTTTGCAGACTTGTTTATGTGGTTGCTTCAAAGTGTCACTGGTCTGTCAGTGTGTTTTTTTAGTGTCTGGTAATGGTTTTTTCCTTTCCATGCTTAGTAATTCCTTCAGGAGCTCTTGCAAGGGAGGCCAGATGGTGATAAATTCCCTTAACACTTGCTTGTCTTCAAACAATCTTATTTCTCCTTTGCTTATGAAGCTTAGTTTGGCCTGATACGAAATTCCGGGTTAAAAATTTTCTTTAAGAATGTGAATTTTGGCCTCCAATTTCTTTTGGCTTGTAGGGTTTCTGCTGAGAGGTCCACTGTTAGTCTGATGGGTTTCCCTTTGTAGGTGACCTGGCATTTCTCTCTGGCTGCACTGAACATTTTTTTCTCTCATTTAGACCTTGGAGAATCTGACTATGTGTCTTGGGGTTGATCTTCTCATTGAGTATCTTACTGGGGCTCTCTGGATTTCCTGAATCTGAATGTTGGCCTGTCTTGGTAGGTTGGGGAAGTTCTCTTGCATGATATTCTGAAGTATGTTTTTCAGCTTGATTCCATTTTCCCTATCTCTTGCAGTTACCCCAATCAGTTGTAGGTTCAGTCTATTTACATAATCCTATATTTCTCTGAAGTTTTGTTCATTCCTTTTAGTTCTTTTTTCTCTACTCTTGTCTGCCTGTCTTATTTCAGAAAGATATTCTACTACTGATACTCGTGATTGCATTGTGAAGTTCTTGGGTTGTGTTTTTCAGCTCCATCAGATCAGTTACGTTCCTCTCTGAACTGGCTCTTTTCATTACCAGCTCCTGTATTGTTTTATCATGAGTTTTTTTTTTTTTTT
>NW_012115788.1:2214020-2218287 GCF_000951035.1 Colobus angolensis palliatus | reverse complement strand
AGCTGGGACTACAGGCGCCCACCACCTCTCCTGGCTAGTTTTTTGTATTTTTTAGTAGAGACGGGGTTTCACCATGTTAGCCAGAATGGTCTCGATCTCCTGACCTTGTGATCTGCCTGTCTCGGCCTCCCAAAGTGCTGGGATTACAGGCTTGAGCCACCATGCCTGGCCTGTTTTATCATGATTCTTAGCTTTGCATTGGGTTAGAACATGCTCCTTTAGCTCAGTGAAGTTTGTTATTATCCACCTTCTGAAGTCTACTTCTGTCAGTTCAGCCATCTGAGCCTCAGCCCAGTTCTGTGTCCTTGCTGGAGAGGTGTTATGGACATTTGGAGAAGAGGCACTCTGACTTTTTGAGTTTTCAGCATTTTTGCATTCATTCTTCCTCATCTTTGTGGGCTTATCTACCATTGACCTTTGAGGTTGCTGACCTTTGAATGTGGTTTTTGTGGGGTCTCTTTTGTTGATGATGATGTTGTTTGTTTTACTTTTAATAGTTAGGCCACTCTTCTGTAGAGCTGCTGTGGTTTGCTGGGGGTCTGCTCCACACCCTATACACCTTGGTCCCTCGTGTACCTGGAGGTATTACCAGTGAAGGCTGAGAAACAGCAAAGATGGCAGCATGATCCTTCCTCTGGAAGCTCTGTCCTAGGGAGACACTGACCTGATGCCAGCCCAAATGCTCCTGTAGAAGGTGTCTGGAGACCCCTGTTGGGAGGTCTCACCCAGTCAGGAGGAATGGGATCAGGATCAGGTTCCCTCTTAAAGAAGCAGTGTGGTTGCGCCTTGGCAAAGCAGGTACACTGTGCTGGAGGAAACCCCCGCCCCACCCCGCCATTCACATTGCCTGGCCTCTCCAGAACCAGCAGGCTGAAAAGGCTAACTTGGCTGAACCACAGAAAGGGTGGCTTTCCCTCCCTCCAGGGGCTCCATCCCAGGGAAAGATCAGAGTTCTCTCCATATAACCCTGACTGGAATTGCTGAAATTCCTGCAGGAAGGCCCTGCCCAGTGAGGAGGAATGGAACGGTGTCCCACCTAAAGAAGTAGTCTGGCTACAAACTATCATAGCAGGTATGCTGTGTTGAGAGGAACTCCTCCTGGTCTGGACCACCCAGACTCCCTGGAGCCGGCAGACTAGAATGGCCAACTCAAACCACAGAGATGGCAGCCACCACTCCCCCTGGGAACTTGGTCTATCTCAGGCAGTCTCCAGCCTGCTGCCACTGGCCGGCTGGAATTCCAAGCCAGTGGGTCTTAACTTGTGAGGTGCTGTAGGAGTTGGGCCTGCAGAATGATGCTACTTAGCTCACTGGATTCAAGGAATGTGGCTGAGCTCAGATTTATCTGAGCATTCTCCTTCCTAGAGGAATGCTTGGACGGATCTCCCACCTTGCAGGAATTCCCAGGGCTTGGGTATGCAAAACTCCTGGGTATCTGTGTGTGCCTCAGTGTCCACTTGGCTGAGACTCTGCACAAGTCTGCTTCAGACCCAAGGCCCTGGTGGCATGGGGTCACAAGGGGATCTCCTGATTCGTGGGTTGCAAAGATCTATGGAAAAAGTGTGGTTTCTGGGTCACACAATTGCTCACCGCCTCCCTTGACTGGGGTTGGGGCTCCCTTGGCTCTGTGCTGCTGCTGGGTGGGCCATTTGCCCCACCCTGCTTTTCTTTGCTGTCTCTGGGTTGAGCCATCCACCTAGTCATTCCCAATGTGAAAACCTGGATATCTCAGCTGAAGGTGCAGAATTCACTTGCCATTTTCATTCCTCTTCATGGAAAGCCACGGACTGCAGCTGCTTCTAATGGGTCATCTTGGCCCACCCCTTTCCTCTAGATTTGTGTGCAAAGAATTGTTGAAAGTAGCCTGAGGATCTTTTGTATTTCTGTGAATAATTGCAGGATCACCTTGGTCATTTTGTGGATCTTCTTTCTTTTTTGTTGTTAATCTATCTAGAGATCTGCCAATTTTTACTGATTCTTTTGAATAACCAACTCGTGTTTCATTGATCTTTATATGGATTTTTTCATCTCAATTTTGTTCAGATCTTCTGTAATTGTAATTATTTCTTATGCTAGCTTTGGGATTGGTTTGCTTTGCTTTTTTCTTTTTTTCTACTTTAGGTGTAAATTCAGGTTGTTAACTTGAGGTCTAACTTGTTGATGAAGGCACTTACTGCTATAAACTTTTCTTTTTTTCTTAAACTTTTATGTTCTGGGGTACACATACAGGACATGCAGGTGTGTTAAATAGGCAAACGTGTGCCATGGTGGTTTGCTGCAGAGATCAACCCATCACCTAGGTATTAAGCCCAGCATCCATTAGCTCTTCTTATGCTCTACTTCCCTCCACCCCCACTGGAAGGCCCTAGTGTTAGTTGTTCCCCACACGTGTTCATGTGTTGTCATCATTCAGCTCCCACTTATAAGCAAGAACATGTGGTTAAACTTTCCTCTTAACACTGCTTTAGCTGTATCTCAGAGAATTTAGTAAGTGGTATCCCTATTTTCAATAATTTCAAAGAATATTTAGACTTCTGATTTATTTTTGTTACTCACCCAAGAGTTATTCAGGAATAAATTTTAATTAATTTCCATGTATTTGTGTAGTTTAAGAGATCTTCCCGGTATTGATTTCTCTTTTTATTGCACTGTTGTCCAAGAGTGTGCTTGCTTTTTTTTTTTTTTTTTTGGAGACTTGCTTTATGGTGTAACATGTGATTGATCTTGGAATATGTTTCATGTGCAGCTGAGAAAAATGTATATTCTGTGGTTGCCCCTCCCACCAGAGGCTCCATTCCAGGGAGAGATCAGAGTTCTGTCCATATAACCCTGGGTGGAATTGCTGAAATTCCTGCAGGGAGGTCCTGTCCAGTAAGGAGGGATGGATCAGGGTCCCATTTAAAGAAGCAGTCTGGCTACAATCTATCATAGCAGCTATGCTGTGTTGTGAGGAACTCCTCCTGGTTAGATGTGTTCTGGTAGATGTCTTTAGGTCCAGTTGGTTAAGTGTTGAGTCCAGAGTTTGTTAGTTTTCTGCCTCAGTGATCTGTCTAATGCTGTCAGTGGGGTGGTGTTAGTTTCCCACTATTACTGTGTGGCCGTCTAAGTCTTTTTGTAGGTGAAGAAGAACTTGTTTTATGAATCTGGATGCTCTAATGTTGGGTACATATATATTTATAATAGTTTAGTCTTCTTGTTGAATTGTATCATTTATCATTATGTAATGCCCTTCTTTGTCCTTCTTAATTTTTAAAAGTTTAAAGTCTCACTTGTCTGATATGAGTAGTGATCCTGATCTTTTTTGTTTTCTGTTTTCATAGTGGGTCTTTCTCTAATCCTTTACTTTGATAATGGGGGTGTCATTTTGTGGGAGATGGGTCTTGTGAAGACCCCAGACAATTGGGTCTTGTCTTTTTATCCAGCTTCCCACTCTGTCTTTTAATTTGTGTTTAACCCATTTATATTCAGGGTTAGTACTGATATGTGAGATTTTGATCCCATCTTCCTTTTGTTAGCTGTTTATTATGTAGACATGGGTGTGTAGTTGCTTTATATTGTCTTTGGGCTATGTGCTTAAGTATTTGTGATATCACATAGTGTTCTTTTGATTCCATGTTTAGTACTCCCTTAAGGACCTCTTGTAGGGCTGGTCTAGTTGAAATGAATTTGCTTAGCATTTGCTTGTCTGAGAAGGATTTTATTTTTCCTTCACTTATGAAGTTTAGTTTGGTGGAATATGAAATTCTTGGTTGGAATTTATTTTCTTTAAGGATGGTGAAAATAGGGCCCCAATCGCTTCTAGCTCATAAGGTTTCTGCTGACAGGTCCACTGCTAGCCTGGTGGGGGTCCCTCTGTTTGTGACCTGACCTTTTTCTCTAGCTGCCTTTAAGATGTTTTCTTCTGTGTTCATCTTGGTGAACCAACCTGATAACTAAGTGTCTTGGGGATGGCCATCTTGTATTGTATCTAGGCAGGATTCTCAGTATTTCCTGAATTTGCATGTCAACATCTCTAGCAAGATTAGGGAAATTTTTGTGGACTAGATCCTCAAATATATTTTCCAAGTTGCTTATTCTGTCTCCTCTGTAAGGGATGCCAATGAGACATAGATTTGGTTTCTTTATATAATCCCATATTTCTCAGGTTTTGTTCATTTTAAAATTCTTAGCCAGGCGCGGTGGCTCAAGCCTGTAATCCCAGCACTTTGGGAGGCCGAGACGGGCGGATCACAAGGTCAGAAGATCGAGACCATCCTGGCTAACATGG
>NW_012115788.1:2200473-2213860 GCF_000951035.1 Colobus angolensis palliatus | reverse complement strand
AAAAAAAAAATTCTTTTTCTTTTTGTCTGACTGAGGTGATTCAAAGAGCTGGTCTTTGAGCTCTGTTATGCTTTCCTCAGCTTGGTCTATTATGTTGTTAGTACTTCTGATTGTATTATAAAATTCTTATATACTGTTTTTCAACTCAAGGAGTTCAGTTTGGGGCTTTAAATATGTCTGTTTTGTCTCTTAGCTCTTGAATTGTTTTACTGGATTGCTTGGCTTCCTTGGATTGGGTTTTCACTTTCTCCTGGAACTTGATGAGCTTCTTTGATATCCAGATCTGAATTCCATGTCTGTCATTTAAGTCATTTCAGATTGCTTAGGAACGATTGCTGTGGAGCTAGTGGGCTCATTTAGAGATAAAGAGACACTCTGCCTTTTGAATTGCTGGAATTCTTGCCCTAGTTCTTTCTCATCTGAGAGTGTTGGTGTGCCTTTAACCAGGGTGTAAATTGAGTATAGTCAGTTGGCTTTATTTCTGGAAGTTTTTAGAGGGCTAAGACTCTGTACAGGGTCTTTTGTTAAATTCTTGCCCTTGGTTTCATAGAAAGAATTAGTGAAGTGTGTTTTTGGTGTTATAGTTTGGGCTGTGATCTAGTAGATGGTGCTTGAGAGCAATGGGTGGTAGAAAGCCTCTTACTCAGCCATACTGATCCTTTTGGGTATCCTCATGTTTGCAGCTGTGCCCTGCAGTGCAAGTGGGAGAGAGGTTTTGAACTCCTTACCAGGTCTGCTCCTGGGTCTTGGGAGAGCCACCTCTGATCACTGACACTGTGTTGTGTCCACAATTTTTTTTTTTTTTTTTTTTGAGATTGAGTTTTTCTCTTGTTGCCCAAGCTGTAGGGCAATGGCGTGATCTCAGCTCACTGCAACCTCTGTTTGCCTCTGGGTTCAAGCAATTCTTCTGCCTCAGCCTCCCAAGTAGCTGTGATTAAAGACATGGGCCATCATGCCCAGTTAATTTTGTGTATTTAGTAGAGATGGGGTTTCTCCAAACATGGATCAGGCTGTTGATCAGGCTGGTCTCAACCTCACGACCTCAGGTGATCCACCTGCCTCGGCCTCCCAAAGTGCTGGGATTACAGGCATCAGCCACTGTGCCTGGCCACAATTTAAAAAAATTGTTGTTAAATGTTTCTTGCCATGGGGCTCCCTTGGGCAGAGATCCAGCAGGGAAGTAGGGTCTACCTTTACTGGGCCAGCCCTGTGGAAGGAGACACACTTGGGTCTCACAGCAGCCAACAAACCTGTGTAACCCATCCCTCTGTTTTCTGAGTGTAGACTCCTCCCCTGCTTGAGTTAGGCACAGATCCTGGCTCAGCACTCTATATCAATTTTTAAAAAATGTAATAGTGGTAATAAATGCATAAAATTTACCATTTCATCTATATCTAAGTATACAGTTTAGGAGTGTTAAGTACTTTCATGTTGTTGTGTGACCAATCTCCAGAACTTTTGCAAAACTGGGACTCGACACTTATTAGACAGTAACCCCTTATTCTCTCCTCCACCCATTCCCTGGAAACCACTGTTACCTTCTGTTTCAATGAAGTTGACTACTCTAGATACCTCATGTAAGAGGATCATGTAATATTTATCTTTTTGTGACTGGATTATTTCACTTAGCATAATGACCTCAAGATTCATCCATGTTCTAGCATGTGTCAGATTTTTTTCCCCCTGTAAGAATGAATAATTTTCCATTGTATGTGCATGTGTATTTATGTATATATGTGTATATATAAATATAAACATGCATGTATATGTACATATATACACACATGTATGTACATATGTGCATATATACATACACATTTATATATATATACATATAAATACACACATATATACACAGAGAGCACATTTTATTTACTAATTCATCATTGGGTGCTTGGGTTACTTCCACATCACGGCCATTGTGAATAATGTTGCTATGAATAGGGTTGTGTAAATATTTCTTGGAGATCCCGTTTTCAACTTTTGGGGGGTATATATCCAACAGTGAAATTGTTGGCCCATATGAAATTCCATTTTTGTTTTTAAAAGTAACTTCCATACCATACTGTTTTCCTTAGATGTTGCATAATTTTACATTTCCACTAACAATTCACAAGGGCTCCAATTTCTTCACACTCTCAGTAACACTAGTTATTTTCTTTTTTTGTTTGTTTGTTTTTTTGATAGTAGTTATCCTAATTGACATGAGGCGATATCTCATTGCAGTTTTGATTTGTACTTTCCTTACTTAACATTACTATGTTAAGCATCATTTTGTATGCTTGTTGGCCACTTGTATATCATATCTACAGAAATATCTATTCATGTTCTTTAGTTATTTTTGAATTAGAAATTTTTTTGAGTTGTGGGTGTTCTTTATATATTCTAGATACTAACCTTTTGCCAGATATGATTTGCAAATACTTTCTCCCCTTTAGTAGGTGACTCTTGAATTTCTGTTGATTGTGTCCTTTAATGTACAGACATTTTACATTTTGATGTAGTCTAATTTATTTCTGTTGCCTGCAATTATTAGTGTAATGGCTAGGAAATCACTGCCAAATCCAATATCAGGAAGCTTTTCCCTATGTTTTCTTCAAAAAGTTTTATAGTTTTAGGTCTTGAATCCATTTTGACTTAATTTTTATACATGGTTTAAAGTAAGGGTCCTATTTTTATGTAGATATTTCCCCATTCTGTGGTCTTGACACCCTCATTGAAGATCATTTGATCATATATGTGAGGGTTTATTTCTAGACTCTTTTCTATCCCATTGGTTTATATGTATTGGTCTATTCTATCTACCTGTCTTTTGCCATTACTACACTGTTTTGATTATGGTGGCTTTGTAGTAAGTTTTGAAATTAGAAAGTGTGAGACCTCCAACTTTTTCAATGTTGTGTTGGTTGTTAAGGCTCTGAGACTTCATGTGAGTTTCAGGATGGATTTCTCTATTTCTGCAAAAAATGCCACTGGGATTTTTATAGGGATTGCAATAAACATTAAATCTGTTCGTCATTTTGTGAAGTGTTGACCTCTTAACATTATTAAGTATTCTAATTCACAAGCATGTCATGTCTTTATTTTTATCTTTAATTTTTTTAAACAAGGCTTTGTGATTTTTAATGTACAAGTCTTTCATCTTTTTGGTTAAATTTATTCCTACATATTCTATTTTATGTTACTGTAAATGGAATTGTTTTCTTGATTTCCTTTTTGGATTGTTCATTATTAATATAAAAACACAATTGTGTGTATATTAATTTTGTATTCTGCAACTTTGGTAAATTCATTTATTCTAATGGATTTTTTTTGGACAAAAAAAATTGTTAGGACATTCTACATATAAGATCATGTTGTCTGTGAACAGAGATAAGTTTACCTCTTCCAGTCAGATTTAGATGCCTCTTATTTTTTTCCTGAATAGTTTCTCTAGCTAGAACTTTCAGTACGGTATTGAATAGAAGTGGCAAAATACGATCTTTTTTTCTTGTTCTCATTCTTAGAAAGCTTTCAGTCTTTCACCATCAAGTATGATATCTTCTGTGGGCTTTTCTTATAAGGACTTTATTATATTGAGATGGATTTTTTTTTTGTTTCTTGTATATTTAATGATTTTATTATGAAGCTCTGTTCATTCTTCTTTGTTCTTTGGATTGTATTATGTCTATTGACCTAATGTCAGGTTTACTGATTCTTTCTTCTGCCAGTCAAAGCTACTGTTGAGTCCCTTTTGTAAATTGTTCATTTCAGTTATTGTATTTTTTAATGCCAGAATTTCCATTTGATTTGCCTTGAAAAATGTCTATTTATCCTCTATTTAAAGAGACATCCTATCATAGCTTTCTTTCCTCATTCAAGTAAAATTAGTTCTTGGAAGATATTTATAAAGATAATGTTGACATCTTTCTTAAATTTAATGAGCTCTCTCACAGACTATCTTTTTGCCCCCTTTTTTCCCTACATATGGGCCACTCTTTCCTGTCTCTTTGCATATCTTTTTTGTAGTGTTGTTAAAAAGTGGATATTCTAGGTGATACATTGCATAATTCCATCAACCAATTCAGTGACCCCTGTGGACCTTGTTTTTGTTGTTGTTGCTTGTTTATTTAGGTACTTGGCTAGACTATTTAAGTGAGTTGTTTATCCTCCCAAGTGTGAAGCCTTTAGTTTTGCTCTTCAGAGGGAGCAGCCTTGGGTGTGTGCACAGTTATCCTGGCCCTGGGACTGTCTGTTTTTCTCATCCATTAGAACTTCATTTGTTATTACAGCCAGAGTTTTGGTCTCACTCCTTGCCAGGTGACCCCTCTCTTCTTCTAGACAAATCCCTGGGGGCACAAATTATTTCACACTATGATCCAATTAAGCTTGAGCAGGGTAGCTTGTCTTTGAGGTTTATTCTGACCCCAGGAGGGATCTTACATTTCTCTCACTCTGGTGAACTAGCTGGCCTATGGTTTGTTGTTCTTAATTAAGAGAACCTATTGTTTTTGAGAGCATTCTGAAGCTGGAATTTCTCTACCCTCTGTTTCAAAAAAAAAGCTAATTTGGGGAGAGTTTTAGAGCTCTGTTCTTTTGAACTTCCTTTCCCCTTGGGTAAATTCTTTAATTCACTCTTTTGGAAGCTGGATGGGGAAGTCTTTCTCTGTTTTGGAACCTGAATTGAGCTTTCATGAGGGTGATTGGGGCCCTTGTTTTCTTTGACTGCTGTACATGGGGTCTCTCTGCCCTATGAGTGGGTTCTGGCTAGAGGAAGGGCTCTCCCCACCTTTCAGATACCCTCATCAGGAATTTAGTCTCCCCTACTCAGAGTTGGAGGGAGTGAGGAATGCTAGTGACTTATGCTGTGGATAGGAAACTGTATCCCTTGACTTGAGGCTGAGGGGAGAGGGAGGGAGCCTTGCAGTCGTAGCCACATCCACCCAGAGTGGAGCTTCTGTCAAGTTGAGTTGAGATTAGGGGAAAGGGAAGAAATGGGTTGGGCATCAAAAGCTACCATGTGTGTGTGTGTGTGTGTGTGTGTGTGTGTGTGTGTGTTTAAACCAAGTTTTAGTAGGTCTTTTTTGAAAACATTTTTTTTTGGTTTATTGTATGCCCTTGGGACAATTTTCATACTATTGTCTTTCAAATAGCTTTCATTGGTCATTTTTATTTCACTGGACAGTTAGTTTATAAGGCTTCTCATGTGACTATCCTAGAAGATCCTTATCAATTTTTGATCACTTCTTTTCTGGCACAATGATATTCTAGGCTCTCCTGTCTTTCACTGCCCCAATCTGGAGTGTAGCCAACTTCTCAAGGTCTTCAGTTCCACTCGGTGGTGAATGGCATTTACAAATTAGATGTGTATGCCAGCTGTAGTTACTTGCTATTCTGTGTCATTGTTTTTTAGTCCCTTTCAAGTTGACAAAGCTAGCAGAAATATATATATGTGTATACATTCATTCTGATTCCTTTAATTTCAGTCCAGTGCTATATGGTCCTTCCTCTTGTTACTGTGTTTTTGTATTCCACAGTGAGAAATCTGTGGGTAATATCAATATATTTATTTGCTCTGTATTACAATAGATATATTAAAAATCAACACCAATAGAGTTACCAATCATAAACCTTAAGTAAAATGTAAGATTCCTTTGCAGTTGATACTGTTCTTATACTATCCCATGGAGGACGATATCAGCATACTGAGTTCAAGATATATTTGAATTAATTTTTTTTAAATGTAGGTATTATTAATTTGATCCACAACTTAAGGTCTATTTCAGAATTCTATCCTTTTTGAGTTATTTTAGGTTTTGAAGATGTAAAATCTTAATATGATTCAAAGTAAAAATTATACAGTCCCTGTTCCCACCCATCTTACACAGGTAATACTTTTATTAGTTTCTGGTTGCTTCTATATTTGTTTCTTTTTGCAAATTTAAAATTATTATATTAAATATAGGCCAGGCATGGTAGCTCATGCCTGTAATCCTAGCACTTTGGGAGGCTGAGGTGGGAGGATTGCTTGAGCTCAGGAGTTTGAAACCAGCCTGGGCGATATACTGAGACTTCGTCTCCATGAAAAAAATTTCTTTAATATATATATTCATAGTCTTATTTCTCCTTTTTTCTTACACAAAAGTTTGCATAATATAAACGCTCTCTTGAAACTTCCTTTTATCTCTTAATATATGATGTGGAAATAGTAACATATTTTACAGAGCTTTACTTTTTTAAAGTACTGAATTGTTTAAATTGTTTCATGTATAAATATACCATAATTTAATCAACCAATTTTCTTTTTTTTAAAAAAATATATTTGTAACAGAGATAGTGTCTCACTGTGTTGCTCAGGCTGATTTTGAACTCCTGGTCTCAAATTGTCCTCCCATCTCATCCTCCCAAAGTGCTGGAATTACAGGCCTGAGCCACTGTGCTTGGGCATTCAAAGCATTTTCTAACGAATGGACATTTGGCTTATTTTTCATACTTGGTACAAATAACACTATTCTTACAACCTTATATCTAATTTTTTCTTTTTTTGAGATATATTCAGGTTAAATTCCTGAATGTGGGGTTTCTGAAGCAAAGCTTAAATATATATCTAATTTTGTTAGATACTGCCAAATTCCATATCATAGGGGAATTTATTAGTTCCCTAGGGCTATAAGAACAAATTATTACAAACTGGGTGGCTTAAAACAACAGAAATTTACTCCCTCAGTGGAAGCTGGAAGTCTGAAATTAAAGTGTTGGCAGGACTATGCTCTCTAACGACTCTTAAGGGAAGATCCTTTCTTAACTCTTTCTAGATCCTGGTGATTGCTGCTGATCTTGGAGTTCCTTGGCTTGGAACTGCATAACTCCAACCCCTGTCTCAGTCTTCACATGGTGTTCATCCCTCTGTGTGTGTGTGTGAGTGTCTGTGTACAAACTGTTTCTGTATTCAGTAAGAATATCACATATTGGGTTAGGGCCCACCCTAATCCAGCATGACCTCATCCTAACTTGATTACATCTGTAAAGACCCTATTTCCAACTCAGGTCACATTCATAGATACTAGGGGTTAGGATTGAACATATCTTTTTGTAGGACACAATTCAACCCACTATAATGTGCTACCCTTTTCACTGCCATTTGCTACAAAAGAGTGTCTGCTTCCTCATTGTCTTCACAAAAGACACTGTTGGCAAATTGTTGAAGTATTTGCTAACTATATAGGTCCTACATGGTATCTCAGCATTTCTGTTTCTCTTATTATGAAAGATGTTGACTATCTTTTATATTTTCAACTACCATTTTGTCTCTTCTTTTTACACTGTAATTGAAAGTGTTATGAACATTTCAAACATTCAGAAAAGTAGTTTTATATGTTAAATATAGAACTTAAAAAAAGACAGCAATATAATAGCAATACCATCATTATACCTAATAAAATGACAAATTATTCCTTACTTTTATCGAATTCCCAGTCTGCTCAAGTTGTCTCAAAATTTTTTTTTAGTGTATCACTTTAATGTATTAACAGAAGGGATAGGACAAGATTGTGCCTACTGTCCTCTTTCACTTTAAAATTTGGAGATGTACTCTGTAATTCTGCATAATAAATGAAGAGAAACCTTGCGATTGTAAGCCTTGAACTACTGTTGGGTAATGATCTCATTACTTGTGAATGCCACGGAGCAGTTTCCATGTTCTCTTCAGTCTGTAACAGTCTTATCTATTGTGTTACCATTAGATTGTTATCTATTACTTCCCTGGAAATAGTGACTTGGTTTTGTAATGGGACTTTGTTCTGAAAGCATTTTTCACATGTGACAGTAGACTATAATGTCACCTTAATCTTGCTATGGGCTTAATAGGGAGTGAAAAATGTCATTGGTGATGGTATGATTATAGGGCCATTATTTTTTCGCATTTGCTGTATCCTATTCTTCCAGAATCCTGACTTTACCTTTTCACTGTTCCCCACATATTTGCATTACTACCACAAGCTATGTGTTATCCCTCCTAGACAGTCAGACTTCTGGGGTTCAAATCTCACTTCCATTCACCAACTATGGTATTGGGCACTATTTCCTTAGCTGTGAAACAAAAAATAAATTTAGCAGCTTCAGAGGGTTGTTGTAAAGTTTAAATTTAATCCACGTTAAACACTTAGAAACAATATCCAGCATGAGAAGTGCCAAGTGAATGATGGCTGTTACAGACCTATTTCCCATTGTAAGTGCCTCTATATTAATCCAATTCTGCTTACCATTGTTGGAATGACCCCAAAGCTCTACTTGGAGAACTATACTGTGCATATGGTTACCACTAGCCATACGTGGCTGTTTAAATTTAAATTAATTAAAATGAAAGAAAATGTTTAGTTTTTCAGTCAGTGTAGCCACTTAGCAAGTATTCAGCAGCTACAAGTGCTTAGTGGCTACCATATTGGGCAGCATAGATAAAAACATTGATCTCCATCATTGCAAAAAGTTCTATTGCATGTACTGCTGTAGATTTTTCCTACCAGTGGTGGTGGCACCAAGACCAGAAGGGAACTCTTTTAAGTCTTTCTGTTTTTTTTTTTTTTTTTTGAGACGGAGTCTCGCTCTGTCACCCAGGCTGGAGTGCTGTGGCCGGATCTCAGCTCACTGCAAGCTCCGCCTCCCGGGTTCACGCCATTCTCCTGCCTCAGCCTCCCGGGTAGCTGGGACTACAGGCGCCCGCCACCTCGCCTGGCTAGTTTTTTGTAGTTTTTAGTAGAGACGGGGTTTCACCGTGTTAGCCAGGATGGTCTCGATCTCCTGACCTCGTGATCCGCCCGTCTCAGCCTTCCAAAGTGCTGGGATTACAGGCTTGAGCCACCGCGCCCTGCTACGGGGTTTTCTAAATATAAAATTATGTCATCTGCAAACAGAGACAATTTGACTTCCTCTCTTCCTATTGAATACCCTTTATCTCTTTTTCTTGCCTGTTTGCCCTGGCCAGAACTTTCGGGACTAGGTTGAATAAGAGCAGTGAGGGAGGGCAACCTTGTCTTGTGCTGATTTTCAAAGGGAATGCTTCCAGCTTTTGCCCATTAAGTATGATATTGGCTACAGGTTTGTCATAAATAGCTCTTATTTTGAGATATGTTCGATAAATAGCTAGTTTATTGAGAGTTTTTGGCATGAAGGGGTGTTGAATTTTATTGAAGGCCTTTTCTGGATCTATTGAGATAATCATGTAGTTTTTGTCATTGGTTCTGTTTATTGATTTACATTTGTTGAACCAGCCTTGCATCCTAGGGATGAAGCTGACTTGATCATGGTGGATAAGCTTTTTGATGTGCTGCTGGATTTGGTTTGCCAGTAGTTTTTGAGGATTTTCACATCAATGTTCATTAGGGATATTGCCTGAAGTTTTGTTTTTTCAGAGCTTGTTATTAGTTTATTCAGGAATTCAACTTCTTCCTGGTTTAGTCTTGGGAGGATGTAAATGTTCAGAAATTTATTTCTTCTAGATTTTGTGGGTTTTTTTCTTTTTTTGCACAAATGTTTATAGTATTCTCTGATGGTAGTTTGTATTTCTGTGGGATCTGTGATGGTATCCCCTTTATCATTTTTTGTGTCTATTTCATTCTTCTCTCTTTATTAGTCTGGCTAATGGTCTATTTTGCTGATCTTTAAAAAAAAAAAACAGTTCCTGGATTCACCGATTTTTTTTTTTTTTAAGGGTTTTTCATATCTATCTCCTTCAGTTCTGCTCTGACTTTAGTTATTTCTTGTCTCCTGCTAGCTTTTGAATTTGTTTACTGTTGCTTCTCTAGTTCTTTTAATTGTGGTGTTAGGGTGTCAATTTTAGATCTTTCCTGCTTTCTCATGTGGGCATTTAGTGCTATAAATTTCCCTCTTAATGCTGCTTTAGCTGTGTCCCAGAGATTCTGGTATGTTTTGTCTTTTGTTCTCATTGGTTTCTAAGAACTTCTTTATTTCTGCCTTAATTTTGTTATTTAGCCAATAGACATTCAGGTGCAGGTTGTTGAGTTTCCATGTAGATATGAAGTTTGAGTTTCTTAATCCTGAGTTCTAATTTGATTGCACTGTGGTGTGAGAGACTATTTATGATTTCTGTCTTTTGCATTTTGCTGAGGACTGTTTTACTTTCAATTATGTGGCCAATTTTAGAATAAGTGTGATGTGGTGCTGAGAAGAATGTATATTCTGTTGATTTGGGATGGAGACTTCTGTATATGTCTGTTAGGTCCACTTAGTCTGGAACCGAGCTCAAGTCCTGAATATCCTTGTTAATTTTCTGGCTCATTGATCTGTCTAATATTGACAGTGGGGAGTTGAAGTCTTCCACTATAGTTGTGTGGGAGTCTAAGTCTCTTTGTAGGTCTCTAGGAACCTGTTTTATGAATTTCAATGTTCCTATATTGGGTGTATATATATTTAGGATAGTTAGATCTTCTTGTTGCATCGATTCCTTCATCATGTAATACCCTTCTTTGTTTTTGTTGATCTTTGTTAGTTTAAATTTTGTTTTATCAGAGACTAGGATCACAACCTCCACTTTTTTTTTTCCTTTTCATTTGCTTGGTAGATATTCCTCCATCCCTTTATTTTGAGTTTATGTGTGTCTTTGCATGTAATATGGGTCTCCTGAATATAGCACACTGATAGGTCTTGACTCTTTATCCAATTTGTCAGTCTGTCTTTTAATTGGGGCATTTAGCCCATTTACATTTAATGTTAATATTACATGTGAATTGGGTGGTGTCATCATGATGCTAGTGCTTATTTTGCACATTAGTTGATGCAGTTTCTTTATAGTGTCATTGGTCTTTATATTTTGGTGTTTTCGCAGCGGCTGGTACCAGTTGTTCCTTTCTGTATTTAGTGCTTCCTTCAGGAGCTCTTGTAAAGCAGGCTTAGTGGTGACAAAATTCCTCAGCATTTTCTTGTCTGTAAAGGATTTTATTTCTCCTTTGCTTATGAAGCTTAGTTTAGCTGGATATGAAATTCTGGGTTGAAAATTCTTTAAGAATTTTGAATATTGGCCCCACTCTCTTCTAGCTTGTAGGGTTTCTTCAGAGAGATCCACTGTTAGTCTGATGGGCTTACCTTTGTAGGTAACCTGATTCTCTCTGGCTGCCTTTAACATTTTTTCCTTTGTTTCAACCTTGGAGAATCTGATAATTATGTCTTGGGGTTATTCTTCTTGAGGAGTATCTTAGTGGTGTTCTCTTTATTTCCTGGATTTGAATGTTGGCCTGTCTTGCTAGGTTGGGGAAGTTCTCCTGGATAATATCCTGAAGTGCGTTTTCCAACTTGGTTCCATTCTCCTAGTCACTTTCAGGCACCCCAATCAATCACAGGTTTTGTTTTTCACACAATCCCATATTTCTTGGAGGTGTTGTTCATTCCTTTTCATTCTTTTTTCTCTAATCTTGTCTTCCTGTTTTACTTCAGTAAGTTAATCTTCAATCTCTGATATCCTTTCTTTTGCTTGATCAGTTGGGCTATTGATACTTGCGTATGCTTCAGGAAGTTCTTGTGCGCTGTGTTTTTCAGCTCTATCAGGTCATTTATGTTCTTCTCTAAACTGGTTATTCTAGTTAGCAATTCCTGCAGTCTCTCCCAGTCGGGAGGCAATGGGGGTTAGGGACCCACTTGAGGAGGCAGTCTGTTTCTTAGCAGAGTTCGAGCACTGTGCTGAGAGAATCCTCCTTGTCAGGATCAGCTGCTCTCTTCAGGGCTGGCAGGCAGGAACATGTAAGTCCACTGAAGCTGTGTCCACAGCTGCTGCTTCCACTAGGTGCCTCTGTCCCAGGGAGATGGGAGTTTTATCTATAAGTCCCTGACTGGGAGTGCTGCCTTTCTCTCAGAGATGCCCTGCCTAGTGAGGAGGAGTCTAGAGAAGACAGTCTGGCCACAGCTGTTTTGCCATGCTGTGGTGATTTCTGCCCAGTCTGAACTTCCAGGCTTCCTTAGCACTGTCAGGGGAAACCTGCCTACTCAAGCCTCAGTAATGGCAGACACCCCTCTCCCCACCAAGCCTGAGGTCGTCCCAGGTCTACTTCAGACTCCTGTGCTGGCAGCGAGAATTTCACACCAGTGGTTCTTAGCTTGCTGGGCTCTCTGGGAATGGGACCCACTGAGCAAGATCACTTGGATCCCTGGCTTCAGCCCCCTTTCCAGGGGAGTGAACAGTTCTGTCTCATTGGGGTTCCAGATTACCCCACTGGGTTACAAAAAATAAAATAAAAAACACCTGCAGCTAGCTCAGTGTCTGCCCAAACAGTCACCCAGTTTTGTGCTTGAAACCCAGGGCCCTGGTGGTATAGGAACATGAAGGAATTTCCTGGTCTGCCGATTGTAAAATAAACCATGGGAAAAGTGTAGTATCTGGGCTGGATTGCATAGTTCCTCACAACTTCCCTTGGTTGGGGGAAGGAGGGCCCTGGTTCGTTGCATTTCCTGGGTGAGGCAACACCCTGCCCTGCTTTTGTTCACCCTCCTTGGGCTGCACCCACTGCCTAATGAGTCCCAATGAGATGAACTGGGTACCTCATTTGGAAATGCAGAATTCACCCAACTTCTGCACTGGTCTCACTGGGAGCTGCAGACTGGAGTTGTTCTATTCAGCCATATTGCCAGATCCCAGAATGGAACTCTTATTCACTTTCTCTTCTTTAAATGGAGACTTTACCTTTACCTTCTGGGAGACAGTAGTTTTAGAAGACAACTTACTTAGTCCTCTTTATGGAATAATAACTTAATTGGATGAAGAGCCAGAAAAATCTACTGGACCAAGTTTCTGTGGGAGAGGAAAATATTTTAAAATATATTAAGATTCTTCCCTCATGTGTGGGATTTCCTCTGGTTTCTTGCTTTTTTTTTTTTTAGACATATCTGTCTGCAAATGTTTCTTATCTCTTCTACTCCCCATCATGTGGGCAGACACCCCTCTCCCCACCAAGCTTGAGGTCTTCCCTGGTCTACTTCAGACTGCTGTGCTGGCAGCGAGAATTTCACGCCAATGGTTCTTAGCTTGCTGGGCTCTCTGGGAATGGGGCCCACTGAGTAAGATCCCCACACTAGTGTAGTGGGGAGTACTAGTAGTACTAGTGTAGTCTCCCCACACTAAGGCACAGAGTTTTGGCTGTGTATCCTCTTCCCCTACTCCTCAAATGATTCTCTGGTGTCCCTACTTATGACTGGGTAGGTGAGAGAAGGGCTGATATAAATATTTTTGGACAGAGATCTAAGCTGCATTAGCCATTGCAGTTCACCAGGGATCTTGGTACTCAAGGACATAAATATGATATCTTTTAAAAATTACCACATATTGGCCGGGTGTGGTGGCTCACGACTGTAATCCCAGCACTTTGGGAGGCTGAGGCAGGTGGATCACAAGGTCAGGAGATCGAGA
>NW_012115788.1:2159051-2194588 GCF_000951035.1 Colobus angolensis palliatus | reverse complement strand
AAAAAAAAAACAAAAAACAAAAAACTACATACATACTTCTCTAATTAGATCATCTGGAGGAGTTGGGGGGATCAGTTGGTATCCTTATAAAACTCTCACTTCTACAATAGCTCCCAAGTGCCTACCACATCAAGTCTAATTTCTTCTGCCTGTTTTTCAGAGCTCTCTGCAGTCTAGAAAAGGGAAAAATTAAATATTAAGGAAATCCCATCAGGCTAATAGCAGACTTCTCAGCAAACACTTTACAAGCCAGAAAAGATTGGGGCCTATTTTTAGTGTTCTTAAAGAAAAATAAATGTCAAACAAGAATTTCATATTCTGCCAAACTAAGCTACATAAATGAAGGAGAAATAGTCTTTCCTAGACAAGCACATGCTAAGAGAATTCATCACCACCAGACTGGTCCTACTAGGAACACTCAAGAGTAGTAAGCATGGAAATGGAAAAATACTTGCTATCATAAAATCACATGTAACTACAAAGGCCACAGACACTGTAAAGCAAACACACAATTGAGACTACAAAACAACTACCTGATAACACTATGACAGGAGTAAAACCTCACATATCAATATTAACCTTGAAAGCAAATGGTCTAAATGCTTACCTTAAAAGACAGAGTGGTAAATCGGATTGAAAAACAAGACCCAACCTTCTGCTGCCTTCAGGAGGCCCATCTTGCTTGTTTTGACTCTCATAAACTCAAAGGAATGGAGAAAAATCTATCATGCAAATGGAAAACAAAAAAAAAAAAGAATAGGAGTTGCATTCTGGTATGATAAAATGGACTTTAAACCAATACAAAAAGACAAAACGGGAATTATGTAATTGTAAAGGATTTAATTCAATAAGATATTTAAATATCCTAAGTGTATGTGCACTCAGCATCAGAGCACACAGATTTATAAAACATACGCTACTAGACCTAAGAAAAGATAGTCATACAATAATACTGGTGGTAGACTTCAACATCCCACTGGCATTAGATAAATAATTGAGGCAGAAAACTAACAAACTCTGGACTTAGACACTTGACCAAATGTATTTCATAGACATCTATAGATTATTCCACCCAACAATCAGATGATGGATATTATTTGCATCTATGCATGGATTTTCTTTAAGATTGACCACATGCTTGGTCAAAAAGCAAGTCTTAATACATTTTTTAAAAATGGAAATTATATCAAGCATCTCCAACCATAGTGGAATGAAATTAGAAATTAATATCAAAAGGAACTCTCAAAGTCACACAAATACATGAAAATTAAACAACTTGCTCCTGAATGACTTTTGGGTAAAAAGCAAAATTAAGGCATAAAACAAAACATCATTTGAATTACGTGAAAACAGACACAATATACCAAAACCTTTGGGATATGGTGAAAGCAGTGTTCATAGGAAAGTTTATAGTGATAAATACATAGTTCAAGAAGATAGAACTCAACTTAATGTTGCACCTAAAGGAACTAGAAAAACAAATTAAACCCAAAACTAACAGAAGAAAAGATCAGAGCTGAACTAAATGAAATTGAAACCAAAAAACCATACAAGGATGAACAAAATGAAAAATTGGTTCCTTGAAAGGAAAAACATGATTGCTAGACCAGTAGCTAGCTTAACCAAGTAAAAGAGAGGACATCTAAGCATGATCAGAAATGATAAAGGTGGTGTTGCAACTAATATTACAGAAATACAAAAGATCCACAGACTACCATGAACATCTCTAGGTGCCAAACTAGAAAACTTAGAGGAAGTAGATAAATTCCTAAACACATACAATCTGCCAAGATTGAACCAGGAAGAAATTGAAATCCTGAATAGACCGATAACAAGTTCCAAAGTTGAATCAGTAATTAAAAAACAAATCTACCAACCAAAATAAGCCCTGGACCCCTGGACCAGATGGATTCACAGCCAAATTCTACCAGACATACAAAGAAGAACTGGTACCAATGTTTCTGAAACTATTCCAATAAATCAAGGAGGAAGGATTCTTCCCTAACTCATTCTAGGAAACTGCCATCATTTTAATATCAAACTCTGACAATGACACAACTAAAAAAAAACTAGACCAATATCTCTGATGAAGATAGATGCAAAAATTCTCAAGAAGATACTAACAAACTAAATCCAGTAACACATCAAAAAGATTTTACCATGATCAAGTGGGCTTTATTCTTGGGATGCAAAGATGGTTCAACATACATAAATTAATAAATGTAACTCACCACATAAATAGAATTAAAAACTGTATAATCTCAGTAGATGAAAAAAGCTTTTGACAAAATCCAACATCACTTCATGATAAAAATCCTGAAGGAATTACTGAAGGCATCAAAGGAATGTGCCTCAAAATGAGACATTTATGACAAACCAATAACTGTTATTACACTGAGTGGGCAAAAGTTGGAGGCATTCCCCTCAGAACTGGAGTAAGACAAAGATGCCCATTCTTACCACTTCTATTCAACATAGTACTGGAAGTCCTAGCAAGAGCAATCAGGTAAGAGAAAGAAATAAAAGGCATCCAAAAAGGAAGAGAGATAGCCAAATCATCTGTTTTCTGATGATATGATTCTACACCTAGAAAACCCTCACCATTCCTCCAAAAGACTCCTAGACCTGATAAATGACTTCACTAAAGTTCCAGAATACAAAATCAATGCACAAAAATTGGTACCATTTCTATACAGCATTAATATTCCATCTGAGAACCAAATCATTCTTTACCACTCCAGGATGACTATAGTTAACTATATGTTATATAGTTTCAAATAGCTAGAAGGATATTGACTATTTCTTTTTTTTTAGGCCATTGTTCTGTTTTGTTTTGTTTTTTATTTAAGTTCTAGGGTACATGTGCATAACGTGCAGGTTTGTTACATATGTATACTTGTGCCATGTTGGTGTGCTGCACCCATCAACTCGTCAGCACCCATCAATTCATCATTTATATCAGGTATAACTCCCCAATGCTATCCCTCCCCCCTCCCCCCTCCCCATGATAGGCCCCAGTGTGTGATGTTCCCCTTCCCGAGTCCAAGTGATCTCATTGTTCAGTTCCCACCTATGAGTGAGAACATGTGGTGTTTGGTTTTCTCTTCTTGTGATAGTCGTTCGCGCCTGCAGAGGTCTCTGCCACTTCCCCTGTTATTTTTTTTAGCTGAGCCCTGTCCCCAGAGGTAGAGTCTACAGAGACAGGCAGGGTTCCTTGAGCTGCTGTGAGCTCCACCCAGTTGGAGCTTCCCAGCGGCTTTGTTTACCTACTTAAGCCTCAGCAATGGCGGGCGCCCCTCCCCCAGCCTCGCTGCTGCCCTGCGGTTAGATCGCCGCAGACTGCTGTGTTAGCAAGGAGGGAGGCTCCGGGGGTGTGGGACCCTCCCGGCCAGGCGTGGGGTATATTCTCCTGGTGTGCCGGTTTGCTTACAGCTCAGTATTGGGGTGGGAGTTACCCGATTTTCCAGGTGTTGTGTGTCTCAGTTCCCCTGGTTAGGAAAAGGGATTCCCTTCCCCCTTGCACTTCCCAGGTGAGGCGATGCCTCGCCCTGCCTCGCCCTGCTTCAGCTCTCGCTGGTCGGGCTGTAACAGCTGAGCAGCACCGATTGTCCGGCACTCACTAGTGAGATGACCCCAGTACCTCAGTTCAAAATGCAGAAATCACCGGTCTTCCATGTCCTTCGCGCTGGGAGTTGGAGACTGGAGCTGTTCCTATTCGGCCATCTTGCTCTGCCCCCGATATTGACTATTTCTAATACAAAGAAATGATAAATATTTGAGATGATGGCTATGCTAATTACCCAAAAGATCTGATCACAATGCATTATATTCATAAAATTATCACTATGTATTCCATGAATATGTACCATTTGTCAATTAAAAACAATAAAATTTAAAATCTGAAGATTATTTTTTTTTGCAGCTATAAGAGAGCCAGGAAAAATGCTTTCTCTTTAATAAGAACATACACAACATGTGCCATAGAGGATTGATTACCACAAGGCTCTTAAATTCATTTGCAGAGGAATGGTTTAATTACCACGATAGTTGGCGAATTCATTTACAGTAAAAAAAAATTCAGTTTCCTCTAACAAACATACACAGTTTCTTATAACAAATTCTTTTATAGATTATGCAAACAAGTAAATTTTCCTGTTTCTAAGTTCTGCATAATTAATGAATAAAAGCAATTTTCCATACAAAGAAGCTTTGCAGTCATCATAGACTTCAAGTTTAAAAATGATACTCCATGGAAAGGAAATCAAAAATAAATGAGCAGAGAAAAACATTTATGGTTAACAGTTGAATATCTTGGAGTACTTTGATATACATTAAAAAGGAATCATAATTCATCATATCAAGAATTAGAGCACATAGAGACATACCTCATCCTAGTTTTCTACAAGTACTTTGTTTTTTTTGTATTTCTGTGATCAGAATATAAACTTATGATCCTCTTTTTTATCGTATCATAAAGAGCAATAGCCAGCTCAGTAATGAATTACTAGTCTCTTTCAAGGATTTTCATCAAATATAATCGTAACTTCTATTTTTATAGCTTTGGTCAGTAAAAAATAAACAAAGTCTTAAGTTCCTGTTTTCAGCAATATATATTCTCAAATCCTTCTAGATAAGACTTTGTGATTGATTGGATATGTGGGTGGTAGGATCTGGTGAGGAAAATGGCAGAGTTAAGATATTTAGTCTTCTCTCCTGGGATGCTCCATGGATGGGGCTTGGAATAGGGATATATAATATTGATTGATGGAGAAGAAAATAAAACATTGAATTCAGCTTTGGATATGTCAAATTGGAGGTACTTGGCATAAACAACAACAAAAAAATATTTTTCTCAAGTACAATTTTGTGGGGTGTCTCAAAGTAGAAATTAGAATGAAGCGAGTATTGGTGTTCCTGATTCCTACCTATTTCAACATGACCTAATCATGTTCTGACTTTTTGGAGTGGTCTTTGAGTTCTTGTAGTTCTATATAGCATACTCCAGAAACCCGGATTTAGTCTACTACTTGCCTTTCGTAAGTGAGGAAATTAAGATGAAAAGTAGCTTGTTAAAGAAGACATCTCAAATAATTAATGACTGCGTCATGAGCAGAACTCAGGTCTCCTGGCTTACCTGTCCATTACTCTGTTTAGAGTATCTTGTCTACAGATGGACGCAGAGTAGGTTGACGGATGTAATACTTCCAAAGTAACTTATGTGCTGATTGAATATCATGCCTGATGCCTACCACTTTTCTTTTTTAGCTTGACATTTTAAACCTGGAATATTAAAAGCTTTGGAGATTTAATTCTGGTTACTTTACAAGTCAAGTCGTTTTATAAATATATTACAGTAAAAGCATTCTATATGTACTTTGAACTAGCAATAATATTCCCAAGCCTCAGGATGCTATGTATTTACTATATAGATATTTGTTGCATTGAGCTGCCATTATGACAAAAAATCCTTAGGGTTCATTATAATGGGATATAAATTATGTCTGGTATGATTGATGACAATAATAAAGTTATAACATTAATAAATACTGTTTACAAACCTTTTCCACATTATCATATTTTTATTCCTTAACAATCCTCGGGGAGAAGTTGTATTTCTCAATTTTAGAAACACATAAACTAAGGCTTAGATGACTTTATTTCAAAGATTAGGATTCTAGTAGAATTCCTTAGGTCTGCCAAGCAATAAGATTATGTAGATTCAAAGCACCATATTCTAGAGATCAGCACCTGAATAGAAGGGTGTATAGGTGTTATAAATCTAAAAGTAGGCATTTATTCATTTGTTAATTCATTAAATAAGCATTTATTGAGCACCTTCTGGATGCCAGGCCAAAAATCGGAGAGAAAAAACCATTGCCATTTTCAAGAATTTGACAGTGCTAATACAGCTAGATTTAAGCAGCAGGAATGATTCAGCTGGAGCCTAGCCATACTGTTTGTAATCAGACAGGAGCAGACAAAATAAACAGATAAAACCACAAGAATTTATACAGCCCTTGATATAATGTTGGCCACAAGGACAGAGACTGGTTCCTCTGGAAAGTTCTAATGATTACAATGTATGAGTTCCTAGCATATGCCAGTATATGATATTATGCAGTGTTGAGAATAAGCTATGGTAACAAACTAGGCACATTTAGAGTCTTACTATTTAAAAAAGATGAAAGACCTGATTTTTCCCATGGGTGCCATATTAGATGTTGCTTTACCAAGAATTAGGAACTTTGTAGAGGATACTTGGTAACAACTTTACCTTTTACATACGAGCAGGAAATTACAGTGACATTGAGGTAAGAATTTTCTCGGTCATCTTTCTCTTTTCCTATCCCTGTTCTCTGTCCCCAGCCCAGTCATTGAATAAAGTCTTATATTTTGGGAAGAAAGTAGTGAGTGGAGGTGTAGAATTACATGTATGGTCTATTTTTATGTTTCAAATGATGTGAAATATTAACTTTTTTATACTAGGTGCTAAATGTACATAAGATTAAAATGTTAATGAAGAGAAGTACAATGATTACATATAAACCAATACATTGTAAAATTGAAACTAGCATTCTTTTTAAAAAAAATTTCCATAAGTTCTTGGGGTACAAGTGGTATTTGGTTACATGAGTAAGTTCTTCAGTGGTGATTTGTGAGATTTTGGTGCACCCATCACCCAAGCAGTATACGCTGCACCATATACATAGTCTTTTATCCCTCATTCCCCTCCCACTCTTCCTCACCAAGTCCCCAAACCGTTGTATTCTTTTTTTTTTTTTTTTTTTTTTTTTTGAGACGGAGTCTCACTCTGTCACCCAGGCTGGAGTGCAGTGGCCGGATCTCAGCTCACGGCAAGCTCCGCCTCCCGGGTTTACGCCATTCTCCTGCCTCAGCCTCCCAAGTAGCTGGGACTACAGGCGTCCGCCACCTCGCCCGGCTAGTTTTTTTTGTACTTTTTAGTAGAGACGGGGTTTCACCGTGTTAGCCAGGATGGTCTCGATCTCCTGACCTCGTGATCCGCCCGCCTCGGCCTCCCAAAGTGCTGGCATTACAGGCTTGAGCCACTGCGCCCGGCCCAAACCATTGTATTCTTATGCCTTTGCGTCCTCATAGCTTGACTCCCACATATTAGTGAGAACATGTGATGTTTGGTTTTCCATTCCTGAGTTACTTCACTTAGAATAATAGCCTCCTATCTCATCCAGGTCCCTGCAAATGCTGTCAATTCATTCCTTTTTGTGGCTGAGTAGTATTCCATCATATATTTGTATATCATCTATATGTATCCTATATATCACACACACATACATACATATATGCACACACCACAGTTTCTTTATCTACTCATTGATTGATGGGCATTTGGGTTGGTTCCATGATTTGGCAATTGTGAATTGTGCTGCTATAAACATGCAGGTGCAAATATCTTTTGGAATAATGACTCTTTTCCTCTCGGTAGACACCAGTAATGGGATTGCTGGATCAAATGGTAGTTCTACTTTTACTTCTTTTAGGAATCTCTACACTGTTTTCCACAGTGGCTGTACTAGTTTACATTCCTACCAGCAGTGTAGGAGTGTTCCCTGATCACATCAATGCCAACATCTACTGTTTTTTGATTTTTTTTTTATTATGGTCTTTCTTCCAGGAGTAAGTTGGTATCACATTGTGCTTTTGATTTGCATTTCCCTGATCATTAGTGATGCTGACCATTTTTTCATGTTTGTTGGCCATTTGTATAACTTCTTTTGGGAATAGCCCACTTTTTGATGAGATTGTTTGTTTTTTTCTAACTGATTCGTTTGAGTTCATTGTAGATTCTGGGTATTAGTCCTTTGTCGGGTGTATAGATTGTGAAGACTTTCTTCCACTCTGTGGGTTGTTCCTTTACTCTGCTGACTGTTCTTTTGCTGTGAAAAGGCTCTGCAGTTTTATTATGTTCCAGCTATTTATCTTTGTTTTTATTGCATTTGCTTTTGGGTTATTCATGAAATGCTTGCCTAAGCCAATGTGTTACCTTCTAGAATTTTTATATTTTCAGGTCTTAGGTTTAAGTCCTTAATCCATCTTGAGTTGACTTTTGTATGAGGTGAGAGACAAGGATCCAGTTTCCTTCTCCTACATGTGGCTAGTCAATTATCCCAGCACCATTTGTTGTTGAGAAGGGTGTCCTTTCCCCACTTTTGTTTTTGTTTGCTTTGTTGAAGATCAGTTGGCTATAAGTATTTAGGTTCATTTTTGGGTTCTCTATTCTGTTCCATTGGTCTATGTGCCTATTGTTATACCAGTACCACACTGTTTTGGTGACTATGGCCTTATAGTGTAGTTTGAAATCAGGTAGTGTGATGCCTCCAGATTTGTTCTTTTTGCCTAGTCTTGCTTTTGCTATGTGGGCTCTTTTTTGGTTCCATGTGAATTTTAGAATTGTTTTTTCTAATTCTGTGAAGAATTATGTGGTATTTTGATGAGGATTGCATTAAATTTATAGATTGCTTTTGGCAGTATGGTCATTTTCACATTATTGATTCTACCCACCCATGAGCATGGGATGTGTTTGCATTTGTTTGTGTTATCTATGATTTCTTTCAGCAGTGTTTTATAATTTTCCTTGTAGATGTCTTTTTACTCCTTGGTTAGGTATATTCGTAAGTATTTTATTTTCTTTGCAGCTATTGTAAAAGAAGTTGAGTTCTTGATTTGATTCTCTGCTAGGTTGCTGTTGGTGTATGGAAGAGCTACTGATTCGTGTACATTAATCATGCATCTGGAAAATGTTGCTAAATTCTTTTATCAGTTCTAGAAGCTTTCTGGAGGAATCTTTTGGGTTGTCAAGGTGTAAACAATCATATTGTCAGCAAATAGTTACAGCTTGCCTTTCTCTTTACTGATTTGGATGCCCTTTCTTTCTCTTGTCTGATTGCTCTCAATAGGACTTCCAGTACTAGGATGAAGAGGAGTGGTGAGAGTGGGCATCCTTGTCTTGTTCCAGTTCTCAGAGGGAATGTTTTCAATTTTTCCCCATTCAGTATTATGTTGGCTGTGGGTTTGTCATAGATGGCTTTTGTTACATTAAGGAATGTCCCTTATATGCTGATTTTGCTGAGAGTTTTAATCATAAAGGGATGCTGGATTTTGTCGAATGCTTTTTCTGCGTCTATTGAGATGATCATGTGATTTTTGTTTTTAATTCTGTTTATGTGGTGTATCACATTTATTGACTTCCATATGTTAAACCATCCCTGCATCCCTGGTATGAAACCCACTCGATCATGGTGAATTATCTTTTTGATATGTTGTTGGATTTGGTTAGCTAGTACTTTGTTAAGGATTTTAGCATTAATATTCATCAAGGATATTGGTCTGTTTTCTTTCCTGGTTTTTGTATTTAGGTGATGCTGGGTTCATAAAATGAATTAGGGAGGGTTCCTTCTTTCTCTTGTGCAATAGTGTCAAAAGTATTGGTACCAATTCTTCTTTGCATGTCTGGCAGAATTCTGCTGTTAATCTCTCTGATCCCCAGCTTTTTTTGTTGGTAATTTTTAAATTACCATTTCAATCTTGCTGCTGGTTATTGGTCTGTTCAGGGTATCTAATTCTTCCTAATTTAAGCTAGGAGGGTTGTATTTTTCCAGGAATTTATCCTTCTCTTCTAGGTTTTCTGCTTTTCATATGTGTAAAGGTGTTCATAGTAGTCTTGAACGATCTTTTGTATTTCAGTGGTGTCAGTTGTAATATGTCCTGTTTCATTTCTTAATGAGGTTATTTGGCTTTTCTCTCTTTTCTTAATCTTGCTAATGGTTTATCAATTTTATTTATCTTTTCAAAGAACCAGCTTTCTGTGTTTCATTTATCTTTTGTATTTGTTTCAATTTCATTTAGTTCTGCTCTGATCTTGGCTATTTTCTTTCTTCTGCTGGGTTTGGGTTTGGTTTGTTATTTCTCTAGTTCTGTGAGGTGTGACCTTAGAATATCAGTTTGTACACTTTGTCTTTTTGATGTGGGCATTTAAGGCTATGAACTTTCCTCTTAGTACTGCCTTTGCTGTATCCCAGAGGTTTTGGTAGGTTGTATCATTATTTTTGTTCAGTTTGAAGAGTTTTTATTTCCATCTTGATTTCGTTTTTGACCCAGTGCTCATTTAGGAGCAGGTTATTTAATTTCCATGTATTTGCACGGTTTTGAAGTTTCCTTTTGGAGTTGATTTCCAGTTTTATTTCACTGTGATCTGAGAGAGTGCTTGATATACTTCCAATTTTCTTGAATTTCTTGAGGCTCATTTGATGACCCATAATATGGTCTATCTTGGAGAACATTCCACATGCTGTTGAATAGAATGCATATTCTGCAGTTGTTGGATGAAATGTTCTGTATATATCTGTTAAGTCCATTGTTTCAGGATATAGTTTAAATTCATTGTTTCTTTGTTCACTTTCTGTCTTGACCTTTCTAGCACTGTCAATGGAGTATTGAAGTCCCCCACTATTATTGCATTGCTGTCTGTCTCATTTCTTAGGTCTATTAGTAATTGTTTTATAAATTTGGGAGCTCCAGTGTTAGGTGCATATATGTTTAGGAATGTGATATTTTCCTGTTGGACAAGGCCTTTTACCATTATATACTGTCCCCTTTGTCTCTTTTAACTGCTGTGGCTTTAAAGTTTGTTTTGTCTGACGTAAGAATAGCTACCCCTACTTGCATTTGGTGTCCATTTGTATGAAATTTCTTTTCCTACCCCTTTTACTTTATGTGAATCCTTATGTGTTAGGTGAGTCTCCTGAAGGCAGCAGATAGTTGGTTGTTGAGTTCTTACCCATTATGGAGTTCTGTGTCTTTTAAGTGGAGCTTTTAGGCCATTTACATTCAATGTTAGCATTGAAATGTGGGGTACCATTGCTTTCATCATGCTCTTTTTGTTGCCTGTGTGCTTCGGGTTATTTTTGTTTGTTTGTTTTTTTGCTTTTTAACTTGTATTTTTGTTTTATAGGTCCTGTGTGAATTTTGCTTTAAGGAGATTCTGCTTTGATGTGTTTCCAGAACTTATTTCAAGATTTGGAGCTCCTTTTAGTGATTCTTGTAGGGATATTTTGGTAATGATGAATTCTCTCAGCATTTGTTTGTCTGAAAAAGACTGTATCTTTCCTTCAAATATGATGCTTGGTTTCACTGATTACAAAATTCTTGGCTGATAATAATTTTGTTTGAGGAGGCTGAAGATAGGGGTCTAATCCTTTCTGGCTTATAGGGTTTCTGCTGAGAAATCTCTTAATCTGTTAGGCTTTCTTTACAGGTTACCTGGTGTTTCTGTCTCACAGCTCTTAAGATTTTTTTTTTCTTCATCTTAACTTTGGATAACATGATGACAGTGTGCCTAGGCAATGATCTTTTTGCAGTGAATTTCCCAGGTGTTCTTTGTGCTTCTTGTATTTGGCGGCCTATGTCTCTAGCAAGACTGGGGAAGTTTTCCTTGATTATTCCCCCAAATATGTTTTCCAAGTCTTTAGAATTCTCTTCTTCAGGAACACCAATTATTCATAGGTTTAGTCATTTAATATAATCCCAGTCTTCTTGGAGGCTTTGTTCATGTTTTCTTATTTTTTTCTTTGTCTTTGTTGGATTGGGTTAATTCGAAGACCTTATCTTCAAGCTCTGAATTTCTTTCTTCTACTTACTCAATTCTATTGCTGAGACTTTCCAGAGTGTTTTGCATTTCTAAAAGTGTATCCAGGGTTTCCTGAATTTTTGATTGTATTTTCTTTAAGCTATGTATTTTCTTGACTATTTCTCCCTTTATGTCTTGTATCATGTTTTGGATTTCCTTGCATTGGGCTTCACCTTTCTCTGGTGCTTCTTTGATTAGCTTAATAACTAACCTCCTGAATAATTTTTCAGGTAAATCAGGGATTTCTTCTTGGTTTGGATCCATTGCTGGTGAACTAGCGTGATTTGTTGCAGGGGTGTTAAAGATCCTTGTCATACTACCAGAGTTGGTTTTCTGGTCCTTGTTTGGGTAGGCTCTGTCAGAGGGAAGGTTTGGGTCTGAAGGCTGTTCAGATTCTTTTATCTCATGGGGTGTTCCCTTGATGTAGTACTCTCCCCCTTTTCCTATGGATGTGGCTTCCTGTGAGCTGAACTGCAGTGATTGCTGTCTCTCTTCTGGGCCTAGCCACCCAGCAAGTCTACCCAGCTCTAGGCTGGTACTGGGGATTGTCTGCACAGAGTCCTGTGATGTGAACTGTCTATGAGGACTCTCAGCCATGGATACCAGCACCTGTTTCAGTGGAGGGGGTGGGGTTTGGGGGCAATGAACTCCATGAGGGTCATTAGCTTTGGTGGTTTAATGCTGTATTTTTGTGTTGGTTAGCCTCCTGCTTGGAGGTGGCACTTTCCAGAGAGCATCAACTGTGGTAGTATGGAGAAGGGACCGGCGGTGGGCAGGGCCCAGGAACTCCCAAGATTATATGCTCTTTGTCTTCCCTACCAGGGTGGGTAGAGAAGGACCATCAGGTGGGGGCAGGACTAAGTGTGTCTGAGCTCAGACTCTCCTTGGGTGGATCTTGCTGTAGCTGCTGTGGGGGTTGGGGATGAGATTCCCAGGTCACTGGAGTTGTGTACCTAGGAGGATTATGGTTGTCTCTGCTGAGCCGTTGAAGGTTGTCAGGGAAGTGAGGAAAAGCTGGCAGTCACCGGCCTTACCCAGCTCCCATGCAAACCGAAGGGCCTGTCTCACTCCCTCCATGCCCCCAGGTGGAGGGCAAGACAGGCTCTAAAACTTGTTCCAGGCTACCTGCCTCCCAGCTGCAAAAGAAAAGGACTTGGTTCTCCTGAGCCTGTGGAGTCTGCACACCAGATTTGCATTCTCCACCAAGTTCTGGCCAGGAGGTTTCTCACCCTGTTCAAATTGTTACGAAGTTCAGCTAGAGATTTCATTCTCCCTGTGGAGTTTTACCCCCTGCTCCTCTGGCCACCCTCCCGATGGATACCTGTGGTGGCAGGCAGGAACGGGCTGCTCGGGGACCCAGCGAGCTCCCAGGGCCTTTCTGCTGCTTCCTGTACCCCTGTATTTAACTCAACTCTGTAAATTGAGTCAGCTCCAGATAAAGTCGGAAACTTCTCCCTCAAACAGGCCTTCAGCTTCTGCAGTGGGGGTGTGGGTTCGGGAGAGGAGGGTCTCCCTTTCCTGCTTCCTCGGTTGGTGGGTGGGTGGTTGGGAGATTCACAGTATTTGGGGTGTCTCCTGGGGCCCTGCAGGAGGAGTCGGCTTCCTTCAGAGAGTCCGTGGGTCCTCTCAGCATTGCTGGTTTGTTCTTGCAGTTGATCTGGAGCAAAAATGTACAATGCGAGCCTCCACATGCAGCTCTGTCTGGAGCTGCAGTCTAATCCTGTCTCCCGTCCACCATGATGATCCTGATCCCTCAAAACTAGCATTTTTGATGAACATGCTTCAAAAATCTTGAGTGTTAAAGAAAAATCCTAGATTTGTAAAAAATATATATGTATATATACCATGTATTCTAAAAGCACACACATTTTATAATTTAAAAGTGCATAATTTTTTCTATAAACAATTATTTTGCTTTTCTAAACTGACACAATTGTACGTATCTATGGCGTACAGTGTGATATTATGCATATTTATAATGTGTAATAATCAAATCAGGGTATTTATCATACTTATCACTTCAAACGTACATTGGGAACATTCAAAATTCACTATAGGGTGACTATAATGAACAACAATATAGTCACCCTCTAGCGCTATGGAACATTCGAACTTATCCTCTTTAGCTATATTTTTGTGTTCATTAACCAATCTTTGGCTATCTCTCCTTCCCCCTACCCTTCCCTCAGCCCAACAATCTCTCAGCTGGCTCCATCCCTCTGAGGGACAGGGGACAGGGATAGGAAAAGAGAAAAATGGCAGAAAATCCTGACCCTCGACATCACTGTTATTTCTTGGTTACATGTAAAAGGGAAACTTGTTACTAAGCATCTTCTGCTATGTTCCTACTTATTGGTACAGCAACATGTGAAATGGGACCAAGGGATAGAATTATTACACCATCTTATATCAGACATGAGCATCCATGAATTTTGGTCTCTGTAAGAGGATACCTGGGACCTAGTCCCCCAAAATACTGAGGGATACCTGTATACAAATGTTGGTTACATTACTTTCTGGATTTTCCTATACATTTAAAATAATGCATAATAAAAGTATCAATAGTAAAAGAGGTCAGTAGCCCTAAAAAGCAGATTCTTTCATGTAATGTTTATAATATTTTCCAGTGGTTAAGATAATATTTGAATATATTTTTAATGATGAAAAGGTAAAAGAAAAGTTTGTTTAAAGAAAATTTCCAAACAGCTTTTCCCTCCATATCCTCTAGTGTGAAATGATGAACTTAGTTAATAAAGTCATAATTTATTCCAACAGAAACATTTGATTGTAGTGTGCCTAATTTTTTTTTTTTACCTTGTTTAGTTAGGAGAATTAGATACTGGAGCAAAATGATTGCAAAATGTCAACTTAATATTCACAGGTTTTATTCCAGAAAGGAGAAGACTGTAGGCAACACATCTTTATTGTGCTATTAAACCCCTCCTTTGGGGGCAAGGGAGAGCTTGATGACCCTGTGAATGTGTGAGACTAATTAAGCCTTCCTAAAAAGACTCCAGGGAAGAGTTTGCTCAGAGCCCTCAAGTCATGGAAATAGTCCAGAAAGTTAGGGGGAAAGCAGAGAAAATAACTAAAGGTGGAAACGTGTGGCTAATTGAAACTAGACATCTGTTTGTGGAAATGCCTTTTGTAGGTAATCTGAACCAAAATATTTTTCAGGGGGTTCCTAGTGTCAACACAACTTGCACTAACCATAAGCCTATCAGCTAACAGTATGATATGTGATATTTGGTGGGAAGATAGTTGCCATCCTGTGCTTCTCGAACTTTAGAGTGCATCAGAATCATCTAGAGGGAGGGGTGTTATACAGTAGATTCCACTGCCAGTGTTCCCGATGCAGTAGATGTGGGGTGGGGACCAGGAATTTGCATTTCTAAGAAGTTCCCAGGAAACCACTCATTGGGATGCTGTAGCAGATATGCATTCCTCCTCTTGCTGATTCAGGTGCTGCAGTTAACAAGCACATTCCTTGTAAGCTCTCCAGAAAATTGCCCTTGGCTGACAAGATTGCCTTGGAAGAAATGCCTGGGAGGTTACCAACCTCTCCAGTATCTCTTGCTGTCAGAGATTGGCTGATAGTGTTACTGGAAAGTGATCCTGATCCAGATCCCAAGAGAAGGTTCTTGGACCTCAGGCAAGAAAGAATTTGGAGCAAGTCCACAAAGTGAAGCAGGTTTATTAGAGAGGTACAGAAACAAAAGCATGCCTACTCCGTAGGCAGGGCAGAACAGCACAGAGAGCTGATGGTTGGCTATTTTTATGGTTCTTTCCCGATTATTTGCTAAACAAGGAGTGGATTTTTCATGAGAAATAGGGTGATTATTCATGAGAGAAGAGTGGGGATTTTCTGGAACTGAGGGTTCCTTTCCCTTTTTAGGCCATATAGAGAAACTTCCTGATAATTGCCATGGCAGTTGTAAACTCATGGCACTGATGGGAGTGTCTTTTAGCATGCTAATGCATTATAATTAACTTATAATGAGCAGTGAGAACGACCAGAGGTCACTTTCATTGCCATCTTGGTTTTGACTGGCTTCTTCCCCGCATCCTTTTTTATCAGCAGCATCTTTGTGACCTGTATCTTGTGCTGACCTCCTATCTCATCCCGTGACTAAGAATGCTTAACCTCCTGGGAATGCAGCCCAGTAGATCTCAGCCTTATTTTACCCAGCCCCTATTCGAGGTAGAGTCGCTCTGGTTTGAATGCCTATGGCAATAGGAGCATACCAAAGCCTGGCCCAGGACCTACAGAAAGGATGGCTCAGTGGTATTACAGACCAGAGGAGTCCCCACTCCCTGACTCTAGCCCCTTTCCTCCCACCTCTGAGTGAGGTCAAGCCTGTTTTTTCCTCTCTATTCTGTTTTCCTCACTCTTCTGTGAGTATTTAGTGAAGAACATATCAATAAACCTCTGGTGCCTAATCTCTGTTTGGTTCTGCTTCTAGGGAACCTTGACTTAAGACAATAGTTAAATGCAAACTTTGATTTTTAGGGGTTGTGTTAATATTGGCAAACATCTGCTTTCGAGACTTGAAGGTTCATATAAAAGCTGTCCCCTAAGAAGTGGACTCTGGTTAGTTGTCGCTCTCTGAAGGAAATTAAAATATACCCCAAAATATATTTATTTGATATATATTTTTAAATGGCTGCCACTTGGCCAGCAGGCAGAAGTGGCCTTGCAAAGCTGTCTTAAGCGGGGAAAATTTGCATCTGTAGAGAATCTGCATTACTGCAGCATGCTCCCTCTTTCTATTCCTTTCCCCAGATCCAAGAGCGGTTGAGAGTCTGACAACTTTAAAAGAAACATTTACCATCTGTTCTCTCTGAGGGAGGCTTTATCTACATAACAAGGCCACCTTTGCTAGCCAAGCCTCTTCTCCCCTCTCCCACAACCTGTTCTACCAGAATCTTATCCCCTATTTTTGTAATCTTAAAATGGTATATGTTTCTGTATCTCACGAGTAAACATTAAATAAATTGGTATGCCTTTTCTTTTAATCAATCTGCCTCATGTCAGTCATTTTTAGTGAATCTTTAGGGGACCAAGAGCCTATGGCCTCTACATCTCTCTGTCATTACACATTTAATACTTGAAGCCCAGGCGTGGTGGCTCACACCTGTAATCCCAGGACTTTGGGAGGCCAAGGCAGGCGGATTATCTGAGATCGGGAGTTCAAGATCAGCCTGGCCAACATGGTGAAACCCTGTCTCTACTAAAAAATACAAAAATTAGCTGGGCTTGGTGGCATGTACCTGTAGTCCCAGCTACTCAGGAGCCTGAGGCAGGAGAACTGCTTGAACTCGGGAGGCGGAAGTTGCAGTGGGCTGAGATTGCACCACTGCACTCCAGCCTGGGCAACAGAGACTCCCTCTCAAAAAAGCAAAACAAAACCAACCAAACAAAAAACCCAAAAAACTCCAAAACATTTAATACTTGAAAAAGAAAATCTGTGGATTTGACATGCAGGACTGTTTTGTTTAAAACACATTTTGAGGAACCAAAGCTGCTTTTTCCAACTTCTAACCCTTTTAGTTCTACGTGATTGAGAACAGTTATAAAATACGAAGTCGATCAGGCCAAATTTTGGCCGTGGAAAAAAGTTAATAAGGTCAACTTTACAAATCTTGAAAGTCATCAGGGAAGAGATGTGTGTTTATAATGGAAGTGACAAGGTGGACTGAATTTATAAACAGAGGAACGGAGGCTCAGTTTGAAATGCATTTCTAGTCAGCTCATATTATGTGAGGAGACCAAACTCGCATTAGCTCTGGGCTGCCATTTTGTTACGGCGTTGATATGCCTTCTCTTAAGGACCACAGGTCTCTAGACATAGGTAGGACGATGCTAAAAGGACTTTCTTGGCTTCAAGTTGATTTGCCTTTCCACTCAAACCTAGTACTGTTTCTCCACAGTTTGGAACTGTCAACAGCTCAACTTTGTGTGTGTAAATTCTGTGGTGAATGAGTGTTGGAGTGATGATTGATCAGACAAGGTTTCGATTTTGGTTTTGCCCTGTAGCTAATCAAGGGCAAGTTGCATCAACCTTGACAATCTTAGTTTCTCCTTCTGCTAAATGTGGGTGAGTGAGCTAATGTTTATAAAATCTGAAACATTGTTTCTGGGCACATGTGAAAAGCCCATTTTCCTTGCGATCTGAGATATTTGATCTCCCACTTCCTCCTTGCTTGTAAAGTGAGTGCACTATCAGGGACCCTTCCCGGCAGGATTGTTTTGATTGTGGATTCTAGTGCTCTGTATTAAACCAGCTTTGCAAAAATTACAATGGTGAGAAAATTAGAGTGAAAGAGGTGTGATTTAGCCAAGCTTCCTCCTGCCTTTAACCTCCAAACTGCCTTTGGTCATTCCTGAGCTTGGCCCAAGCTAACTCTGGGAGAAATTTAGTTTACAGTTTCCATGATAATAGCCCTTCCCCCAAACTAAACTGCCTTTATAAAACTAATGAAAGGCCACCAGTTCAGGATGAGAGGGGCCTGAATTCTGCTAAGACATAGGTGTAGTTAAATGATTACCAGCCACTATTCGGGAGGTCACAAGATTTTTTTTTTTTTTTTTAATGAAAAACCTTTTTTTATTACACTTTAAGTTCTGGGTTACATGTGCAGAAGGTGCAGTTTTGTTACATAGGTATACATGTGCCATGGTGGTTTGCTGCACCCATCAACCCGCCACCTACATGAGGTATCTCTCCTAATGCTACCACTTCCGTAGTCCCCCACCCCTCATAAGCCCCAGTGTATGACGTTCCCCTCCCTGTGTCCCTGTGTTCTCATTGTTCAACTCCCACTTATAAGTGAGAACATGCAGTGTTTGGTTTTCTGATCTTGTGACAGTTTGCTGAGAATGATGGTTTCCAGCTTCATCCATATCCCCCCGAAGGACATGAACTCATCCTTTTTTATGGCTGCATAGTATTCCATGTGTATATATGCCACATTTTCTTAATCCAGTCTGTTGTTGATGGATGTAATATTTTCAGCTCCCTCAATTCACTATTGTAGAACCCAAGATTGGCCTCGTGAGATGTCATTTTTCAGACTTTTGTATTTCTGACCTACCCAGACCAGTGATTTCTTTGTGGTCCCCACCCAGAAGTGGACTTAGTGCACGAAGACCATTTTCCCCATCCCTATGATTACATCTCCAACCAGTCAGCAGTACCCATTTCTTTGCTCTGTGCCCACCAAACTAAAACCCTAGTCTGAATTTTCAGAGAGATTGATTTGAGGAATAACTTCATGTCCCACGTGGCATGGCCAGCTTCAGGTCAATTAAACTTCCTTTTTTGTGATACTATGGTCTCAGTGAATTGGTTTTGTCTGTGCAGTGTGCAGGAAGAACCCATCAGGCGATTACACGTATTTCTTTATCTCTTTGATTTTGTACCAGGTGGCTTGCACTTTTTGTGCAACACTGGGGAAGAATCTGGTCCCACATGTTATCAGTGGCTCTGCAATTTTCTGATGAGAGGGGAGAGGGATAAGTGCAAAGTATGAAACTCTGAGTGAACAAAATGATATAGCTGATTTTTTTAAAAAAGAAACCAACCAAAGGAAGAACTAACACCCTTTCTCAAGAACTTGTAAATTCAAACAACAATAGTTTGCAATTGCAGAGGGAATGTAAATCAGTTATTACATTCCACATTCAGCCATTTACTTTCATTCCTAATCTGTGCATTTTACCACCAAAATTATTTTAAAGAACTCATATTCTTTTGATCTTCTGGAACAACAATCCTTTTGTCATGTTTTCCTGGCAAATGATGATACAGCCATACCCGACACTTCGATTACTTTAGCAAATCAAAGGCTAGCGGAAGTTAGGGAGTGATTCCATCACAGACTATAGCTCACATGATAGAAAACCATGGAATCAACTCTCTCAAATACCATTTTCGAGGTAAAATCGGTGGGAATATACTTGTGGACTTCACTCATTGCCAGACACGTGTTTCCCTTAGGTACTTAGTCTGAAATACGAAATAAACCAAAAATCCAATCCTCATCTCAGATTTCCAGCAGGCACATGGAGGGATCCCAATAGCAGAACAAGTAGCAAAACCTTCTGTATCTCTATTAATCTGTGTATTCAATTACAAGAAGCTCTAACCTCAGGGGTATAAAATAAATCAGAACAAATTAATTAGCACATTCTACTGCAATTAGATTTAAGTTCAGTGTTCTGGGTAAGGAAATTCAATACAACAGTATATGTTCAATTAGGCATGTAGAAGAATACTGAAATGAATTAGATCATTTGCTTGGTCTTAATTTAGTGAAAGAGATAGATATGTCCATAAGAATGTGGGGTATTTCACTTTACTTTTCCATTGAGTCAACTACCAGTTCATTAGTCCATGACCAGATGGACCGCTAAGAGTCCCTCTTCTCTGTCCCTCTCTTTGCTACCTTTATGGTTCTGTCCATATTTGTACCCATCTTTTCTCCCCTTGGTTTTTCTGGTCCCCAGGGAGTCAGAACAAAATTGGTTCAAATTCTAACTATTTTCTTCCCCATGAACTACAGCTATAGTTCCTGAGCTCTGTCCCAAGGTGCTCTGGGGCACAGCAGCAAATTCACAGAGGCACCATTTCAATGGAAGTTTGAAATTTTGAAGAAAGCAGGACAACTTCTGTTGGACATCATGTGAATGACTGTTTTAATATCAGGGCTATGTTGCTTACAGTGAAGTAATATCTTAGCAAAGCTGGGCATTTGAGAGTTCTATGATAAAAAAAAGCACCCTCAAAAATCAATGTGCAATAGGAATGAGGGTGGCTATGCCCAATCTAATTCCAAGGGTGAGAACTTGCACAGTACCCGATAGGCAAATACATCCCATTAGCTAAGCAATCATGGTAAGTTTACTCTTAAGAGTAAATGTAAACTATTTTTTCTTTCAATTTATGCATAGTATTTTCCCAAACAATTCTAAGTTGTTAGGCCTAAAGTACTTATTAAGTGTTTGGACTTAAACAGAACTGCTAGGTGTTTCTTTCGGCCTTGGGTGAAACTAAAGGTTCCTTGAGTTGAAAACTCTGACCTGGAGGGAAGGTAATAATTTCTTAGGCTTCAGGTGAAGGATGGAAAAACTTTACATGGTTTCCCATTTACAAGAAAAATAATGTCTTCTGACTGTAATATTAACCAGCAGTTTGAGCATAACTTTTATGTTTTCATAATCAGATGCTCTTCTGCTTTCCTCAAAGACCCCCTTAGAGGGAAAGAGTTGAATGTCAGGGGGTGGTAGAGGAAGTAGGGAAAGAAAAGGGGGTCAAAGGAGAGGAAAACCCCTATCCTGTCACACATACAGGTGACTCTTATGTGAATGAGGTTCAAAGAAATAGTCAGGGGAACAAATGTATGAAAATATATGGTCAAATCTGTTCTTTTCCCCTCTCCCTTTTGTAGGTGAACTGGCTGGAGTTGAGAGCACATATGCCCAGCTATAGTACTTGGTGGTTGGAAGTGCTCTCAGGAATGTTGTAATATTAATTATTAAAATTGTCTCATTTTAGAGAGGAGGGAGCAGACATACACAAGGAAAGCGATCTGTGGAAGGTCGCAACAACAGCGTTTGGTCTGAGCCTAGAGCCCCCACCTTCTTGTCTGCTTCTCAGGCATATCTTTATGTGCCACTGGGGGCGTGGCAGCTGGTGAGGGCTGTAGGCTTTTGCTCTGCCTGCCTGGTATGGCATCATAGGTAGCTGAACCCTCATATCAAACATCCAGGGGGAAAATATCCACAATGCCCAAATCTTACTACCAGATTAGGTGTATATTCATCCCTGAGAAAGGTTTCTCTCCTTGGTTTCCTCCTCTTCTATCCAGTTTGCTGCATCTAGTTCAGTGCTCTCACTTACCATCCTGCGCACCTCTCAAGAGGTACTAATTATTGATATGGCCAGATGTTATTCTAGAAGGTCATAACCTGAGAGTAAGGGCATTGTTATCAACTGCAGGTTATATATTAGCCTCTGTTGTTGTTTTCCAGGGCTTTAAGAGGAGGAAGCCTATCAAAATTTTAGAAAACTAGAAAGTATTCAAAAATAATAGGTAATGATTTTTTCCTTGAATTATATGTGTATATATGAATAAAATATTATTTGATTAGTTCACTGACAATCAGATATTCTGTTACTTGTAGCCAAAATGCTACTCTTTCCATTCCATACTTGAAAGTATCTGTTAGAATAACTTATAGCAGTAAGTACTACAATCTCTCTGATCTTGGTTATCTCATCTTGAAAAAGGGAGATGAAAACCCATATATGTATATATATGTTCATGGAGCTTTTTCTCCCATAAAAGGAGACAATGACTATATGAGATTCACTATTTGAAATAGTCCTCTTTGCACATCAAATTCTTCTTCTAATTATATACTATGAGCATTCTGCTGCATCTGCTTCAGCCACATGAAACAAAGGCTAGTAGGAATTGTGCCAACATCAATTCTACAAACGTGCTGGAAATGTGAATTCTCAGGGACATCTGGAAAGTACTTTACTGGAATGTAAAGAAGCGTATCTATTCCAGAGATTGGATACGTCCATAACTTCTAAAATAGATACTACAAGCTGGTGAGAAATTTTTTTTAGAATAAAAGAAAGGAGTAACAAAACACAGAAGATAGAGACAATTTTAATAGAAGAGATGAGGAAGACCAAATGCAGGAGGATCTTGTAGAAAGACGTGCAGTTATTTCATAAAATAAGACATCTTAGAGCTATTGTTTGTTAGCTATGGTAATATACAGCATCTTTTACTGGAAGGACAGGGCTTAGAACTACACAGTTCTGGGTGTTTGTGCCCAGGTTCTACTGGCTCATAAACATATGCAAGAGGAACCCCAGAGCCTTATAAAGTCAGAGCAAGTCATGGGTGACATGGCACACTGCTATCAACTTTTGCTATTTTTAACTGTGAACACAAATTCATAGAATTAACATTTATTACTAGTGTGGATGGGTGACAAATCTCATCTGTGCATCATTGAAGACAGAGCCTATCTATCATGTCAACAGCTTCATTTGTTTCTTTAAAGAGACTTTGAGAAGAAGAGGATCTTGTTTGTTTACCTTAGTTGGTCTTCACTGAGGATATGTAGCTTACTCATGACTCTAATTGGATCACCTCATGGTGGCTATATTTCCAAATGATTCTGTACTCACTTTTGACTTCCATAGTTGCCTTTCTGGATGAAATTAGGCTATGGGACAAGTGGTGAATGTTTTTCCAGGAACTTTTAGGTTTTGACAATTTTAGTCCATTCTGTCAGCTTCAGTCTAAGTGATCTAGACCTGTAGCCATCCTGTGCCCATGTTAAGAATTGCAGAGAAGTGGACCCAAGCATCCATCTGAACAAACCCTTAAATTACTTAATTCCAGATTTCTTGTTATTTAAAAAATATAAAATATTACTTGATTAGTTCACTGTCAATCAGATATTCTGTTACTTGTAGCCAAAAATGCTACTCTTTCAATTCCATACTTGAAAGTATCTGTTAGAATAACTTGTAGCAGTAAGTACCACAATCTCTCTGACCTTAGTTATCTCATCTTTGACAAGGGAGAAGAAAACACCTACTCTGGAAAGTTGTTGAGATAATATATGTGAAACAAACCTAATATGCTGCCTACAACACAGTAGATGCTCAATAATATTTCCCTTTTGCTGGCTTGGTTCTGCTAGAGGTAATACTTGTTCAAATTGTTTAACCATCTATGCATCAATTTGTAACTGTCTTGAATGAGGATGATATTAATATCTTCCATCTTTTTTTTAACTTTTCACACAGAATCTATTATGCTAGTGGACTACATTTTAAAAACAGTTTTATTACTTTTCCCTATGCGTGTAGACTTAGGACGTAGATTAGTAACTAAGTGCTCCATTAATTCTTCCAGGCCCTTAGAACACAATAAAATCTTTATTGTAGAGCAATATAGAACTAAATACAAGGGCTGTGAAAAACATTTTTATAGAAGGATGTGGGACCACGGGATCATATTATTCTAGAACATTTAGGGCTAGAAGGGCACTTAGAACCACTTAACCTACCTTTCCGTATATAGATGAGAAAACAAATATGGGGTGGGAGGAAGTAACTTTATGCCAAGTCAAATAGTTAATAGGACCAGATTATTCTGCAAAGGAAGATTTTTTTTTTCTGGGTGAAAAACAAGAACATTCAGGCAATAAAATCTTATAAAACTCTAAAAGAGGCTATGGGCTATTTGCTCCTAGAATTTGTATTTTAAAATAATTTATTGTATTTGAATAATGATTAAAGAAAACACAAGATGGTGTTTTGTCATTTTAATTCAACTAATGAATTTAGATACAATTCAATGGGGGCAGATACATAAAAAGATCACAGGCATATTTTTGTAAAAAATTCAGCCTTCTGTTTAAAAATGTTTTCATTCTGGGGAGATTTTCTCTGCAGAAACACAGAGCAAATTTTGCACCGGGAGCAAAATTTTTAATGCTATGTGATGAAATCAACATTGTTAATAAAATAGAATTGCATAAAACAGGATTTGGTTTAAGGCAAATATTTTCTTGATGGGAAAGCCAAGTCAGAGATTCAGAGTAGATTGGAATGTGGATCTTTCCACTAACTCTGTGTCTGAACTCTGTAGTGCTACCATATACCATGCCATATTTAGAATATAAACTCTGAAGTTGCTGGTGATGTTCCGTATCAGCAACTCTATGTTGCTTTTACCTTTGCCTGGGATTGTGCAAGTGAATATGAAATACGGATTTCAAGAAAGTTCAGGTGCACATGTCAAGCATAGGCAGGCACATAACAGCCACATTGTTCTTGGAAGGTCCCTGGATTTATAGTAAACTGTGAGCATGTGTACAATGCTCATGCTTAAATGCGGGTTCTCCAGTCAAGTCAGCCAGTCTAAGCACTTTCACAAATAGACCTTCAGTGTGGTCTGGATTACAAGGGCTTTCCCTATATAACATACACACCTCTGTCTCCAAAACTGAAATTTTTTTGTAAATATTGTCCTTTCCAATAAGCTCATCCTATCTCCAGAGAACCATGGAATAGCCGCCAAGCCTCACACGTGGAATGCCCCCAGCAGCTTGTTCAAGTTTCATGAGCTCATCTGTTACCTTTTGCTAATAAATCCTCACACCTCTTCCCCTGCATCCTCTACATACACACAGGTCTTACAGTATTTAAAGAATTTTTAGAGAAGGGAGGTGACTGCAAGCTGAAGTCAAGCCAAATTCCACAGTTGGCCCACACACGTCGCTTCATGTGTCCAGTGATCGGATCAGGGAGGTCATGGCCATGTGTTTGCAAAGTATATTTAGACCCCTTATCAAAGAAGTAGACTCTCATAGGCCATAAATTCTTCTTTGTGTATGTTACATGCTGTTCACGGAAAAGTGAAGTCCATGGATTTTCAGACTCAGAGGTTTTATGTTTGTTTTAGAGAAAAAAGCTCGAAACGATCTTCTCTCTCAAGACATCAAAATAATAGAAAACTAAAGAAAACCACTCTGTGTCACTGCAATGTTTTCTGTTGGTGGGAACTTTTTTGGAATGACTAGTGTATTGAGTAACTTTTGAATGTGGTGCTTTTATTTCTGGGAACAAAGAAGCAAGAATGGTCCATGTCACCATAACCTCTTAAGCTATTTATCCCGTCTTGCTAGGGATGAACAAAGCAAGATACTTTACCCAATTAAAAGTGGCCAAGATGGACTTTCCGTCTCTGTCTTATCTGAGTGAAGAATAGTAGTTTCAGAATCACATTTACACGCGTCACCTCAATTTTTCTCACACCTCCAGGTATTATTGCTTTCCCATCAGACAGATGGCAAAACCAAGGCTTGGAGAGAGGAGTATGCTTTCTTGCTCATGGTTTCATATTGAAGAGCAAAAGCTAGGATTCTATTCTGGATAAAGAACCAGGTTTTATTCTGGAAAATAATTTACCCTGTAGGGCTGTTTCTCAGAGCAATTTCAAAGGATTTCCAATAATTTGAGCAATTATTTAATTTGATAATAATGATGTTCCCTGAGGTGATTCTCCTAAAGGAGCCATCATTCACTTCAACACTGAAGTCCAGGATATTTATGGACAAAAGCTCCGTCCCTTTTCTGGGACTAATGTTTAGATTCCCTTGTTCTGTGTCCAATGCTCTTCCCTTCTACCTCAGTGCCTCAGTGATTTCTGTCTTTGTTCTTGTGGAAAGAATGCTGTTAGGTGACCCTTTCTGGTAGAAGCATCCTACAATGAGGTGACAAATAAGCTCCAAACGTGTCTTCCCAAAAGAAAGGGAAGAAAAAAATTGACCCCAAAGCTGCATGAGCCAAGCAAAATTCCTAAGCTTTCTCTGCTTAAGTAAGTGACTCTAGTATGGATTGGACAGATTATCTATCTACTGGAAAGGGAAGGGGATGATAGAGGATTACATGACTATAAAGTTCTATAATTATTACAGGGCATGGTCTAGTAATTACTGACCAAGTTGGAGGGTAAAGGACTTTCAGCCTGTCAGTCAGTGAATGAAGGCAGGTGGTTTACATGGTGAGAAGAACATGGGCTTTGGATTCAGGTTTTGTCTTTGAAGTTCTAGGCCGCAGTAAGCTACAGGATGTCAATTAAGGGGATCTCTTCTAAGTTCACGTCCTCTTCTGTAAAACTGGAAAAAGGGCATCTATCTTATAGATTATTGGGAATATTAAATAAAACTTTGAATGTAAAGAACTTAGCCAGGTACCCAACATATAGTAACAGTAATACTCTTACTAGCAATAATAAGAACTTGAAAGGCTGTGTGGTATACTGGAAAGATAGGGGAAGTCAAAAGACTTGAACTTGTGTGATAATTCAGCTGTTAGCCAAGGGATTTATTGTCATGGCCTCTTGTAATAAACTATGGGAATAGAATGGGACTTCTCTGAGATTCCTTTCAGTTCAAAGCCTTCAATTATTTTACCGCTTGAGTTTGCTTGTGATACTGTGCATCGGATAAATGGAAATCCCAGGTACCCACCTTCTCACCAAGTCAGTTCTAGTGCCATCTAATGCGTCTTATTTAGACTCCATAAAGTCTAATGTGCATCTGATTTAGACTCCATAAAGCCACTGAATTTACCCTGTGTCGTCTTACAAGAATTTAAAAATTCCTTCTACTTCTATTTTTTTGTTTATGGATTTAGCAGCAATGTGGGTGACATGTGGTTTTCAGGGAAGGATGATTGACAGTTGATGACAGTGACAGTGCCCAGGACATGGGCATTTACATAGGTTATTCCTTATTCCCTTGTCAATTTATACGACTAGTGGGGGAATTAGAAGCAATAGTAATCTCTCAGTGCTAAATCTAGCAATCCTTATACGGTGCTTATCTTTCTTAGTAAATCAAAAACATTAAATCCTACCACAACCACAGTGGTGGCATCCCCATTATGTGTATCTTAGTTGGAGTTCACCAGAAACAAAACTGGAGATGAGAGTTCGGATGCCTATAATTTGATGAAGTACATTTAAGAAAAATTAACCAGTGAATGGGGAGGCAGGGACAAGCCAAGCAGCGGTGCCATCTCAGGTGATGTCTCAGCTTCAGTGTGATTCCTGAGGGGATCTCTGCCAGAGTCTGTCCCCATGCAGAACAAGGGATTGAGCTTTCACACGTCCACACCAGACAGACAGTCATTGGCTACGTGTCACTCTAGGGAGGTGAGGGTCATAAACCTAGGCCCTTCCAGCTCTTTGAACATGGGAAAAACAGCTCCAATAATACTGGGTCAGTCCTCTGAAGAGTGTCAAAGGTGTAGGCTGTTTGTAATTAAGAACTGAGGACATCTGGGAAGGGCACCAACAGTGTCCAGTGATCTTTTATATCTCCTTCGAACACATTCCTTTGTCAATTTTCTACATTCCCCTGGATTATAACATAATAAAGTTGGAGATTTCGGAATCTTTATCTGTAAATTTGAGCTCTTACTAAAACTTGTAACTCCCTTCATATCAAAATTGGACCCAATATCAACATTTTTCCCCCGGCTAAGAATCGCCTTAGTAGGGGGCAGTGGGGAACTTGCCCTGTGGCTGACTGAATCATCTGCTTGACCACTGCTGCTGCAATGGCCAGCACTCCCTGCTCTCCACTGGGCTAGCTATGAGCCACTCCTCACTGTGGGGAAGGCTGTGGTAGCAGCCCAGTCTATGGATGCAGACTGGGCCATGCTGTGGGCAGACCTGTTGTCTTGTTATGACATCTCCCATTTGCCTCTATGTACCACACAAAGTTTGAAGACTTTATAGAAGGGTTGTGAAAAAAAATAGGGTTTTGTAATACATGACTTTAAAATTGCATATTTAATACAGTTTTTTCCTTAGTTAAGAAGTTAACCATTCATAAGAGCTGTCTTCACAAAACCAGTTCCATAACTTGCTCTTTGGTGCCCAGGTTCTTGTCTGTCTTCAGGGAAATTCGGTAAACTTCGAAGGTACAAATCTCCAGTCTCTTTGGAAAACCCTACCTTCTATCCACTGGGGCTTTGTCTCATCTTCACCAGGTTCCATTCGCTTACGTCACTGGACTACTTTGTGGGATGCAGTGCTTCCCAATGGCGCACTTCCTAAGTCTGCGTTTCATATCTGGGATAACATTCACCATAACAGTGAAAATCAATATTGTGGAAAAAGGCATGAGCAGGGTGGTCTACCACTGACACACACACACATACACACACACACACACACACACACACACTTCCCCAACTCAAGTTCTAAGAAAAACTTAGATACTATATGGTCTATATAAAGAAGAGGAAATTCATTTTGTCAGATGCTCCATACTCTGTTAGGCCACTTCTTTCCACAGTGGCAATAGTAATTTGTGTTTCCATAGAGAGAGCTGTGATTTTTTTGTTTATCCTTAACCCCTACACCCTACCTTTGAAATTGCAACCTAGTGATAGAGGCCAACTATCTGTTTCACAAAGTTATTTCCATGTTTCTAAGCCTCTCTTACAGTTAAGTTATAGCAATGTGACTGAATTCTGGCCAAAGAAATGTGGGCAAAAGTAATCTATACTATTTTTAGGCTCGGTCCCTAGAACTCTTGATAAAATTTTTCATTCTCTCCCTTGTTCCCTGCCAATTGGGCAATAATACTAGGATGGCCTTGGAAGCCAAGATGAAAGAATTTTCATAATCCTGGGTCTCTGAATGACTACATGGAGTGCCCCCTTCTCCTACCAGTGGCAACTAAACTCAAATGAATGAAAAAGTAAATTCTATAATGCTAGACCACTGAAATTTGTTAGGCTTTCTATTCGTAGCAGCTAGTATTGCCCTAACACATGCCTTTCTTTGAAATAAGTAATGGCCCCATTTTTGGCCACATCCTTCTTGATGGCTTGTTTTATGCATTACACAAACACTTGGCTACTTATGAAGCCTAACTAAGTTCTTAGTCAAATCACTATGGCTTCTGGATGTGCATATAGGGGTGAGGATGCAGCAAGGAGGATAGGCCATACAGCTACATGTTTTTATGACAAATATCTCTGAACACTGGACACAGTGAAATCTGAACTCATTATCTACAAACATGTTTTTCTGGTTTATTTTTAATTTCAATAATTAGCATTACCCTTACAGTTACTCACACCAGTTTCCTTCTTTCCCTGCATTTTCTAATATAATTAGCCAAAAAGTCCTTTTGATTCTATATGTTCAACATTCCTCACATCTATCTCTCACTTTCTTCCCATTTTTACTCACTATTGTAGATCTGACCCTCATTATTTCTTATCTGTATTATTACCCTGGCCTCATAACTCCTCAGTTTCTTCCAAAGTATTCTACATCTTACTGCCAGATTAATGTTTTCAAAACTTTATTCTGATTATATCATTCCTCTATTAAAAACCCTTCAACAATTCTCCATTAGCAGACAAAAGTGTTCATATTATTTTGTGAGAAATTCAGGGTACTAAACGACCTGACTCCAAGCCAAATTTCCAGCCTTATCTCCCCCTACTCTTCTTTATGTAACTTGTGTTCCATCCAGGCTTGGTCACTGTTCCTTAAGTATGCATTAGTTCCTAACACCTTTTGCTCTCTTTAAATGATTTTCCTCACTATGCAATTTCCTCTATGCCCATTGCTGCCTGTCAAAATGCTGCCTGCCTTCAAGGCTCAGATTAAATACCTCCATGAAATCTTTTCTGATCTCCTCAGCAAGAAGGAATGCCAATAACACTCTGCATATCCCTTCCTTTTGGCACTTGTGACATACTACTTTGACGTGTAGAGGCAACAAATTCTAGTGTATTTGGTGTCAGCTAACTTAGGATTGAGTCTGGGCTGAGCCTTTTATTACTTCTGTGTGATTTCAGTGCAAATAATTTTGCCTCTCAGCCTCAATTTTCTTTCACATTAAATAAGAATGAGTACTTTTACACAAATTGCACAGTTACTTTGAATATCAGATGGAAACATATATACATAAATATGTAAACATACATAAACATACATATAAAAACACATATGTATACATATAAACATATATAAAACATATATACATATATAAACATATGTATACATACATATGTTTACAATGTTTATTTTGTCTAGTAGCCTCAACTACATATTAAGTTCTATCTACAAAGTATATTTTGCTCTTTTTTTGTGTGTGTGTCATTCATAATATTTTATTTAGGGGATTTGTATGCAGCAGGTAATAAGTACTTGTTGGATTACTAAATATTTTAATATAGTAAATTGCTTTGGAAAAAATGTCAAAAATTATCTTAAGTTTATATCCCCCATAAGCATTTATCTCTTTAATGTAGTATTTCCCTTTGTCCATTTATTTAATATTTCTTTTTACACTTCCATTATTCTAATGGTACAAATTCACACTATCTATTTACACTTATGTAGTATTTCTGTTTCTAGTCTAGTCCAGCCAAAACTTTTATAAATTGTATCTTGAGTCTTCTGATAAACAAAATTATTTGCTTACTTGTTTCAGAATGGAAAGGTTCTGGAAATCTCCACATATAATTTTGTAGTACTACCAATTTGGGAATTTAGATCTCATATTTTTTTAACCTTAAAGCCAACACACACACACATACACACACACAGAAGGAAAAGGTGTTTTGCAAATCAGATTTCTTATGAAGTGATTATTCTTCCTTTTGCTTTAAAGGCTCATCTAAGTGTGAGAAACCAGAGGGTAAAGATCTAAGATTTGTGCGGGTATACATATATGGTTTATGCGTTTTCATACAGCCTGACTTGCCTTTTGGGCAACTAAGAGGATTGTTACTCTTCCTTTCTCTCTTCTGTTCCTTTTAATGCCATTGGTCCAGTGCCCTGCCTCAGAACTATCTACCAGTTAGGAAAGAAAACCACAGGGGAAGGGAATGATGAAAGATACAGAAATATTGAATAGACAACAGTTTAAAGCATGTGGACCACAATGAGAAGGTGTCACTCAGTATGAAGTGTTCATCTAGAAAAAAATCACTATTTCCTGTTTCTGTCATTATGTCAATACAGAATAAAGTTAAGAGATCCAAGCTCTTATGCCTGGCCCATAGAAAGAACTGAAGGTGTACCCCTTCAGTGGGAAGAAAACTTGTTTAGGTTGTTTCAGAGGCATCGTAGGATTGAGGAGTGACATAATCCCTTTCTTGGAAGAGTCTGGCTGGATTTTGTGCCATTTTCGGAAAGGGTGGGTGATGCACCAAGAATCGTAGACTGCTTGGAAAAAGAACTATGTGGAAACCTCCTAACCCCCTTGAGTTTTATCTGAGGAATATCAAGAGGGTAAAAAACCTCTAGGCATTAATGTGCAAGTTCCTGTTAATCCTGATATTATAAAGTTGTGTGCCCGGAAAACTGAAGAGCAAATTTGTCTGATCCCATGGGGACTGTGTACATTTAGATGGAATCTTAGATAGTTGCAAAGATTCCTATGTAGCTTCTTCCATCTTGTCTCAAGTTGCAGGAGGGTATTTCATGGGAAGAAAAGGAATGATGCAAATGAGAGGGTCATCTTGTCAGAAGCTGTGTTGAATCGAGGCTGGAGGGAGGTGTTCAGATAGAAATGGAGCATAATTTATTTATGAAACTCTCTTTAATATTGTCATTGCTGTTGTCTCTGAGCACTCGAAGCTCATGTAATTTGTAGCTGGAGGATGGGATCTGGTTTGATTCCGTGTTCTCTCAGGTGTTTTGATGCTGATGGAGAAGGCCATGGCAGATTGAGTAATTCAATATAAAGGTACAATCTCAATCTCTGATATTCATATTCTCTCTCTCTCTCTCTCTCGCTCTCGCTCTCTCATTTCTGACTTTCTGGGAGAGAACATTCTGCTCCTTGTTAATAATCTTTCTCAATTCTGCTGGGCTTACTCTCCACAACTTTCTCTTCTTTCACTGCTATTGCTGGCAGCCAAGCTCATCTAAATAAAAGTAAACATGTTTTTGGCAAATTGACAAGTAGTAGATGGATCAGCCTCTTCTTTTCAAAAGACCAAACAAAGGTAGGTTGATTAGCTTAATTCAAGATAGAAGTTGAATTCTGGAAAACAAACAAACAAACAAACCAAAAAACAAACAAACCCGACCTTTCAAAGAAACTCACTGTGTCCTGCTGCCCCCAACCAACTGAGGCTGCATGCCTGAAGCCCTTGTCTCCTGCAGGGCTGGGTTATGTTACATAATTGTACTTTCTCACTTTCTCACAGCTTCTTGCCGGTGACTTTTGAATGAACACACTAGAAATATTGGTCATCAAAGGAGCTGATAGAGAATATTGATGATACCATCCCTGCTGGAAAAATATCTCAATGTGACACCTTCTGGACTTGTAGGCAGAAATGTATTTTGAATTCTAAGCAGTTCAAAATAATGACCTGGAGAAGGGGGGTGGAATGAGGGCAAGAATGCTAATTTTAAGTCCTTTCAGCTTTTGAAAAAAACCTCTTTGTGCTCAGTTTACTTCTTTAATCCTTTAAGAAGTCTTGGACCCCAGTGTCTGGTCTGGGGAGGCAGGGCTAAAAGCAAACTCCGCTAAGCCCTGTGACACCTACATGGTTAACTAGAAGCACACATGGGTCCAGTTATTCGAATTAAAAACAGACCTCAATGAAAAGATATCTGCATCGTGTCCCAATACCTCCATGTCCAACAAGTTATCAGCGGGCTGTGTGGAATGAAAAGGTCTTCCAGCAGCCCGGGCTCATCACTGCCTGGTGATTTAATTCAAGAAACCAGATCATAAATTGGACTTGACGTCAAACAGCAGCCAAGGCTGAGAATCCGCCTGGGTGTGCTGGGCTTGCTGTGGGCTGACTAACCAGCAGGCATGCTGTCACGTCTGGGTCATCTGCTGTCAGTGGATGGCTCCCTGTGGGAGGTCCAGGTTGCGAGCATGGCTATAGTCTAGACAGGAGGTGACAAACATGTTGACCTTTGGGACGAGATTGATCTCTGTGTTTTTTGACAGGAGACCTTTCCAGAATGGAGTCTCAGGAGGAAGAGTCTAGAAGTTTCATCATCTGTGAGTGTAATCAAACCTATATATCTGCTCCACCCAGACTGGAATGCCAGTTTCTTGAGGTTGATATTTTAGAGTTAAGGAGTGATGTTTATTTACTTTATCAGTTTTCCTGAAATATTTGGACTCCAGGATGGGGGAGGGTGGCAGGAGGTTGGGGAGGGAGGAAGGAAAAGGGGGGAAAATAACTTACTTTAATGGTGTATCAACTCTGAAACCAACTCTAGGAAAGTTGCTTTTACACACACTGCTTCATTTAAACCTCATACAATTTTAGGAGGTTTGCGTCATCACCCTCATGTTAAAGAGGCACATTAGAGGCTTAGAGCTGATCAGACTTTCCCCAAGGCCACACAGCAAAGAGTTGCTAAATCGCAGATCTGAGCCTTGGTTGATTTCAATATTATGCCACAATGCCTTCCCAGGGTGTGTTATTTCTGATACAGTGACAATGATTTTAGCCCCTCCTGCCACTTGGGGGGTTATACAAATGTTAAAATAATTTTAAAAATAGAACCTTAGCTTCCCCTCAAATCATGTAACTTTAAGTAAAATTAAACTAGTATCCTCGCTTTGTAGCTATAGGTAGTAGTCATCTGGTTGCCTCAAAAGAAAATGGAGATTGTTTTGTGAAGGAGGTGAAGGTAGGAATTGATGTAGACCAATGTGTCCTAAAGTATATTCCATGGGACATTAGCCCATGGGATGGCTAAGGGTTGGGAAACTTGGCATAAAATACCCATTTTGTGGAGAGTCATGTGATTGGATTTGCATTTTGTTGAAATCCAAAAATCCAAGTTTCTCAAGCTTGTGAATCATGCAGTCTTTCCTCCCCGGAAAACTGATCAACATCACATGGGTGTAAAGTTCTGTGGACTACATTTTGTAAACACTTGTTTGAGGATTTTTTTTTTTTTCTTTTTTTGAGACAGAGTCTCACTCTGTTGTCTGGGCTGGAGTACAGCAGTGCCCTCTTGGCTCACTGCAAGCTCTGCCTCCCGGGTTCAAGCAATTCTCCTGCCTCAGCCTACCAAGTAGCTGGGATTACAGGTATGCATCACCACACTGGCTAATGTTTGTATTTCAGTAGAGATGGGGATTTCACCATATTGGCCAGGCTGGTCTTGAACTCCTGACCTCAAATGATCCACCCACCTTGGCCTCCCAAAGTGCTGATGATTGGAGGCATGAGCCACTGTGCTCTACCTTGTTTCAGTTTTAATGGTAGTAATATTTCCCTGGAACTAGACTGAGAGCTTTATTAACTTCATCCAGTCAAGAAGAACAGGATCAATTATCCAGATTTTTAGCTACTTGCTGTGGCCCAGGCTCTGACCTATTCACAAATGTAAGGATGATGTCAGACAGCTTGAGAATGACTTGAATCCTGTTTTGAAAATGGTGAAGACATTTTAAATCTGAAAGAAATATACAAAGCTGGATATATAGTTTTCTAAATTGTATGGCATGTGTTTCCTCATACTCATAAACCAAAACTTGTTCATAGACCATCTTTCAGTAATGTATGATTATCAAGTACAAATGTTCTAAATCCAAAGGCTGTGGAACTCCTGCAGATAAGAAAAACAACAAAACAGCAAAAACCTAAACTAAAATGTTCCTGAGCCATCAGGCAAAGGCAAAATGGGACTTTACTCTTTTTGTCTGTCTTTTCCTTATTCCCCTTGGCTTTCCATTCTTCCTCCACCTTCTTTCTCCCTTCTACACCTTGTCTTCACATCTGACCTCATCTATATCTTCATCTGAACACTTTGTCACTATGGGAATAGACGTGATAATCATGCATACATAGACAATTCCATATCCAAAAGTCGTCAACTGTCTTCAAACTGATTTCATGTACCTATAACTGACTGATCATGTTGAAAAGAGATTTCCACTGAGATTAACCAGGCTTTGGGGATTACTAAAAACCGTCCAGGTTGGAAATAAATGTCAGCCACTCTCTCATTGTATGGGCTAGCAAATAAGATTAGGCCATTCTTCCAGTTACTTGTTTTGGACTTCTTCCTGTTTCTAACAGTGCACAAGAGATGCTTTTTATTTGATTTTTAAAAATAATTATATTTGGCTAGGTGTGGTGGCTCACACCTGTAATGCCAGCACTTTGAGAGGCCAAGGTAGGTGGATCATGAGGTCAGGAGGTCAAGACCAGCCTGACCAACATGGTGAAACCCTGTTTCTACTAAAAATACAAAAATTAGCTGGGTGTGGTGGCACACACCTATAATCCCAGCTACTCAGGAG
>NW_012115788.1:2151769-2158881 GCF_000951035.1 Colobus angolensis palliatus | reverse complement strand
TTATATATTATAATATGTTTATATATATTATATATATAAAGGTTTCAAAGCCCAGGGAAAATATATAAACATATATGCTACTTTGGTTGCCTTAGGTTATTTATTGATTTATTTTACAATAATAAAATATTTCACATGAACTGTCTGTTTAAAGGGGAACAATATGTGGTCCAAGGATTTTCTTTATATTTGTTAGGAGGCTAAAATTTTATTTGCCCTGATAAACAGAAAATCCAATATCCCAGATCTTCAACTCAATACTTAAAAGAGTAAGTCCCTCCAAAGGGACTATGAGACAGCTGGATTCGTCCAAGTGGGGAAGCTTTATGTATATGTAACCCAGGCATAACTTGGCAGTTCAATAAGCTTGCTGAAGATTCCAATTTGTGTTCTACAGCCACAACCAGTAACACTCTCTCTAAAAAAAAAAAAAAAGGAAATAAATTACCTAGGTATTGACTCCTTTACCACTTAGAAAATAACTTGTCTACTAAGGAAGGGAAAAAAGCCTTGAAATAAGATTTAGAAGCCTGAAGAGTGTAGACCCTTCAACTACAAGGATTTTTGTTTTCAGACTACTTTTAAGTTGGTTGCTTGGTTTGCATTATCAAAGCAGAACCTCACAGTCAAGAAACAAAAGCTAGGTTCTGCTCCGCATCCCCACCATTTTTTCCTTTACAGCAGGTTTTCTTTCTTGTGTCATAAGGAGTTTGTCTACACAGGGATCCAAACTGCTATTAAAGGAGATAACCAGCACAGTGACAAAAGTTAAAAAAGGTTTGTCTTCCATGGTAAAGCTCAAATCATTCCAGACTTTAAACAATCAAGGTAATATACATATTTCTTTTTTTATTACATTAAAAAGTAGAAAAAAATGATGTCTCCCAGAATGGTTTAGTGGATTTTCTAAAAAGTTCTTTCTTCAGAGTGAAGCAAATTCAGCTCAAATTGTTTTTCAAACTGGGGTAGGTAGGTGGACAAAATGCTGGATCTTAAACAAAATGAAGAAAATACCATTAAGATAGTTCTCAAGTACAGACTGTCTGGGTCCAAATCTAAGCTTTGCCATCTACTAGCTATATAACTTAGACCAAGTCACTTAATTTCTTCCAGCTCAGTTTTCTCCTTTGTGAAACGGACTGAATAATAAAAATACCCATCTTACACAGTTTAGTGGGGCTTAGAGAATGTGTGTGTAGCCCATCAGAGAATGGGCTCTTAGTAGATGCTTTCTCTTATTTTTATTATGAAATGTCTCTGATACCTACCAATATCTAGGCCCATGGTCTCTCTGGTATGTACCCTGTAGTTTTGTGTTCCTAGATGGATAAACAAGGAGTGGGAATTTCTGACATGTTAACTGACTTATTGAGTCAGTTATTCACTCATATTTAATGCATGGCTACTATGAGCCTGGTACTGTGCTGGGACTCAAAACCACAACGGGATACCAGTCAGAATGGCTTTCATTAAAAAGTCAAAAAATAACATGTTGGCAAACTTGGAGAGAAAAGGAAACACTTGTATGCTGTTGGTGGGGATACAAATTAGTTCAGCCCCTGTGGAAAGCAGTTTGGAGATTTCTCAAAGAACTAAAAATAGAACTACCATTCAACCCAGCAATCCCATTACTGAATGTATACCCAAAGGAAAATACATTGTTCCACTGAAAAGGAAATAAGATCCATGTCCTCATGAAGCCTACTGGGAGGACAGTAAATAAACACATAACAAAACAAGTAATTTTGCTGATCCCAAAAACTTTGAGGAAAATAAAACAGAAAAGTGATTGGAGCAGTCTATTACAGATTAATTGGTCAGAAAAGGCCTCTTTTGAAGAAATGTTATTTAAGCCAAAATTAGGAGACAATGCCATTATAAATACCTGGGGAAGAGGGAACATGAAAAACAAAGCCTTTGAGATGAAGAGGCGTTTGGAGAAACAGAGTGATAGGAAAGATTTTATTCTATTGTGGAACTCATAAAACTATTGTAGGCTTTCACATATACAAATGATGCTGTGGACCTTCCCTGGAAAAGCTGAATGCTTCTGGTTGTTTTCTGAGCAGTAGAAGTCATTTTACATTGTTCTTCCATTCTCTCTACACATTTTGGATGCAGTCAGCCAAATAGGCTAATAAATAAAATGCCTAATTTGCTCAATAAATAAAGTGAAACTTCGAGAACATGCCACCTATGATCTTAGCTGTATCAGAACTAGGCCTCAGCCTGATGTTTTCAACCTATGCCCACTTTTGATAAATACTCAAAACATGTCCTACTGAAAATCCTAATATGCCTTTGGGTGAGGAGACTTGAAGTTGGCTTGAGTCTTTTTTTTTTCTTACCCTTAAGAAAAAAGAATCTCCATAATTCCGTCAGCCAAGAGGATTTGGTTTAGTTGTTTTTCTCCGTAGTCTGTCATATAGAAAAACGTTTATAAAATTTCCAAATATTACATTGTGTTACAATTTTTTCACACCATATCCAGCTTCTGCCAATCTGAGCATCATGATCTAACCCTGGGAACTGACTGAAGATCATTTCAATACTGCACTGGGTTTGAAGGATACTATCAGTGTAGTATTTAAACCTGCAGTACTAAACCTGGAATAGAGACACTATTATCTAGTGTCCTTCCTGCATTACTATGCCGCCAGAATCAGTCCTATGGAAATAGAACTTTGCAGAAAGATCAAAGGGGGTTATAGTCTGTAGGTAGGTATCAGGAGACCCCCATTGTAGACTAAGCTCTTTCTCTGCTCTGTTAAATAACATGAGCATGTCATTTGGTCTCTTGGCCCTGCCCCCTACATAACTGTTCACCTGCAGAATGTGTAAACTATATCAGCTCATCAATAAGGTTTTGTTCAGGAGCAAGCATCTATTGACAAAACTGGCTTACAACCCAAAAGATGCAGTGTCAGTTCTAGGCAAAACTATGAGGGAGGAAAAAACATTGGCACTGTTTGCTGACTTCTATTTCTGAATCACCACTTTGAAGGCAAAAAGTTCAAAATTTGGTACTTCTGATACTATTCAGTGAAGGGAAAAATACTCTAGAAAGTAGTGAGCTTCCCATGTGCTTAAACACATATGGTGCAGGTGATAACCTACTGCATCTCTGTAAAGAATCTTGTCTGGAAGCTTTTGTGCTTTGAAAGAATTTCCATATTTATGTGTGTGTCAAACTTAAAAATGCTCCCTACTTCTAAGTTATGTTTTACAAAATTAAATTTCTTTTTCTTCCTTTCCACTTGACATTTCCACCCCCTTCCCTCATTTATCTGTTCTTACCTTAGCAAACAGCTAATAATTACTGTGACCAAGAATCAGGTCACTGAGTACCCAGTCAGATTAGTAAATGAACAGGATGTACTATTTGAGGTGGAAGCTGAGGCTAAGGATGTAGGAAGACTGTGTTGAGACCCAGATCAACTAGTCCATATCTCAGTCCATAGAATAAAAATGGATTTGGCAGAAACATTCTGTGTGCCACAAGTAAACTATTTTCTCTTCTGCCAGTCCATACAGTCTGGAGGAAGTGTCTGCTTCCTCAAATGCACAGACATGTAAAATGCAAGGCTACAAGGATCATGAACAATCAGGAAAATAGGACACCACCAAAGAGTACACAATGAATGTCCAGTAGCTGACCTCAAAGAAATGGAGACCTACAAATTGCATGACAAAGAATTAAAAAGTAATTGTTTTAAAGAAGCCTAATGAGCTATAAGAGAAAACAGATAAAGAATCTAACAAAAATCAGGAAAACAAGAACAAAAGAAGTTTAAAGAAGAGAAAATATTTAAAAAACCCATAAATTCTGGAGTTAGAAAATGCAGTGGCTGAATTAACATGTACTATAGAGAACTTTAACAGCAGATCATCAAGCCGAAGAAAGAATTGGTGAACTCAAATACAGCTCATTTGAAATTATTCATTTGAAGGATAAAAAAGAAAAAAGGAATGAAGAAATCCTATAGGATTTATGAAACACCATCAAGTGAATGCATATATGTATTATAAAAGAAGAAAGAAAGGGGGAAAATTTCTCAAATCTGGGGAGGGAAACATATCCAGACTAAAAAAAACCCCAGGACCCCATGTAGGTTAAACATAAAGAGCCCTACATCAAGACACAGTATAATTCCATTCTCAAAAATCAAGACAAAAAAAAAATGAAAGTAACTTGTATCTTGCTAATAGTCACATACATAGGAACACACATAAGACTCTTGGCAGATTTCTCAACAGGGACCTTGTAGACCAGGAGAGAGTGGGATTATATACTCAAAGTACTGGAAACAAAAATACTATATCTTTGTAAAGGTATTCTTTTAAAATGGTAGTGTTTTAAAATGTTAGTCTTTTTTTGCCAGACAAAAATACTATATATTTTGTAAGATACAGTATTTTACCAAATGAAAGTACTATATCTTTGTAAAGATATTCATCTAAAATGAGGGGAGAGATAGTCTTTCCCAAACAAACAGCTGGGGAAGTTTGTCAGCACTGGACCTGCCTTACAAGAAATGCTTGAGGAAATTCTTCAAATGGAATTGAAACACTAAACAGTAATGTAAGAGCATTTGAAAGTATACTGTATTTGGCAAACATATAGCCAAATACAGAATAATGTAACACTGTAATCATGGTGCACAAATAACCTATAACCCTAATATGAAAATTAAAAAATGAAATTATGAAGAATAGCTAAAACCACAAAAATTTGGTAATAGATTTACAACAGAGAAAGAAGTAAAATCTGACTTCAAGAACAAGAATGGGGGAGAGGAAAGTTAAATTCAGTTTTTACGTGCAATTGAGCTTAAGTTGTTAACAAGTTAAAATAATTGGTTATAACTACAAGAAGATTTATACGAGCCTCATGTTAACTACAAGTTGAAAACCTATAGCAAGTACACAAAAGATAGGGAGAAATGAGTCAAACCAAACCACTACAAAAAATAAAGGACAAAAGAAGAAAACAAAAGGAAGAGAAGAATAAAAACTGCAACACGGAGGGCGCACCCAAGATGGCCGAATAGGAATAGCTCCAGCCTCCAGCTCCCAGAGTGAGCAACACAGAAGATGGGTGATTTCTGCATTTTCAATTGAGGTACTGGGTTCATCTCACTGGGGCATGTTGGACAGTTGGCGCTGGTCTGCGGGTGCAGCCTGACCAGCAAGAGCTGAAGCAGGGCGAGGCATCGCCTCACCTGGGTAGCACAAGTGGAAGGGAATTCCTTTTCCTAGCCAAAGGAAAGTGAGACACACAACACCTGGAAAACCGGGTAACTCCCACCCTAATACTGCCCTTTACCAAGGGTCTTAGCAAATGACACACACCTGGCCGAGAGGGTCCAACGCCTACAGAGCCTCCCTCATTGCTAGCACAGCAGTCTGAGATCTAACTGCAAGGTGGCAGGGAGGCTGGGGGAGGGACGCCTGCCATTGTTGAGGCTTAAGTAGGTAAACAAAGCCTCCAGGAAGCTCGAATTGGATGGAGCCCACCCCAGCTCAAGGAGGCCAGCCTGCCTCTGTAGACTCCTCCCCTGAGGACAGGGCATAGCTAAACAAAAAGCAGCAGAAACCTCAGCAGAGGTAAATGTCCTGTCTGACAGTTTTGAAGACAGCAATGGATCTCCCAGCATGGAGGTTGAGATCTGAGAATGGACAGACTGTCTGCTCAAGTGGGTCCCTGACCCCTGAGTAGCCTAACTGAGAGACATCCCCCACTAAGTGCAGACCGACACCTCACATCTCACACGGTGGGGTACACCCCTGAGACGAAGCTTCCAGAGCAAGAATCAGACAGCAACACTCGTTGAGCAATATTCTATCTTCTGACGCCTCCGCTGCTGATACCTAGTCAAACAGGGTCTGGAGTGGACCTCAAGCAAACTCCAACAGACCTACAGCTGAGGGTCCTGACTGTTAGAAGGAAAACTAACAAACAGAAAGGACACCCACACCAAAACCCCATCAGTACATCACCATCATCAAAGACAAAAGGCAGATAAAACCACAAAGATGGGGAAAAAGCGGTGCAGAAAAGCTGGAAATTCAAAAAATCAGAGCACGTCTCCCCCTCCAAAGGAACGCAGCTCATTGCCAGCAAGGGAACAAAGCTGGACAGAGAATGACTTTGACGAGTTGAGAGAAGAAGGCTTCAGTGAATCAAACTTCTCAGAGCTAAAGGAATAACTACGTAACCAGTGCAAAGAAACTAAAAACCTTGAAAAAAGTATGGATGAATGGATAACTAGAATAATCAATGTAGAGAAGACCTTAAAAGAACTGATAGAGATGAAAACCATGACATGAGAACTATGTGACAAATGCATAAGCTTGAGTAACCGACTTGATCAACTGGAAGAAAGACTATCAGCGATTGAAGATTAAATGAATGAAATGTGAAGCGAGAAGTGTAGAGAAAAAAGAGTAAAAAGAAACGAGCGAAGCCTCCAAGAAATATGGGACTATGTGAAAAGACCAAATCTACGTCTGATTGGTGTGCCTGAAACTGACGGGGAAAGTGGAACCAAGTTGGAAAACACTCTGCAGGATATCATCCAGAAGTTCCCCAACCTAGTAAGGCAGGCCAACATTCAAATTCAGGAAACACACAGAGCGCCACAAAGATACTCCTCAAGAAGAGCAACTCCAAGACACATAATTGTCAGACACCAAAGTTGAAATGAGGGAAAACATGTTAAGGGAAGCCAGAGAGAAAGGTCAGGTTACACACAAAGGGAAACCCATCAGACTAACAGATCTCTCAGCAGAAACTCTCCAAGCCAGAAGAGAGTGGGGGCCAATATTCAACATTCTTAAAGAATTATCAACCCAGAATTTCATATCCAGCCAAACTAAGTTTCATAAGTGAAGGAGAAATAAAATCCTTATGGACAAGCAAATGCTTAGAGATTTTGTCACCACCAGGCCTGCCCTACAAGAGATCCTGAAGGAAGCACAAAACATGGAAAGGAACAACAGGTACCAGCCTTTGCAAAAACATGTCAAAATGTAAAGTCCATCAATGCTAGGAAGAAACTGCATCAACTAACGAGCAAAATAACCAGTTAATATCATAATGGCAGGATCAA
>NW_012115788.1:2150607-2151071 GCF_000951035.1 Colobus angolensis palliatus | reverse complement strand
AAACATGGAAAGGAACAACAGGTACCAGCCTTTGCAAAAACATGTCAAAATGTAAAGTCCATCAATGCTAGGAAGAAACTGCATCAACTAACAAGCAAAATAACCGGCTAATATCATAATGACAGGATCAATTTCACACATAACATTAGTGACCTTAAATGTAAATGGACTAAATGGTCCAATGAAAAGACAGACTGGCAAGTTGAATAGAGTCCAGACCCATCAGTTTGCTGTATTCAGGAGACCCATCTCACATGCACAGACACACATAGGCTCAAAATAAAGGGATGGAGGAAGGCTTACTAAGCAAATGGAAAAGAAAAAAAAAAAGCGGGAGTTGCAATCCTAGTCGCTGATGAAACAGACTTGAAACCATCAAAGATCAAAAGAGACAAAGAAGGCCATTACGTAATGGTAAAGGGATCAATTCATCAGGAAGAGCTAACTATCCTAAATATATATGC
>NW_012115788.1:2148524-2149689 GCF_000951035.1 Colobus angolensis palliatus | reverse complement strand
ATGATAAAGGGGATATCACCACCAACCCCGCAGACATACAAACTACCATCAGAGAATACCATAAACACCTCTACGCAAATAGAGAACCAAGAAAAAATGGATAATTTCTTGGACACTTACACTCTTCCAAGACTAAACCAGGAAGAAGTTGAATCCCTGAATAGACCAATAGGAGGCTCTGAAATTGAGGCAATAATTAATAGCCTACCAACCAAAAAAAGTCCTGGACCAGAGGGATTCACAGCCGAATTCTACCAGAGGTACAAGGAGGAGTTGGTACCATTCCTTCTGAAACTATTCCAATCAATAGAAAAAGAGGGAATCCTCCATAACTCATTTTATGAGGCCAGCATCATCCTGATACCAAAGCCTGACAGAGAAACAACAAAAAAAGAGAATTTTAGACCAATATCCCTGATGAACACATATGCAAAAATCCTCAATAAAATCCTGGCAAACTGAATCCAGCAGCACATCAAAAAACTTATCTACCATGATCAAGTGGGCTTCATCCCTGGGATGCAACACTAGTTCAACATATGCAAATCAATAAATATAATCCAGCATATAAACAGAACGAAAGACAAAAACCTCATGATTATATCAATAGATGCAGAAAAGGCCTTTGACAAAATTCAACAGCCCTTCATGCTAAAAACTCTCAATAAATTTGGTATTGATGGAATGTATCTCAAAATAATAAGAGCTATTCATGACAAACCCACAGCCAATATCATACTGAATGGGCAAAAACTAGAAGCATTCCCTCTGAAAACTGGCGCAAGACAGGGATGCCCTCTCTCACCACTCCTATGCAACATAGTGTTGGAAGTTCTGGCCAGGGCAATCAGGCAAGAGAAAGAAAGGGTATTCAGTTAGGAAAAGAAGTCAAATTGTCCTTGTTTGCAGATGACATGATTGTGTATTTAGAAAACCCCATTGTCTCAGACCAAAATCTCCTTAAGCTGATAAGCAACTTCAGCAAAGTCTCGGGATATAAAATCAATGTGCAAAAATCACAAACATTCTTATACACCAGTAACAGAGAGTCAAATCATGAATGAACTCCCATTCACAATAGCTTCAAAGAGAATAAAATACCTAGGAATCCAACTTACAAGGGATGTGAAGGACCTCTTCAAGGAGAACTACAAAACACTGCTCA
>NW_012115788.1:2089933-2147312 GCF_000951035.1 Colobus angolensis palliatus | reverse complement strand
AGCATTAGGAGATATACCTAATGTAAATGACAAGTTAATGGGTGCAGCACACCAACATGGCACATGTATACATATGTAACAAACCTGCGTGTTGTGCACATGTACTCTAGTACTTAAAGTATAATAAAAAAAACTGCAACACAGTGAAAAAAACTGAACAAAATAACAATAGTAAATCCTTACCTATCAATAATCACTTTAATGTAAATGGACTGAGTCCTCAATCAAAAGACATATAGTGGCTGAATGGATTAAGAAAAGGAAAGCAAGAAGATGCATTCATATTCTGTCACAGAGGCTCACTTTAGCTATAAGGACACAAATAGACTGAAAGTGAAGGGGTAGGAAAAGATATTCCATGCAAATGGTAACCAAACCTGCAAATAATAACCAAGGAGAGCAGGGATAGCTATAATTATATCATACAAAATAGACTTTAAGTCAAAAACTGTGACAAGAGATAAAGGAGGTCATTATATAACAATAAAAAGTTTAATTCAACATAAAGATAGAACAATCACAAATTTATATGTACCCAACATCAGAACACCTGATACAAGTATTGACAGATCTGAAGAAAGAAACTGACAATGAAATAATAAGACTAGGAGACTTCAATACCCCACTTTCAATAATGGATAGAGCATCCAGGCAGAAAGTCAGTAAGGAAACAGTTGACTTGAGCAACACTATAGACCAAATGCACCTAACAGATTATATATACAGAACTTTCCACCCAACTGTAGCAGAGTACACATTTTTTTTCAGGTGCACAGAAAACATTCTCTGGTATAGATCATGTGTTAGGTATCCACTGGATGTCTTGAAACATATTCCTCATGAAGAAGGGGGACTTCTGTGCCATAGGATTCAGAAATCCTACTTTTAAGTATATATCCAAAGTAATTGAAAGCAGCATCATGAGATCTATGCTCCCATGTTCTGCACTTTTATGTACATTGCAGCATTAGTCACAATAGCCAAGATATGGAAACAATCTGTCAACAGATGAATGGATGAAGAAAATGTGGCATACACATAATGAATGGCTAGAATACAATGGAATGTTATACAGCCTTATGAGAGAAGAATCCTGCCATTTACAGTAACATGGATGGAGCTAGAGGAAATGCTAAGCAAAATAAGGCAGAAAAAGAAATACTGCATGATCCCACTTTTTGTGGAATCTAAAATAGTCAAGTTCATAGATGCAGAGAGTAGGATGGTGGTAGCCAGAGGCTGGGGAGAGGGGATGATGTCAGGTTAAGGGTACAAAAATGGTAACTATGCACAAGTGATAGGTATGTTAATTAGCTCAAATGTGATCATTTCACAACATATATCAAAATATCAAGTTGTATATTTATATATACTTTTTATACACCAAAAATAGTTACGAAGTAAAGAATTTGAAAACACACACATACAGAAAGTAAAAAAGCGAAAACAAAGAATAGGGCTGATGGTCTTACCAGTTTTTCTTTGTGGGAGGACCACAGATTACTGAAAGGAAGACTAATTTGATAGCAAATTGTCCCTTTGACATGTGCTGAAGACAGTAACCACCTATCAACCTGTGGTGTGCAGAAAGGGTGACCATTTGTGCCGCAAGAGATCCAGGAGGGCTGTTAGGCTTCTACAGACCTGTATGCTGCTGCCGCCTCTGGTTGTTTCATCATCTTTGCATGATGGTGAAATGACATCTCTGTAAATTTATTAAAAAGGTAACACTCAGGAAAAGAGCAAGATTAACAGTTTTCTTTTAAACATTTTCTATTTTATTATCACAAACTTTTCAGAAAATCTCATAAACTTTAATTTATTGAAGGGTAGAGTGGCATCATAGAAACAACCTTAGCCCTTCAATTGGCTCTTCCATTGTGATGGATCTATAACTGTTAGCCTAATCTGTCTTCCTCCAAGGCTGAAGATTGTGTCCCCACAACATTCATGTTGGTCTTGCTTTGGCTAATGCTGTATGAGTGGAGTGATACATACCATTTCTGGACAGAAGTTTTAAAAGGCAATTTGTGATTTGCCCATTCTTTTTTCCCTCAGATATAACTCTAGGCAGTGGTCCAGCTTGGGGATCTTACCCACCTGAGTCATACAGTAGAGGTGATGATGATGAAAAACACACTTTATAATAAGCCCCTGAGATTTTGGAGAGTGTTTGTTATCATGGCATGACTGAGAGCATTTTGATGGTTACAGAAACACTATCTTTGCCACAGCTGAGAGACAGGGCAAGTCTTTTAAAACTAACAATCATAATAATTGTAATAATAGCATGAATCAGCCTTTTCTGTGTGGCAGGCATTGTGTTCAGTGCTTTATATACATGACCTCCTTTCTTTCTCATCACCGTTTAGTGGAATATTAATATCTATTTTATAAATGAGAAAACTGAGGCAGAGAGTTTAAGCAACTTGCTGAGTGTTAACATGGCTACAGGATGACGGAGCTAGAATTTGATCTTGGTCATGACTGAGTCCAGAATCCAGGCTCATGGGCAGTTTGCTTTGTTGTCTTTCCTTATCATCGCTCTGATTCTCAAACTTCTCATCTATAAAATGAGGCTAGAAATACCACCTCCACATCACTTTTTCTCTTCTTGATGCTGTTTTGAGGGAAGACCTAGATGGAGAAAAGGCTTTCTGTTTTTTCCTCTTCTTCCCAGAATAATGGAGGCAGAATCTAAAAGCAGATCCCAGATGGTGGGTGGCTGTGGGACATTTAAACCAATAGCAGGTTATCCTTGTTTGACCTTTGTTGGGCATCCATCAAAGCAAGGAATCAGTAGGATCTGATGGAACACCTGGCAGGATGCGATCAGCCCCAGTGACTCCAGAATGGCAGCTGTAAGATAAAAGGCCAGGACAGAAGCTGTCCTCACAGGTCATTTATGACAAGTCCTTGAGGAAGGTGGCATGGTCTCAGTGTGGCTGGGGATAGCTGCGCCCAGAGAGACCCAAGAAACTTGTCTCCCATTATGGTCTGAATGAAAGCAGGAAGCATATGTGGAAGGCACTCCAGAAAATCCAGCAAGCAGCCTGGTCCGGTTGGTTCATGAAACAGTAAAAGTGGACTGGAGAATGTCATAATAAACCACAAACAGCCACAGAAATAATTTGGCAGATTTTACTTAGATTGTTTAGATATCAGTTATTCTTTCCAAAACACTGAGAAATATACCGTGCTTGGAATTTTCACATCCCTAGGGAGAGAATTGAGAGGCCACTATTTTTTCCCTTAGCAACTGTTTGTTTCTTCTATTCTAACAGCATCTCTTCTCACAAAATTAGCCATTCCCCTGGTTTTCTAGTGTAAAATTACTGTGGATACATGCGGTTGGATCTACCCGTAATGTAACTGAATCAGTCCTTTGTAGAGGGGTTGTATAACCGTTGTACGATTAATCCCACTTACCTTGGACTTTTTAGAAGATGACATTATTAGATCGGGTCTAAAGTTAGCAAACTTATCCACCTATCTAAACAATATCAAATGTGAGTGCATTTGTGTGTAGTGGTCGAGGGGAGGGAGAGGGAAGTGGAGATGAGAAGATATAAATATATTATAATTTTCATTGATATTTTTATGGTGACTTGTATTCTTCCAAGTTAATATTCATTCCAGTTCCTTTGCAGAAGTATCAGAGTCACAAGGCAATGCAAATAAATAGGGAAGAGGGGGCTCAGGATGAAGGAACCAGTGTGGCAAGAATCTTCAACTTTCTCTAGATAGTAATATAGGTGGTGATGGTTGTTGTTTCTCCTTCTTTTCCTCCTCTTCTTCTCCTCTTCTTCACCTTCTTATTTTTAAAGTTACATGTACATAATTTAGATGGTAAAATTCTGACCTCAAGGGTTTAATGGATAGATACACAGTATCCATGCTATGAAGCAGAAAGTGGACTGACTTCTGAGAGAGCTGGAAATAAGCTAAGTTCACTTTGGGGTCTTATAGCACCACGGGAGTTTCAGGGCTTCTAATGTCCTATGTGCATACTACAGGCCAAAGACTGCATAAGAGAAGATCACAAAATGGGATTGATGGATGACAGAGCCAAAGTCTTTGCTCAGATAACATTGTGTAAAAGAGGCTGCTTATTGGGATTTACCTCTTCCAGACTCTGATTGCAACCACAACTATCAGTTAAGCCTGTCCTGTTCAGGGTCCATCAAGTACTACCCATAGGGGTTATTTAAATTCCAGATTTCATAAATTGACAAGAAAAAATATTTGTTGAGAAAGTTCCTACGTATAATGTGCTAAACAATTAACCTAAGCACTGGTCCATACACAGCTATAACTCCAAAGTAAGTTACTGCTTATTAAGAGTAACCAAGGAGGAGGTCTCCACACTCCTCTCTCTGCAGCCTCCTCTCCATGGGAAGTCCTGGCTTCCAATGGTGTCTTGATTTGTTTTTTGGTTTCACGCTAATTCAAACTGGCCCATGTACTGGCCCATGTGATACTAGTCACTTCTTTGGTTCAGAAGAGCTATAGTCATTCACTACAGATAATTCTGCCTCTACTTTGATATTTCGATGAAATTTAAAAAGTAAACATTTTATCACATCACATTAACATTTTATATTTCATCCATAACTCATCACTTTCTCAAATTCTAAATTTATTACCCCCTAAATTTCAGCTCCATAAAAGCAGGGACTTGTTATCTTGTATCCCCACTACCCAGCACCTGGCACATTGTGGGCACTCAGTAAATATGTGTTGACTAGATAAGTGTATTTGTGTGAATTTAGCTATTTTTGTTCCTGTTTGATGCCGCACACATCTGTGCAAATTAGGATTTCTGAGTGCGTGGCATTCTTCTAATTTTGTACTTTCAAATATCTTCTGAAAATGTGTTCTTCTCTCTGCCTCTCTGTGGGAGAGTTTTTATATTTCTCTGGTTTTTGGTAGGAGGAGGATAACTTCTGAGTTGAACACTCATAAAGAGGCTTCCTGCTGTTTTGATGTTGTATAATACCTCTCCTAGTAATTCCTCTGCCACATCATTAAATGTCTAGCCTTGGCTACACAGTTGGATTCTTTCAGTGACTCTTTGAAGTTATGTGGTTTAGTCCCTTAATTCCTTCTAGACAGAGTAGATGATAGAGCCAGACTGCCTACGCTGCCACTAATCAATATCTAGGTAAACTGAGCAAGTTATCAAACTTCATTGTGCCTTAATTTTCTCATACGTAAACTGGGGATAGTAATAGTAACAATAATTGAAATTGGTTGGGCCAGGCCCTGTTATAAGCATTTTGCATGTACTAGACTTTAATGTTTGTCTTAGTCTGTTTTGTGTTGCTGCAATAGAATACCATAGGCTAGTAATTTATAATTAACAGAAATTTATTGGCTTACAGTTCTGGAGACTGGGAAGTCCAATATCAAAGTGCTGTGATCTTATGAGGGGCTTCTTATGCATCATAGTATAGTGGAAAATATCAGTTGCAGGAAGGGCCGAGAGAGAGAGAGATCGCCTGCGCAAGAGGAGGTGAACTCACTCCCTCAATCGTGGCATTAGTTTATTCTGAGGGTGGAGCCCTCGTGGCCTAATTGCCTCTTAAAGCTTCATCTCATCTCTTAACAGTGTTACAATGGCAATTAAATTTCAGCATGAATTTTGGAGTGGACAAACATTCAAGTATAGCAATGTACTAAAATAATCCCACGAAGTAGGTGCTATTGTCCTCACTTTATAGATAAGGAAATTGAAGTACAGAAAGGTTAGCTTCAGCCAAGTTCTCATAGATAGTAAGTGATAGAATTCTAATCTATGGAGCTAGACTCCAAGCTAGTGATTTTAGGTACTACTACCCTAATCAAGTGATTATAAAAAGTACAGGAGATAATAAATATAAAGTGCATGGCACAGTACCTGGACCAGTCAGCATCTATAGATGTCAATTGTTGCCTTTGCTAATAACTAATTTCCCTTTGTTACAAATTCAAGGAAGTTCTGAAGACCACAAACACGTTTTGAACACTGCAAAGGAACACAGTGAAAGAGGACAAAATGGAATAATGATATTTTAATTGGAAGGTGAATCCTGAGTAGGAAGTAGAAAAAGATCTAAACAAATCCACTTGTTACATATAAAGAAACAAGGAGTTTAAGACCTTTGATTAAGACTAACTTTGAGAAGACTCTATAGAGCAGGGATATCCAATCTTTTGGCTTCCCTGGGCCACACACAAAATATACTAACACTAGTGATAGCTGATGAGCTTAAAAATATTGCAAAAAAAAAAAAAATTCCTCATGTTTTAAGAAAGTTTATGAATTTGTGTTGGGCCACATTCAAAGTTGTCCTGGGCTGCACATGGCCTTCAGGCAGTGGTTTGGACAAGCTTGCTATAGAGACACTGCCAGTTCTGCATGTAATACCAATGAAGGAAGGAGGAGAGTACATGAAAATACGGGAGTGATACCAGTCACTGATTCAAATATACCAGCTATGGGAAGAGGAGATCTCCATAACAGAAGTACCACGTGGATGGGAGTAGTGTCAGGCAGGGGAATTGGTTCCAATCTCTGAACAGAAAATCTTTAAGCTTTGTTATCCTCTGTGTGTTTATTGTATCCTGCAGGGAAGTAAGGTCTTTGAAATTTCAGCAGGAAGGTAATGGAGGTGACTTCCTTAGGGGAGAGTTAAACTACTGGCATTTGGCCCTTTTGCCAAACACAGAAATACATTTAAAGAGTAATAGGGCCCGTCCCAGTTATTAGGAAAAAAGTATATTTAGGTCATACTATAGCACATTGCTGAGAAGATTGAGAGATCCGGGAGATCTCTCTCTCTCTCGATCTCTCTCTCTCTCTCTCTCTCACACACACACACACACAACATAATTTCAAGACTTGATTTAAGAACACAAATGAATAGATCACACCTGATGTAAAACACTGGAGAGCTAGAACATTTTTAGGAAAGGTGAGAAAGTTAACGTCTAAACGCCCAAAAGAAAAACTGCCTAAGAAACATGAAGTAAAGGAGAAGTGGTGTTTAGGTTTGGGAGGTGGGATAGGAAGCTATCTAAATGCTTTTCTTTGCAAGTTCATGCCATCACACCACTCCTCAGGAGACTAGCATCTTCCCTGGGCAAACATTTCATCCAAGCATCAGCTTGTCTAGTTCTTAGAGGAATGTGTGCTATGATAAAAAACAGGTGGCCAGGGTGGCCATGACAAAGCTAGGGGTGAGGTAAAACCCCCTATCATTTAGACCCAGCAGGCAGATGAGATAAGGACTTCTCCAACTTTGATGCGCATGTGAATCACATGAGGATCGTGCTAAAATGTAGATTCCGATTTATTCCGAATGTGTGATGGGGATGGAGGGTGATCTCTGGAGGGACCTGAAATTTTACCTTTCTAATAAGCAGCCAGGTGATGCAAGAGATGCTGGTCCATGGACCATACTTTGAGTAGCAGGGGTAGACCATATGATAGCAATGGCGACAATTGAGAAAATATGTGCAAATCTGGAGAGATCTAAGGAGACTTAGGAATGTGTGTACATGAGAGAGAGAGAGAGAGAGAGACAGACAGACATAGTTGGTGAACTCCTTTCAGGGCAGCTTTGGTATTTTAATGAGACAAAACAAATAGGAAGGAGGACAGGAAGAGTGGGAACATTGTAGCAATCAGAAAGTGAGACCAGTGGTCCAAGCTTTAGGGTCTCTATGCTCCCTCCTTACCGGAAACCCTTCCAACATTCTCTGTTCTTTCTCATTTCATGGATGTGTACAGCTCCTTCCATTTTCTTTCCTTACTTTCACCATTCAGGAAAGACTTCTCTTATCAGGTAATATCTTCAACAGTGTTCCTATAGCATATTTCCTTTTTCTTTTATTAATTTTTTTTTTTTTTTGGAGGTGGAGTCTTGCTCTGTTGCCCAGGCTGGAGTGCAGTGGTGTGATCTCGGCTCACTGCAATCTCTGCCTCCTGGGTTCATGCCATTCTCCTGTCTCAGCCTCCCAAGTAGCTGGGATTACAGGCACCCACCACCACGCCCAGCTAAATTTTTTTTGTATTTTTAGTAGAGACTGGGTTTCACCTTGTTAGCCAGGATGGTCTCAATCTCCTGACCTCGTGATCCACCTGCCTCGGCCTCCCTTATTAATCTTTTTACATTTATAAATGTTATTTTTCAAGTGCAGGAGTTGGGTCTGTTTTATTCTTTCCAGTCTCTTTAGCACCTAACTCAACACAGAGCCTGGCTAGTCTAGTAGGTGATCAGTGAACATTTTAAATGAACAGATGAAATAGTGTGAATGATCGCATGCCCTAGATTTTCTGGACCTTGGGCCTTTCAAACCATGTGTATTGCCAGTTGTTTTGAAAAATCCAGCCCCAGAGGCATCAGAAAAATGTATTAACAGGATGAGTTGAGGGGAAAAGGAGAAGGAAGCAATAAGTTGATACAATTAGTCAAATGTAAGCAATTTAAAATAGGATAGATGCATTCATCCAAAATATATGACAAAACCAACAGATAATATGAATAATACCATTTTCTTAAGCAGCTGGTATGTGATCATAATATATGTGATCTTACTGAACCCTCACAAAAATACTGTATTATGTGGTTTAAAAATGTGCATTTAAAATTCAAGAATGGGTATTAGGTGGTGGAAACCATGGCCTGTAGTGGGTAATAATTTGCCCAGGTCACTTAGCAAGGAAATTGTGAAGATGAACCAGATTCAGAAGCTGAGTATAGATGCCTTGGAAACTTGGCCTTGTGATCTGCCATCAGTGTAGCACCCAATGTCCAAAGCTGGCTTTCCCTAGCAGCCTGGGAGCCCCATGGGGCAGGGTTCCTGCTCCATTCTTGGCTGTGTCCCCAACACTCTGCCTATTTTTTCACATAATATGTACTCAAAAGTAATTGTTGAATAAACGATTGGTGAGGACAACTGAAAATCACTTGTCCTTTATATTTGTTGCATGATATAGCCTGTAGAATACTAACAAGAAGTTTTACCAAAACACTCGTGTCTCCTTGCTGGGCCTTGAGATATGTTTCTGAAAGCCCCTGTTTGAGGTTAGAACAATGTTTCTCAACCTTTTTTTATTATTCCTTCTACCACTATCCAAAGAGCCTTTTGAGATTTGTTTTTCTTAAAAGCTTCTCCCATGAAATTTTAATGCCACAGTTATACTGTAAATCTCTTATGTGTTATATATATTTCTGTGTCTTATAAGTTTTTTTGCCTCCTCCCAAGAACCAATTTCATCTGGAGTGATGTTGCCCTGTTAAGAATGCATGAGTTAGAAGGATGCACATCGTAAGTAAAACTATGAAAGCAGTTAAAATGTTCTGTGTTCACTTAATAGAGATCCAGTGATGCAGCAGAGATTGCCAATTTTCTCCCCATATACATTCTCCTCTTCTTAAGTAACGAGTTGCAGATACTTATCCAAGTACATCACCAGCAAACAAAAGGGTTATATTTCCTAGCCTCCCTGGACACTTTTCTTTCAGCTGGCTGATCACAATGACACTGAACTGAATAATTACATCTCTTAGCCTCCCTAATAGACTCCCTTTGGCCACCTGACCAAGTTATAGCCAATGAGTTATAAGCCGTGAGAGAGGAATAAATGTCTATATTAAGCTACTGTATTTTGAAAGTCTGTTACAGCTGAACCTAATATCAACTGATACAAATCCTATTTTCATTATATCTTAAATTATTTCTAATTGTATGCAATTAATATAAATTATTTAACCTAAATTTTATAATACAATGATTAATTGTATTAATTGTAGGTAATTATTTTACTTTTATCAGACCTTGCACTCCATATATTCTTTAGGATTTCTTCCTATGCTCTACTTTTCTATCCACCACCATAATTGTAATGAGTTACATTAAATGCTTATATAGAGGTGGAGACCAAAAAGTAATGACACTTCCTGTGTATAATATTTCCTACAAAACATGGTGACTATAACAGAAGTCCACTAATTTTGAAGTTGGCATAAGTTGTGACCAAACTGGCAAAAAATAAAAACAGTGTACTAGACCTTAGTGACACAATTAAGTGATTCTCTGATGCCCTCCCTATCTCTCAAGAATGTACCAAAATTTGATGTTAAATAATAGTGTCAACACAATGAATTTACTAAGTCAGGAAGTTCATAAGTTTAAAATTAAGTCTGTGTAATTGAAGTTTGATTAAGGGGGCTTCTCAACTAGGGGAAAGATGATTGCATACTGGAATAATCAGGGAAAGATGATTGCCTACTGGAATAATCAGGGAGTTGGAAGACAGAAAACAAAAAAATGATAAAATTCAATAAAATCAGAAATGATAAATTATTTTTTAGATTAATTTAGAGAAGAACAAAGAAGAGACAAAGCAAGGAAATACTTGGGGATTCACTCTGGGTTGCTATTGATTAGCAGGAAAAATAAAGGCCTAAAGGTTAAAGTAACTGTCAGAAGAAAAGTCCAAGAACATAAGCCTTTAAGGAGAGTGTGGATTCTAGCCATAGTCGGGCTGTTGCTGATTGGGATTAGGCATTTTCCCACTGCCGCAGGAAAGCCTCTGGAAGACTTGTCATCTGCAAGCTTGGTACAAAAGTCATCAATTATTTAGCTTAAGAATGAAGGGTAAGAGGTGACATCTGAAATTGACTTTCTTAAGTGTGTGTGTGTGTGTGTGTGTGTGTGTGTGTGTGCTGGGAATTTGATTGCAAAGCTTTTTAAAGTGGTAACCAGTGGAATGATTCACAATTTAATACAAAATTGGGCAATAAAATTGTAGACCCCTTAGAGATTCGAAAATATATTACAAAACACAGAAAAGCAAAGACAGTTTGGTTGTTTTGTGAAGCTGGATCAAGAGAAAACATTTGACAGGATGGAGGGTTTTGCTTAATTTAAAATTATATAAACACACAGATTCTCCTCCCAAGTCATGAGTCATTAAAAAAAAAATTGAATACATGTTATATGGAATGTCTGTATGGCAGACATTGTTTGTGTCTAACCAATAGCCATTTTTTTCTACTTTCTTGTTAGCAAACCCACATTTTGGTCAGACAGGAAAAGTGCCCTACCCCAAAGATTGAATCAGCCTTGGTCTAAGTCAGTCATGGAGTTTCCTCTCTTTTGTAACAGATTTTCACTTTCCCAGCCACCCTGCAGTTGGGATGGTCATGTGACTCAGTTCTGACCAATGACCTATCATTAGAAGTTTGCTAGGGAGTACCTGGGAAAGATTTTCCTGCTTTGATAAAAATGCAATCATCTGCAAGAGAAAAAATTTGTTTCCCTTGCTCATTTTGCCCTATTTGGGATGCTGACTGGATCTGTATGGCTCAATTTGTGACCTTGACATGACACATAAGAAGATAAAAAGCTTATAGATGGAGGTAGATGAAGCATAATTATGGAAAAAGCCTCAGTTTTTTGTTTTGGTTGTTTTTTAGACTGAATTTTTGAAGATATTATTCAGTTACTAAATTGGCCTCATGGTGATCATGGACAAGATGTTATAGGCTTGATGATGCATGAGGAATAGAACACAGAAATAACTAGTGAGTTAAGAATCTCCTTATATGATAGTAGAACTGGCCATTTTGTGCTGACATTGCCCCCTCTGTCAGCTAAGTTGTATCAAAGGCAGTGAGTATGCAGTTCTGAAATTCCCTGACTTAGTGAATTCCTTATGTTGACACTATTATTTGACATCAAATTTGGGTACATTCTTGAGAAATAGGGAGGGCATCAGAGAATCACTAAATTGTGTCACTAAAGTCTATAGTACATTGTTTTTATTTTTTGCCAGTTTGGTAGTAAGTGAAGGGGGTAGTAAAATAAAAATACTTTAATTCTGAGTTGTTCTCATCAATGTTTGAACCTATATTAGTCTTTGGAATCTTGCCTAATTCAAATATCCTCATGGTTTAAGCCTCTGACAGCTGGGTTGTCTGTCACTTGTAGCCAAAAGCATTCCTATTTAATTCCAACACAAATCCAACAAATATTGGGTAAATTGTAAAGGAGAAAAGGGCCATTGGAGGAGGGTGGTCAGTGTCTGGGCAGTATCATCTTATATGCTGATAATGCCATTCAAATGAAACATTACACAAATGAAGAGTTCTGAATGATGGACAGAGGAGAAGATAATGTATAGACACTGAACCCAATGCCAGCCAAGTTCAGGCAATAGAACTGGTAGAAGTTCAGTATAGCAGCACAAGATAGTTGGAAGACCTAGGTTTAAAAGTTATCTCTGGTACCTATTAGCTGAGTAGGTATATCACCTCACTGAGCTCAAGGCTACTTATTTGTTAAAGTAAAGAATAACAACTTAATGGGATCATTGTGAGATAATTTGAGATGGCTTATAATAAGTTTATGTTGCCCAATATATACTAGATTCTGAGTGATAAAATGTAGATCAGTTGTTTGCAGATTTGTGATGAATATGGGAAATTCTTGTAGCTTTTAAGAAAGTCACTTAAACATCTTCAGCGCTATGTTTTATAGGAAAGAATTGGACTAGATGTTTTCATTTTGTTCTAGATTTTCTTACATATATGGGAATAAATTAAGTAGAGAAGGAGATTAGAAAAATATGAAGAGAGTGAAAGCCTTTTGGAGACTGGTCCTTTAAATAGGAAGAGGGTTGTAGGCAAATCCCATCATTGTGTTCTCCTTTGAGCCCCACAGAGCAAGGTTGTGTTCCCACCTCGCAATTTTTTTCAAAGAAGAAGAATTACAGAGCAGATTCGTAAGGTAATTGGAAGGAAGGTGTATTAGTCTATTCTTGCACTGCTATAAAAACATACTGGAGACTGGGTAATTTATAAAGAAAACAATTTAATCGACTCACTGTTCCATAGTTTGTACAGTATGCATGGCTAGGGAGGCCTCAGGAAATTTACAATCATGGCGAAAGACGAAGAGAAAGGAGGCACATCCTGCATGTCTGGAGCAGGAGGAAGTGCTACAAACCTTCAAAAGACCACATCTCATGAGAACTCTATCACAAAATAGCCCTAGGGGGATGGTGCTAAACCATTAGAAACCACCCCCATGATTCAGTCACCTCCCACCAGGCCCCTCTTCCAACACTGAGGATTACAATTCCATATGAGATTTAGGTGGGGGACACAGAGCCAAACCATATCATTCCACCCCAACCCCTCCCAAATCTCACGCACTTCTCACATTTCAAAACACAATCATGCCTTCCCAAGAGTCCCCGAAAGTCTTAAGTCATTCTAGCATTAACTAAAAAGTCTAAGTCTCACCTGAGACAAGCCAAGTCCCTTCCACAGATGAACCTATAAAATGGCAGGTTCATTACTTCTAAGATACAATGCGGGTGTAGGCCTTGGGTAAATAATCCCTTTCCAAAAGGGAGAAGTTGACCAAAGGAAAGGGGGCTACAGGCTCCATGTAAGTCCCAAGCTCATCAAGGCATCCACTAAATCTTAAAAGTTCAAAATAATCTCCTTTGACATCATGTCTTACATCCAGGCATATCAATGCAAGAGGTGGACTCCCAAGGTCTTGGAAAGCTCCACCCCTATGGTTCTACAGGGTACAGCTCCTGTGCCTGCAGCTTTTCCAGGTACATGGCACAAGTTGTTGGTGGATCTACCATTCTGGGGTCAGGAGGATGATGGCTCTCTTCTCACAGCTTCACTAGGCAGTGCCCCAGTAGGGAACCTGCGTGGGTGCTCCAACCTCACATTTCCCTTCTGCACTATGCTAGTAGAGGTTCTCCATGAGGGCTGTGCCCCTACACCAGACTTCTGCCATCCAAACTTATGGGCATCCAGACGTTTCCATACATCCTCCGTTCCATACATCCTCTGAAATCGAGGCAGAGGCTCCCAAACCTCAACTGTTGCCTTCTGTGTACCTGCAGGCTTAACACCATAGGGATGCCTTGGTGGCTTCTGGCTTGCACCATCTGGAGCAGCAGCCTGAGACATGTCTGGGGACCTTACAGCCATGGGGGAAGCCGGACTGGCTGGGACTGGGAGGAGCAGTGTTCCAAGGTTGCATAGTGTAGTGGGGTCTTGGGCCTGACCCACAAAACCATTCTCTCCTGGGTCCTGTGATGGTTGGGGCATCTGTGAAGGTCTCTGAAATGGCTTGGAGGCATTTTCCCCATGGTCTTGGCTATTAACATTCAACTCCTCTTTACTTATGTATGTTTCTGCAGCCTACTTGAATTCTTCCCCAGAAAATGGGTTTTTCTTTTCTACCACATGGCCAGGCTGCACATTTTCCAAACTTTTATGCTCTGCTTAACTTTTAAGTTCCAATTTCAGGTCATTTCAGGTTTATGCAGATAAGTGTAGGCTTTTAGATGCCGCCAGGCCACGTCTTGAATGCTTTGCTGCTTAGAAATTTCTTCGACCAGATACCCCAAATCATCTCAAGTTCAAAGTTCAATAGATCTCTAGAGCAGAGGCACAACACTGCAAGTCTCTTTGCTAAAGCATAGCAAAAATGACCTTTACTCTAGTTCCCAATAAGCTCCTTGTCTCTACCGATAACCTTCTCATCCTGGACTTCACTGTCCATATCGCTATCAAATTTTGATCTCAGCCATTCAAGTCTCTAGAAAGTTCTAAACTTACCCTAATCTTGCTGTCTTCTTCTGAGCCCTCCAGACTTCCAACCTCAGCCCATTACCCAGTTCCAAAGTCACTTCCACATTTTCATGTATCTTTAGAGCGATGTCCCACTCTCAGTACAAATTTTCTGTATTAATTTATTCTTGCACTGCTATTAAAAACTACTTGAGACTGAGTAATTTATAAAGAAAAGAGGCTTAATTGTGCTCACACTTCTGCAGGCTGTACAGGCTTCTGCTTCTGGGGAGGCCGCAGGAAACCTACAATCATGGCAGAAAGTGAAGCAGAAGCAGACATATATTCACATAGCTGGCAGGAAAGAGAGAGTGAAGGGGGAGGTGCTATACGTTTTCAAACAACCAGATCTCTGAGAACTGTACCACAAAACAACACTAGGGGGATGGTGCTAAACCATTAGAAACCACCCCCACAATTCATTCACTGTCTGCCAGGCCCCTCCTCCAACATGGGATTACAGTTCGACATGAGATTTGAGTGGGGACACAGAGCCAAACTAGATTCGAAGGGTTGGGGCAGTGGCGCGTGCTCTAAGTCTCCTTCACATCTAGTTCATTAATTTACATACACAGTTGTCTCACCACCAGGCAAAGAGGAATTGAAATGCAATTTGAAATCTCTTCTGGGCCTTGATGGTATCAAGTGTTGTGAACTCTGTATGTGGCTATTTTGACACCTGTAATTTAGATTGCACCAGGGGTAATGGGAACTAGTAGAAACTTCAGGGAAATGAGGTGAGCAAGGTAAATTGGGACATAAAATTACATCTAGGCAAATTTTGGATGAGGATGTGGTTAGAAGTGTAAGTGAGGAATGAAAAGAACAGAGCATATTATAGCCCCAGAGTGGGGGGCTATGGGAAACAATGGGAAGTGGGGCTAGGGAGGATTTATGAAACTTTATGGGGATGAGTGGCTAGTATAAATAATGTGTGTGGATAATTTCACTCCAACTCAAGAAAACATGCATTTTCTTCTAAGAACAAAATGTTTGTTAAAATAATCTTTGTATAAAAGTATTATGGATCAAAAGTTGTATTTATATTTACTGATTTAAGGCCCAGTTATGCATCATACACTGAATGGGCCCAGCAAGTAAACTGGATACACAAACACTTAGATTCCACCTCTACTAAACAACTTGATTAATGCAAAAGGGAAGGGGAGTAGCAACACAGGAAATCTGCCCAGAAACTAATTTGGCAGAGATGTCAAGGTAACAAACTGTTGAAAGTTACAAATCTCCAAAAAGGCAGTTCTTTGTCCTGATAAAAGTGCTTAAAATGTAAACATGAACCCTGTGCCTAGCTTATTTCTTCAACAAATGCAAAGAGCTATAGACTGTTAATATCAAGTTTCCACACAAAATGGCCCAAGAATTTATTTGAAATACGTTACTTATGAACAGAAATAAACTTGGCAAACTACAATTATACTAAAATTTTATACCAAAAATTCAAATCAGCCTACTCCTGAAGTTTCACCATTGTAATTTCCAGAGATGTCTTTCCTATCATAATTTTACATATACCATTGCCCACAAATCTTTGGATCATGATTGTGTAAGCTTAGATGCTTAGGGCAGAAGAAATTAGCAACTAAATCTCAACAGTGACAACTTGTATAACAATCACAATACCTGGAATATTCTCATGAGAAGCATCTGAAGTAATACACTCCACTCTGCAACAATTGCCTAATTTTTCCACATGATCTTAAGACATTTTTGTCTTGATCCTGTTAAAAATGTCAACTAGTATAAACACTAAATCATACCCATTGTTTTTGAGTAAGTTCTCTGAAATTTAAAAGAGCTAATTAATATTGCTACAGTATTTCTAAAAGCTTGGGTTTTATGAGTAGATTCCAGGGCTATTTCAACACCAATAGAATCAAACATGCTTGCATAAAATTTTCATTTAAAAATGTCATTTAAAAATAATTCAGAAACTAAGCAGTGGGAGAGTACTACTAGGGGCATGGTATGATGTGGGGGTTGGTGGGGAACAGAGAAGAAACTGCAGAGAGCAAAGCATAACTAGCAATATACTTTCCATGATATTCAAGAAAATGTGTGTCTAGTGAGATTAACTTGATTGGAGTTTCTTATACAATAGACTCATCACTGAGATTCTTAACTTGGGTTTCAATCAATGACAAAATAGAAAATGTTAACAAGAGAGATTTGAGAAATGGATGGCGGGCTGTGAATTTTGCAGATATTATGTTTGCATTTCAAATTCCTCTTTCAGACTTTTCAAGTAAGCATGAACATTGCCAGGGCTAGAATATTTGGTGAAATACACCAGGATATCAGTTGCACACAGTCTATCTTGCTGCTGGCAGAAACTGCAGCTGCAGATTCTTCAACAAGGTGGGCAATGCCACTAGAGCATCCCTGACCTCTTTAGCATAAGGATTTGGAAGGCAGGAGCCGCAGAATTGGCCTTGAATGCCCTAGCAGTCTGGGTTTCTGCAGTTTGTTTTGGTAGCAATAGTTTTCTGACGGCATTGATAACAAGTAGAGCCCAGGTAATAAATAACTTCTTTGGAGAATTACTGCAGTTGGCCTCCAACTCTTCCTCTGTGGTTTCTTCCACTGGCTGAATTATATGCAGAAGGGTCATGGATGAACTGGAGCGATGAATTCTGGGCATGTCATCTTCGTTCATGCAGCCATCCACTGTCTTGCTCTTACCAACATGTCCTTATCCTCTTCCTCTTCCTCCTCCTCCTCCATGAGTAGAGTGCCAAGGGACCAAGGAACTTGGTGAGAAGAGGAGCTCTCTGTTCAGGGTTTCTCTTGGAAGCAACATCCGGGAATGTATAACTTGGGGGTATCCTTGATTGTGAGTTGGAGCCTGGGAGGGAACAACTTGTTCTAAGCAACAAGCTGACATGTGTTTTCCAGGCATTGCTTTGTTTTGTTTCATACTGAGAGCCTTTTCCTCCAAAAATTTCATGCCACCTTTATCTTCGGAATCGGAACTGGAATTGGTCACAGAATTCTCTGAGGGTTTGGGGAGGGGGCTCTGCTTTTTTGTTGGCTGCTCCCCTCCCCTGGTATTTCACGCAGAAAGCTTCATTGCCAGCCTGAGAGGTTGAGTGTCTGCACTAGGTGCGAGTCCTACAGTTTTCCCAGACTGGGAAGCCTCATGTTTGCAAAACTATCGGCAGCAACGCCATCGCAACTGTCATTAGTGCATGACTAGGTTTCCACGGAAATCAGTTTCACATATCTGAATTTCTCTAAGTTCTTTAACCAGATCCTTTCGCGGCACGCAGCAAGCATCCATATTGGCGGCGGGCGCCCAGGCCGGCTTGGAGCAGGGAGCCATTTTCTTATGCTTGACGTTTATTTCTCCAAAATAACTGATGAACCCAGTATCTTCTCAGCATTGTGGGTTCACCTTTAACTCTTTATTCTATTTCAGCCCCAGACTTGCTCAGTTACTAAGCCCACACTCCATTTTGGGTGCACCGGCTGGAATTCCTTATCACGTGGTCCTAGATTCACCCACCACCCTCTGCCCTCTGATTTATGCCAGAAATCATCGAATTAATCTCTGTGAGCTGGATCCTTACACCCTTAATATCTGGTTTCATTAGACTGTTAATAAGTGCAAGTGTTGCTCTGAATACACAACAAATATTAATTTACTTACTCCTCCAAATATTTAATAGCTTGGTGAGGTGAGAACTATTATTCCCATTTTGAAGGTGAGGACACAGTTAAGTGACTCACCCAGGGTCACAGACCGAGAAAATCATGGAGCCAGGATTCAGAGACAGCCTGCTTGCTTCCAAAGCTCGTGCCCTTAACCACCATGCTATGGTGGACCTCCTTTCCTGAAATACTGTTTTCATGATGTTTCTTTGCTGCTTCAAAACCTATAATGGCTTGTTTACTTTTAGGAGGAATTGCAGGCTCTGTGGTCTGATGGAAAGCTGTCCATTAAGTGATCCCACCTATCCAGCTTTGCTTTTCATGCTCCTCACTGGGGCCTCTCTCCTAGCACCCAACTCGCCTCCTCCCGGAGGTCTTCCTCAATGCCGAAGCTGTGCCTTCATCACCATTCCCAATTTCTCTTTGCCGCGCTCAGCCGCGGCCACCTTACAGTAATTTTTTTCTTCCTCTGAATTCCTGTAAAATTTGAAGTCTGTGTTTGCTAATGTAATAATGGATTAAAATGTGCTTTGGGTTTAAAAAAAAATTTTTTTTAAAGCTGTTTGAAGGACTATGTCTTATATCATTGACTGACTCTAAAAGTTCTTTAAGGCAAGAGCCAGATATTCTAAATAAATCTAAATTTTTCTTATCTCTAACATGACAAAGAATTCGTAAACTCTCGTCTGGTTCTGTAGTTTTGTCATGTTTGTGGCTGTGTTAGGACATGCAGCAAAGTTCTGGGAAGAAATAGATGCTTAATAAATACCAGTAGGTTTGACTCATCCTAAAATTCTGCTGAAATAAACCAAAGATGAGAATTTCTGCTATTTGATTAGGGATTTTGGAAGAGTAGAGTCATTGTAGGTTTTCAGCTCCTATTTCCCATCATGGAGAAATGAAAGATGAAAATGACTGTGTTGAATGAACTTATCAGTCACTCAGCATCGCTTTGTAGTTTCAACAGGTTCGTCAACCGCTCTGGGGAGCAGTACTAGTTATTCTTTGAGCAGGGAAGTCCTTTATTACATCAGGAAGGTGCATCAGACTTAAGGCAGCCCAATCTCAGGAGGTGAACTGAAAAAATAGATAGGATTCGGTAGGCAGGCTGGCCATGAGGTGAGCCTATTTGATTGGCTGCCTCCAGAATTAGACTATGGGGTGAGTAGGAGAGTGGCCAATGGGAAACAAATAAGGAATGCAAGAGAGATGCCATTTTGAGGTAGACCCAGAGGTAGAGATAGAGGGAGAAAGAAAGTTTGAGAACAGGGAGGATAGCCATGCTGAGAACTACATTCACTGTAGCTTTTTATTCCAGTTCTGGTCCTTGTGTTTTCTTTGGATATACATACTTATCATTAAATTCATGTAATTAGCCATATGATAGTTAGGTTACACAAATCTGCCAGCATAAATAGCACTTTGCCTTAAAAACAAAATAAAATAATCTTTTCCTTAGAGATATCTGTTCAGCATCTTGTATCTTCAATTAATTGTAGGTCAAGAGAAAACATTTGATTAGTTTTCTTTTTCTTTTAAACTCAAGTATTTTAGAAGAAGACTTCAAAGAATCTTACAGGGGGGAAAATACCACAACTCATGCATTATAAAGAAACAAGGATTTTGTTTTTAAAACAGTATCTTATGTAATTAGGAGCCAAGTGAACTTAATTACCATCTGAATAATTCAGAGAGGCAAATTAACTGCAATAAAAATAATTTCAGTCCATGGTGGGCCTTTATGTTCATGCAACTCAAATTAAATGTGACATGACCCTGGAACAGCAAACTTAAGGTTCTAAATCTGGTTACTGCATTCAGCAAATGTTTATTGACTACCTTCTGTGTGTCCCTACCCTAAATTAACCTAAAGTATCTTGGAAATGTAGTGTTCTTATTGCCTTGCTTTTGTTCACCCATTTCCACTGGAGCAGGCCTACAAGCCTTCCTTTAAACATGTACTTTTCCTCCATCCCATTCGTCTTCCCTGCAACCCTTCCAGTCTTCACACCAGAGGACAGAAGAAAGCATCAAGATGGCTGGAATGTGACTTGTCACTTTCAGGCAGGGTTGAAGCTGCATGGCAGCACTCCAGTGAATTGAATTCAGTAGTATCTGTGGTGGGGGTGTCCTTGTAATAGGCCTCATGCCAGAGTCTTCAAGGAATTCAAAGAAACTAGAACACTACAGTGTTTTCAAATAATATCTTACCAAATGGTTTTCCCTTCACTGGACAATAGGTCTGCTTACAAATCATTGGAATTCAAAACACAGGACATGTGCTTTAATGCCCAAAGATCGGCAAGAGGACAGATGAGGAGCAGACATGGAAAAGGATCCCTGAGGGTAAAGAATTTCAGGTTCATCTCTGAATCAAAAGGATGGACTCTTCATAGTTCAGGGTGAAGTCAGGTAGGAGGAGGATGTATACGAAGCAAAACAGGGCAAGTGTCTGGAGGTAGAGAAGTACAGGCACAAATAAGCAAGTGTGTGTTTTGTAAAATTTGAAGATCTTTGGATGAGCAGACACAGCACACTGACACATGATGAGAGGCAGGATTCTTTGTCACTTACAACTCCAAATTAGAGGAGGCTGCCGCACAGGCCCATGCACAGGATTGTACTAGGGGACAGGCTAACAGCAAGCAGGAGCTACAAAAGGCAGCTTATATACAGCAAACAGGGTATAGTAGGTTATATATAACCAAACAGGGTATATAGGGGTAGTTAGGTTTTTGGGGCTTTCTAGGGATTGGCTAATTTGAATAATTAATTACACAGCTCTAGAGCATGGAGGCTGTTGTTTAGTATCTGGTACAGGAGTGTGTAAAGCTCCCTAAATGGGGGCCTTTGTGAAATGATTCTTAATGGTCCCAGAGAGTAGGAACCTGATGAGAAAAGTGCTTGTTTTTTTTTTATTAGGGGAGGGGGGAGACTTAGCAAATCCTCTTAAAAGAGGAATTGAGAGTTTCTAGCCATGACTTCAAAAGTGGGTCAAGACAGCCCTTGTGAAATACTATGTTTTGGAGAATCTAAGTGCACTGTACTTAGCTTGGGGGTGGATATGTGGGAAGGCATGAGTTAGGGGATTACTTTATAAAATTAGATTGAGACCAGATCTTGGGGAGCCCTGGATCTCCTGTTAATAAATGCTGCACCCACAGTGGTAGAGAAATGTAATCTTTTGAGGAAATAAAGATATAATGGGAGAATATAAATAAGGAGATATGCTATATTTATTTACCAGTAATTTCTCATGACATTTACCTTAATAATGGATATATCAGGGATACAAATATTATACAGAATTCTCTAACCCCAGAGGATATTATTTGATAAATGAAGACAGAAAATGTTAAAGTAAAAGTGTAACAAATTGAAGATTTTATGACTACTATATACTTGTGTTGAGGTACAGTTATAAGGAGAGAAATTCTCATCTGAGAGTCTCAACTTATTTCTGAATGTGGAAATCATATACCAAATGGAAAACTGTTCACTTAATTTTGGTGGTCCTATTTGAAAATTAGCATATTAAAGTCCATTGAGCATCCACATTTCTAGATAAAGTTGTGACATGATAATTCTCGTAAAGGCAAAAGAAAGTTCTGGAAAATCAGGAAGGTATTGATTAATGCTCATATTCTAAGGAGATGAAATGCAAATTTTAGTGCAACTAAAGCATATGTTATAGGTATAATGATGCACCATCCAAATATCTCCATTCTGGACCAACATATGTTAATTCCCTCAACTGCTGCAGATGACTCATAAGTGAGTCTCTCTCAAGGACTTGTCCTTGGCCTAAGGGAGATGCCTCAACCAATGTTAGATCCCTGTCCAGAGGCAATTCCCATCCAATGACTGGTTGAAGTAGGACTACAAAGGCATGTCTCCTCTGCCTCATTTGGGGGAATAATGGCCAATATTATGGATCATCTATGACTGGGCTACAGGGTGATGAGATATTGGATTAAGCATTTTTTTCTGGGTTTGTCAGGGAGGGTGTTTCAGGATGAGATTAGCATTTAAATATGTGGACCCAGTAAAGTAGATTGTCCTTTCCAATACATGTGGGCAGTATCCAATCCATTGAGAACCTGAGCAGAGCAAAAAGGTGGAGGAAGGAAGAATTCTTTCTCTGCCCAACTGCTTTTAGCTGGGACACCAGTCTTCTCCGGCCCTCAGATGAGAACTTACACCATCAGCTCTCCAGGTTCTCAAGCCTTCAGACTAGGGCTATGAAACTGTCCTTGAAAAATTACAACAGTGAGAAAATAGTGAAAGAGATCTGATCTAACCAACCCCGATCTTGCTTTTTATCTCCAAACTGCCCATAATCATTCTTGGGCTTAGGCCGAGCTAACTTTGGGTACATTTAGTTTAGTTTAAATGATAATAGCCCTTCCCTAAAACTAAACTGCCTTTGTAAAGCTAAGGAAAGACCACCAAGTTAGGAGGATGTGAGGAGCCTGAATTCTGCTAAGGTGTAGACATAAATAAATGATGATTACCTTTATTCTGGAAGCTGCATGATACACAACTTCCCCAAGTACTCCTGCAGGTAACATCACTATTGTAGAATCTAAGATTGGCCTTTTGAGATGTCTTTTCCGGTTTTTGCATTTTTGACGATGATGACTCCACTCAGACCAGCCAACAAGTCTTGTGGCCCCATCCAGAAGAGGACCAATTTCCACTCCCTCATTCCCTTGCCTACCAAACTAATTTAGAAAAACCATAGACTCTGAATTTTGGGGAAGATTGGTTTGAGTATTAACTCCGTGTCGACCATGTGGCATGGCTGGCCGCATGTAAATCAAACTCTTTCTTTATTGTAGTCCTATGATCTCAGTGAATTGGTTTCCTCTGTGCAGTGGGCAGGAAGAACCTATCAGCAGTTACAACTGGGTATTACAGCATCGGCTTTTTGAATTTTCAGCTTGCAGGTGGTAGATTGCAGGACTTCTCAGCCTCCATAGTCACATGAGACAATTCCTGTAATAAAACACTCTCTCTCTCTGTGTGTGTGTGTATGTATTTTTTTCCTAGTTCTAGTGCTCCTGGTGAAATGGGCTAATGCCTCTGTTGATTTTATCCTACCCACTGCCTCTTTTCTGCTTTTCTTCCTAAAATACAAAAATTAGCTGGGTGTGGTGTCACGTACCTGTAATCCCAGCTACTCGGGATGTTGAGGCAGGAGAATCACTTGAATTCAGGAGGCGGAGGTTGCAGTGAGCTGAGATCGTGCCACTGCACTCCAATCTAGGTGACAGAGAGAGACTCTGTCTTAAAAAACAAAACAAAAACCAATAAACAAATGGCAACTCAAAAATGACTTGAGAAATACTTCTTCAAAAGAAATTTTAGTTCCATGTCCTTCCCACCTTCTAAAACTAAAATATGTTCAAATACATTTTTCTTTCAAAATTGTTGTTTGAATCTGAGGATATCCATACATTTAATTTCTCTGGAACCCTGAGTTATTTCACTTGGGACTCATAGACCCGGTGTCTCTGCCTGCACCTGGATGCTACATCATCAGAAGAATCATCCTGCTGCTTTGCCTTTCTCTCAAGAGACGATAGATTTACTATCCTGAGATGGAACACAGAGGTTGGATATTCTGGATTCTACCCAGGAAGGGTTGCCCACCCCTGAGGAAACCCACTTACTTACATAACAAGTGCTTAAGTTTATAAGCTGGGATGAGTACAGAGTGAAAGGGCATAGACCCCACATGGGAACGTATAGTCTGGCACTGTTCTCCCTGTTCCGTCTCTCTATTCTTTTCCTGCTTAGGCTGTGTGTTTCTCAAGGATGTCCTTTGTGCAGGCAGCAAGGAAACAAAAAGCCATGTTCTTATATACAACCAATCTAATTAAGGGGTGACTTAAAGAAGTAAACATTTTCTTTCATTTCTCCATCTCTTATCTACTTACCTACCTACTTACCTAACTATGTATCACCTCTATTGTATGGCTGTATGTATGTATCTATCATCATTTACCTACATACCTACCTACTTACCTACCTATCATATCTATTGCATCTATCTATCTATCAATCAATCATCTACCTACCTACTTACTACCTATTATATCTATTGCCTATCTATTTTTGATCTGGCTAGCCTTTAACCTCACCCTATTGCTGTTGAAAACAGCACCCTGTTTTTCCTTGGGGAATCAACCTGCTTCCCCTGCCAGCCCAAGTGGTTGAGTGAGGCTGAATGTCCACCTCAGCTTCAGGAGAGGGCATGGGATCTACATCAGATCAGTGAGAGGAATTCCTGGAATTTCGACTGGAGTGACCAGGAAGAGGCGTTCTCACCTAGGCTTGCTAAATTGGAAGAGTTTAATCTTGGAGCTGCTAGTGACCATCTTGTCATCACAAATGGAGAAATTACGTGAATGTTGGACCTAAACATAGAGGAGAACGAATTGAGTGATAAGAAGAGATTTTTGATGAGACCACCTGAGGACCTAAATTCAACCAGACTCGAAACTAGGCCAATAGGCATGAACCAATAAATTCTTTTTAAACAAAAATCAGTTTGAGAGGGGGTTTCTTTCACCTGCAACTAACATCCATCTAACAGGGACACTTAATGCAGTCCAGTGGAGTGAGAGAAGGCTCCTGAGAAAGTAACATCCAAATTATCTCCCAAAGGAAGTAAGGTGAAGGAGTTGGAGAGCACTTCTGGCGCAGGAAGTAGTGTGCTGGAAAACTGCGGGTTGAAAGAGAGCACAACTTGTTTGAAGAACTGAGAGCTGTTCTGTCTGGTTGGTACACAAAGTGCAAGAAGAAATGGAGGTAAAAGCATGCTAAGGGGACAGGAGAGAGATTTGTAGGAGTTGGAATCTGGAGGCTTTTGAAATTGAGTGGTGGAAAGGAAGGAGTCAAGGAAGACACTGAGATTTCTGGCAAGGTTTCAAAGGAAGAAAAAGTTGATCTTCAAGGCAGGAGAATTTGAGAGGCCTTGGGGGTAATTCTGGAAGGGAAGGGTGGGTGAGGAAGGGAGATGGAAGGAAATGAAAACCAAGGAGAAAGCAGAGAGCCCCAGATCTCCGGGATGTGTGCCACTTTTATGGAGCCTCAGAAAGTAACTCTGGAAAATGTAATTAATGTGTGCTTGATTCAAGTGCTGCTTATTATTTTTTCATTATGAATGAGGGGGTTACTTGCACTCTGGAGAAGGTGTGGTAAGGCACAAGAGAGCTGGTGAGAAAACGAAACTGGGGCTACAGAGGAGGCCTGGAGACCAGGTTGGGCAGAGTCAGGCAGAAGTGGGGCTAGGCTGTCTAAGTTTAAGTCTAGATAACCCCACTCACTAGCCATGAAGCCACGTCAAGCCACAGTCACTTCATCGGCAAAAACAAAGACAGTATGGTTTCTACTTCATAGAACTGTTGTCTGTACATTCCCAGCATGCAGTAGCTCTTAACAGATATTTCACTAACTTTTACAAAGCCATTTGGAACAGCTTTGGGCTTTTATAGGCCATTGAATTGGCTGCGGGAGCGGGTGTGTGGATTGTGACAATTTTCCTTACGGCTTGAGGGCAGAGGAGGTTCCTAAATGATGCCTGCATTATAGAAAAGGATTGATGAAACAAGTATCTGAGGATTATCACTGGGCTTCCTATCCCAGACCATTTGGACTCCACAGAGCAGCTGCCGTGAGCGTCTGGCCGTATGGAGCTGCTTTCTGGGGAACAATAAGGTTCAGACCACTAGGGGACTGAGAAAGCACAGGCTTCAAGAGTGTGATGAAATCTCACCAAAAGTGTCCAGAAATTGGCTAAGATAGGGCTCAAAACAGAAGATTCCTCTCCCTTTACTGTGTCTTGTGTTAAGTACGACCTTTAATAATTTCTTTCATTTTTTGTAGAGGAAAATCTATAGATTATAAGAGAAACATAATCGGGATTACAACTTTTAGTATTTATTTGGTTTTGCACATTAAGAGGCCCATAAGTTTACCAGGTATTTATAACCTTTATTTCATCACAATCTATGGCTTGCAAAAAACAAAACAAAAAAAAAACTTTTGTAATTTTGTGTTTATTCACCTCGCCTAATATCTCATAATGATTCCATGGTAGGTCTTGTCACCTTGACGGTACATAGCAGGATGTCTTTGAACCTAGTAGGGGAGTTATCAGGCTTTCTTACTCTGGTTTAATTTGAAGTGTTTTAATTGCGAAGTCAAAAACTTGGATCAACTCCAATGGAGAGCAAAAGAGAGAATGAAGATAATTGATTGTGGACCTCGGATCTTGCCATGGCTAAATCTTTACCCTCTAATGGCTGATGGGATAATGTTGGAAAGAAAGGTCCTGAATCCCATGGCCACAATTTTGCCTTGCTTCTCTCAGGGTTGAGAGTTCTGGAAGAATATTAAGAATGAGATTGCAATTGAACATAGTCATTTTGAATCCTATTGGTTAGTCAAAAATTCAGGCTGATTTGTCTTTTATCAGAGGTAGGATTCTGTTTTATGGTATAAAATCTGCTTTATCCTTCCTTTTCATAGTTCCTTTCGACCTGTGAAATTTCTTCACTACATTTAATAGTTGTCCTATTTCCCCCTCCCCCATATCAGTTTTCCTTTTGTCTCTGGGGCCGAGTAAATAAACATGTTCTGTCACCAAAAAAAAAAAAAAAGAAAGAAAAACAAAAATGAAAAGAAGGATTGAGAATTGTCTGTGAAATTTAGCCACAGGGATGGTGCTACTAATTCTGGAGAGAGCAGTCTAAGAAAGTGATATGGGCAGAGGAAAAAGGCAATGTGTCCATTCAGAAGTGAATGGATGGGTTTAATGACTATTTTTAAGGAAGTTTGGCTGGGAAAGGCAGGAGAGATAGGAAAAGAGAGACAGAATAGCTGAGGCGGGGAGGCCAGAATGGGGAGGGAGGATTGTTTTATGATGAGAGAAATTTGAACAAGTTTCAATATTGGTGAGATAGAACCTTATCTTAGAGGCTGCCCATTCATCCAGGGTAGTGTAATTATTGTCTCTTCAAATAAAGGCAATACCTTCTTATCACCAAATTTGCCTTCCCAGTTCTTTACTCTATGTTCCTGTTGTCACTTAGATTTAAAGAATATAGTCAAGACATAAAAAGCATAGCCTGTTGAGAAGTTTAAATTTGAATCTGTGCTTTAAAGAGGTGTATTGGATTGCTGTGTTTATGAACTGAAACCTAATCTGTGTTATATAGTCCCTCATATTTTCTTCTTGAAAGGAGAGAAACATCTCACTGGCATATCATCACTCTTCGATAGCTGGAGGTGTCATCAAAAATTGAGATAATTACCCTTAGCAGGAATAAATGAATTTTGAGTGGATAGGCTCCCACCCCTTAAGCAGAGCAAAGGAGGTTAACAAGGCAGGGTGACTCCTGGCTGGAGGAGTACACATAAGTCATTCTTAATTGGAGGTTTCACCTTTGTTCCCCTTAGTAGCTGCCAAAGAACTTTCTACATGTGACTTGAGATAAATGAGCAAGTCAGGGAAATGTTTGTATCTCTAAGATGAACTGCTGGGCAATTCCTTTGAAATCCTAAAAGGGATGGTGGTGATTGAAGATACATTTTTTACAACCTAGTGAAAAAGAGTTAAGATATCCTGGAGGAAGAGGCAAGACTCAAGGAAGCTGACACCTGTGGTTCTGGGAAGCTGTCTTTGCTTTGCTTTTCTTATTATTGCTGGAGGGAGGCTGATTTGGAAGACACATCATAAGGAGAAGTGTAGAGTATGAATCAGAGCATCAGTTCGGTTCTGGAAAGAACAAAGGGAAGTCTGGAAAGTCATGTGAATACACTCACTCTCTTCTGGAACAATCTCTTCCTCTACTCGAGGGAAGAGACTAAAGTCCATCCTTTTTTTGAGACTCTGGTCTCAGTAGCTGTATGTTCAGCGTGATCGTATGACATCATAGAAACAGCTCTTGGCGAGGAGTCCGGGTCTTAAGTTATAGGTCTCGCCTATTCACATTTCTGTCACTCATTTGTTGACTCTGGCAAGCCTTGACTGCTCAGAACCTCTTTTTCCTCCGTCTGAAATGGTAAAAATCACATGACCACTGGGATTTTTGTACATTCTAGGGTTATGAGCATCTAGAAAGAGGAACAAAAAAATGTATGTTTATACATACAAAAGAAGACAGCTTCTTGTGTATTTCGTTTTGGGAATTATATGTGCCATTTGATTATATGGGGAAAGGAAGAATGGGTGTGAAACCCAGACATCATGGGTTGGCATATTTGGGTAATATTCTTAAATAAAAATCTGGATAAACAGTTATTATACACTTGTTTTCACCCCAAATATTTGGTTTTCAATTTCTTAATCTTCTGGAATGCTGGAAATTACTTTTGGCATTTTCATCATTCCGGGGATACAACTTTATGCTATTTGAAACGAAAATGGTTTCAGCCTCAAAATAACACAGTTCCTGCTAATCAACTCAAAATCTTCCAAGTCACACAGACTATCAGAAGCCAGAACCCATTTTTCTGGACAGGGACTGTATTTGTTCAGTCCATGAGATTGAGATCAAACTTGGATATTACTATACAGGTCCTAGTCTTTGGAAAACACACAAAGAATGCCCTGATGGCATGAAATGTTTTCCGAATAGCAAACTCTATCAACATTTTCTTAGGAAGCACATTTTGTTCTGTGAATAAATTAGGTAGGTCATAGGTATATTTCCGTAAACTTATTTTTATCTTTGAATTCCTCATGCTTAGCGTGGAGCATGGTACATATTTAGCATTTAAAAATGTTTGTTGAATACGTGAATGAATGCATACATAGATGGCATTTAAAAAAGACTGAGATCTATCATTAGAAATTTTCCTAATTAAAGTTTAATTATTGCTATCAATTTTGATCTATTATGTGCATAAAAGGATTGACAGTTAATGAATTTCTGAGTAGATTCTTCTGAATTCATCTTGAGTTACAACCTTATTAACTTTGAAAGACTTTTAATGGCTCTGGCTTGCTTAAAAAAATCGAGAAGTAAGAGAACCAACCTGGCTGGTTATCCAGACATCTATGGTTCCATCAGGAAATAGCTTCCCAATCGAGGTAGAATGTATCTGAGGGGTATCTCTCCATCAAAACCTTCTTGAGTCCATGATGATTCTGTTTGAATTGTGGGCACACTTAGATTTGAAGAGAGATCTGGAATAGAAAAGGGTTGATTAAAGAAAGGCATGATCGCTTTTGACACTAAGATATAGGACCCTCACTGAGTTGAGTAGGAATGTGCTAAGTATTCATTTATTATTCTGGCCCAGAATTAAAACTGTGAGAGAAAACTTTCCTGTCTCTCTCCTATGGGCTATCTAATTTTGATCAACTGTTTTCCTTTTTGGTTAAGATAATTTTTTCCTGGAGGTGTTGCCTATGGGAAACAAGATCCAGCATTCAGGGCTAATGTCAAGGCTTCCTCTTATCATCACGTCTGCTCATGAATCTACTAATGTGTACACTACAAAAGACTACCAAGCTGGAAAAATGTCCAAAAGGGCTCTTTACATCTTTCCAGTTGACATTTGTAGGCTGAAATACCATTCTATGTCTATTCGGTCCACATATTAGAGGAGCAAGGTGCTACTTTTTTTTTTTTTTTTTTTTACGCAAATAATTGCAGAACACCAGGGCTGATCAACCAATCCAACATCTTTATTTTATGAAGAGAAACTGAGGCCTGGAGAGGTAAAGTTACTTGGTCAAGGACACTATGAGGTAGAACTAGAATTCAGCTCTCCTTGATGCTTTTGACATTTATAACAGCTTATGTTGCCTCATCTTGAAAAATTCCATACAATTTTCTATACAAGTTGTATAGAAAAGTATAGAACTTGGAAAAGTTATATACATTTATTGAGGCTTCTGTCAAGGTAGAAAATGGTATTTTGAAGAGCTCCCAATGTGTGACTATTCTTACTCTAAGATGTTTTTCCTAATCAGTCATAAGCTCACAGAGCTCAGGACACCTTCTTTCTTAGAATCTGACCCTAGGTCTTAAATGCAACAACTAATCTGTATATCACTAAAAGGACAGAAGAGAATCTACCCCTCCCTGCCAGATTCTGAAGCATATAGACTTACACATCTGCAAATAAACTTCAGGGCATCAAACTGGTTTGCATCGTGTTTAATTCTCAACCGCTGATCATCTTGGTGAGAGGTGACAAGCCTTGACAGCAGAGCAGGCCCTCACATGCTGGATCTCAGACTCCAGGACTGCAGGACTATGGGCTATTAGCGTGAACACTGGTACTAGGACTGGACCACTGTGGGCTGTTAGCATGATCACCAGCACTAGGACTGAATGACTGTGGGCTGTTAGCATGAACATCAGCACTAAGACTGGATGGCTGTGGCTATTAGCATGATCACTGGTACTAGGACTGGATGACTGTGGGCTGTTAACGTGATCACCTGCCCTGGGCCTGGATGATTGTGAGCTGTTAGTGTGAACACCCACACTAAGAATGGACAACTGTGGGCTGTTAGTGTGAACACCCACACTAAGAATGGACAACTGTGGGCTGTTAGTGTGAATACCCACACTAGGACTGGACGACTGGGTTGTTAGTGTGAATACCCACACTAGGACTGGATGACTGGGCTGTTAGTGTGAACTCCCACACTAGGCCTGGACAACTGTGGGCTGTTAGTGTGAATACCCACACTAGGACTGGATGAGTGGGTTGTTAGTGTGAACACCCACACTAGGTCTGGATGACTGAGGGCTGTTAGTGTGAACACCCACACTAGGACTGAACGACTGGGTTAGTGTGAATACTCACACTAGGACTGGAGGACTGTGGGCTGTTAGTGTGATCACCAACACTAGGACTGGAGGACTGTGGGCTGTTAGTGTGATCACCAACACTAGGACTGGAAGACTGTGGGCTGTTAGCGTGATCACCAGCACTAGGACTGGAGGACTGTGGGCTGTTAGCATGATCACCAGCACTAGCTATGCCCAGTCTCAGCATTTCCTGCAGGGGCTGGCTTTTGCTTTCCAGCCATACTCTCCCAGCGTGGTAGGGAAGTGCATATTAAAGTGTTAAAGCTGCCCAGAGCCTTTGAAGCCATCGTGGGCCCCTTGCCAATTATCTCACCTTTTTATACTTCGGTTTCTTCATCTGTATATAGGGATAATATTTGTGTCTAAAGAATAAGGATATGTGGAATGAGAAACAGGATTGTCAAAAATAGCCTTGAGTGATTATCTGAGATAGACTGGTGCAAGCTAGCTGAAACTGAGAACCATTGCCTTCATCCCAGCTGGGATAAGGTATCATCTCTAACCCCCAACTCTCATGAGATTGGTGACTTCCTCCTCCTAGCAGTTGGGGCTACGGCATCCTACAGGCTGCTGAAGTCTTTAGGTGCTGAGTAGCTGCCTTTTCCAGCAGTTGGTGTAAATGCTCAGCCTCACCAAGCAATGCTTCTGGTGTTTACTCAAACCCTTAGATTATTAGGTTGTTGTGAAGACTAAATGCATTGATACATAAAAACACCTAAGGATAATGCTGGACGCTCTCAAATAAGCATAATCACCAGTTTAAAGGACTTGAATGAGACAACAGACATAAAAGCCCTATGTCAACATAAAAGCTATATATATATGCCAACTATAAAGCATGTATGTGTATTAGCTATTAGGATTATTAGCTATATTTACCTTTTGTTCCATAACATCATTTTCATCCAACCTGAGGTATAAAAAGAAATAGGGGTTGTGTCAGTATTTATTGGAGAATGAAAGGAAATGAGGTGTATATAGCAGTGACCAGTGAGGCAGGAAAACTTTCATTTTAACTGTTTTTTTTCCTCAACACCTTTATTTTTGATAGGATCTACAAGGATTAGAAGAAACTTGCGTGAAAGACACTTGTCTTCTGTGTCTTAAGGATGGGGGGAAGCCTTTTTATTCCCATGCAGTAACTACCAAAAATCACATCTGTGCCTTTCCACAGAAAGTTGTTAAAACCCCAGTTCTTTTATCCTCACATTTTCAGATGTATAAATACAACTTTACGTGCTCCAACACAATCATCTCAATATGATATGAGGAAGATAAATTTATGTTAAAAATGCCACCAGGTTCCTACTACCTAGCATAAGAAATGATATGTCAGTAAGCCCAGAACACTAATCTGATTAGCAACTTGTGTGTACAGGAGGGCTTTATCGTGAATGTGACAGCAAGGAAAACATTCAACTGGCTGTAATTACTCCATAAGTGACACTCCCAGAACCCTGAGAGGCAGCCTCCATTCCCAATCACTCTCTCCCCCTCCACATCAAGGCTTTTCATTTCCACTTTCAATATATCTTAAAGACATTCACTTCTTTCTATTACCTTCACTGCTGTCTTAGCCTAAGTGCCCTCATCTCTCACATGAACTACAAGAGCCTTCTGTCGTCTTTCTACTTTTGCCCCACTCCAATCAATTCTCTACAAAGAAGTTAGAGCAATCTTTTAAAATATAAATTGGATCATGTCTCTTCCCAGCTTCAGTAGCCTTTCATTGTACTTGGAGTAAAACCCAAACTTATCAACATGGCTATAACAGCCATGATGAACTCACAGAATTCTCCCCTTTGTGTGGGAAGATGCAGCTACACTGAATTTCTAGTTCTTTCTTTAGTTCCTGAGAAGTGTCAGCTGCTCAGAGCATTTGCACAGGCTGATGTTTTCTTCACAGTACTGCTTCCCCCAACCCCTTTCACCCTCACTGCCTTTCACTCCCCACTCCTCTCACCCCAGTGCTTTTGCTGACATGTGCGCGCACGCGCACACACACCTCCATCTGCATCTCCATCTAAATAGACACATGCTTCCATCTGAATACACACCTGCATTTCCATCTAAATATGCATACGCACCCCTGTCTAAATACACATACTTCCATCTCAATACATACACACTTCTATCTAAACATACACACACATACTCTCATCTAAATACATACCACTATCTAAACACACACTTCCATCTAAATACATGCACATACACTTCCATCTAAATACATGCAAACACACAAACACCTATCTTAAATATACGTAGATACACATACATACTCCCATCTAAATAAACACACACACACACACACACACACACACACACACACTTTCATCTAAATATACATACATATTCCCACCTAATAAGGTCCCTTCCTTTATTCTCCCTTAGAGCACTCTGGGCTATTCACTCACTCTACTTATATCAGAATATATTAATACATCCATATTTGTTAGTATATGTCTTAGTCTGTTTGGCTGCTATAACAAAACACCACAAAGTGGGTGGCTTATAAACAACACAAGTTGTTTATTGATTTTGGTGATCTGGGAATCCCAAGATCAAAGCCCTGGCAAATTCTATGTCTGGTGAGGGCCCATTTCCTGGTTCATAAATGGTGTTTCCTTACTGTGTCCTCATATAGTAGAAGGGACAAAGCTGCTCTCCGGGGTCTCTTTTGTAAGCACTCAAATCTCATTCATGAGATCTCCACCCCATGACCTAATCACTTCCCAAAGACCTCGCCTCTTAATACTATCACCTTGGGGTTGAGGATTTTAACATGAATTTTGGGAGGAAGTAAACCCTCAGAATATAGCAGTGTATTTATTTAATAGTTTTCTTCTTAGTGGATGGTAAGTCCCAGGAGGACATGGACCATGTCTCTTTTACTCACTAATGAGCACTTGGTATCTAGCACAGTGCCTAGCACATAGTAGGCACTCAAGAAATTCTGATAAGCGAGTGAATATCTGCATTGTTACAAGTTGTAATAGTATGCTCTAAAAGCTCAGAAAACTCAGGTATTTTTCATTGAGCTGACAGCCTGCTGTGTACAGAGGGAACCACATGGAACCCATGGGAAACCTTAGATGTGAGATCTGTCAGACCTTAAGTTGCTAAACTTCTCTGAACATGTTTTTATCTTTGAGGAAAATAAAGAATCATAATACGCATTCCTTTTGCCCATAGAAGGATTTTGAGGATCAAAAGAGAGAATCATTATACTGGTGCTTTGGGAGCTTAAAATACTCATACAAATGTACATTGTTGTTATTAAATAAAAAATCATATCTGAAAGCAGAGTGGGAAAAGAAAAGGCAGTCAGAATTAGAAGGGACAAGTGGCTGGTAGCCAAGAGGTCATTAGTAAATGAACACAGTAGCCTGAAGTTTGTTTACTATCCTTTAAACTCCAGTATTTGAGGAAAAAAACAATCAAAATAATCATAAAACATTGATAATGCATATATTTTTAGGCTGCTTACATCTTTGGAAAAGTTCCTAGCAAATGAATCTCACTTGATTGAGAGCAGATGTTATCTATGTTTTAAAATTTCTTAGATCTTCATGATTTTGAATATTGCTTCAAGGTTTAGTACTTACTTTTGTCATACATCATTTACTACTCCAATTTTTCTTTCCTTTTGTAAATTGTATGCTAATTTTCAAACCTGTATTCCTTTCTGATGTTAATGATTCCTTTTCTTAGGCCCATTTAATTCTGAAATTCTCAATTCAACAGGCAATTTAAGCAAAATTTATAAAACAACCATATTAATCTGTCTCATTGCACTTATGGAGAATGATTGTAGCTCAGAGGGTATTGAGCTTTAGTTACAAGGTTTATTAGTGACATCGTTTGACTCCTGATTTCACAGTGGATTTTGTGTAATGACCACCATTCTTATTTCTGATCAAGCATGATGAAGAAACCTCATCTCTGGTTTCCAAGTGAAAAAGAAGTCACAGTGAATATAACACTCTAATTAGCTGTCATTTTCATAATGGATCAAAGAAGTGTCTTCTTTCATTCAATCTGAATTTAAACTCTTTAAAGAAATTGTATATTTGGCACATAGATGTGCTCCGGTGTGCTTACAAATTCACCCATCCATTTATTCAATAAACTACTATTTTAGTTTCTAGGCATTTTATAAAGACTGTTTTTACTTTCCAATGTGTTTGCTTCTTGACTTACATTTTAGTTATGTAAAACTTATAAAACTCAGGCTTGGTACGAAGATTTTCGATAATTTAGAGGCTTTACTAGGACATTAAAAATGCTCAATGGCTGATATCCAATGCTAGTTTTGCAAAACCTGGGTTGTCACTAGTCACACAGACACACACATGGACACGCCTCTTAACCACTCATTTAAATTCATTTTTATTTTCTAAAAATAAGGATGCCACAAAGCACCTTGTTGATAAGCTGTGTCAGTCAGGATACTGATTTGACTGCTTTGACAGAAGCTGTAATAACAGTGGCTTAAACCAGATAGGAGTTTATATCTTTCAGATGTAAAAGTCCAGGTTGGCAGGGAGTTCAGAGGAAGGGTAGCTTTGGTTGGCAAGGTTATGTAGGCACCCAGGGTTCTTTCTGTTTTGCGACTCTAGCGTCTCCTGGAGTGTTGCCTTTATTGATGTGGGCAGTGCTGCCTCACTACCACCTACCTGTGGCCCAGCCAGTAGGAAGGGGAAAGAGAAAGAGAAACTGAAGGACACAACTTCCTTTCGAGAACATAACCTAAAAGATGCACAGGTTACCTCTTCGCACAGCCCACGGTGTAAAACTATGCGATTTGACTACATCAAGCCACATGGGGGGCTGGGAAAGTTCGTCTTTAGTTGAGTAGCACATGTCCAAAAAAAACTCAGGAAAAAGTGGAAGGGATACGGGGGACAAACTCCTGACCCTTAGGAGATATCCCAACACCCTCCCCTGCCCTGTATATACTCTGAATTTTCTAAGGTTTTGATTTTGTTTTATAAAAAATAAACATATATGAAAAGAGACATAGAGTTTTAGAATGCCCATGGATCCAACATCCAGAATCGGTAGATTTTATTCTGCTTATTGACAGAGTCCCAGGGGATGCCAATTCAAACTATCCAACTCTTTGTTTTAGTCTTAAAAACCAGTAGTCTAAATTATTTTCCCCCTCATTAGAGAGATGCCTATTGGGAGGGAATGGGCTAAGCAGAAGCAGTCTATTAGTGACAAAATTATACAATTTGACTCGTTGTAAGGTAACTGCCCAGTCGTAGCATTTCTGGAGTTGGGGTTGAATCTGACCATCTCACTACCTTAACTATCCTTGCAGTCATTCATTATTTCTCTCTGAAATCAACCCTGGCTTCTCGGGGCTCTTTAAAGTGTTCATTTATTCATTCACTCAGTCATTATTTATCGAATAGCTGCTATGAGCAAGGCACCGTGCTGGCTGCTAGAGGTGTGGGGATAAAAGAGTGGAAAAAGTATACAATCTTTGCCCTTAAGGTATTTATAACCAAGGAGAAGAAGAGGCGAGGGATTTACACATGTAATTAATTAATAGTGTAATGTGTGATGGCTGTTGAAGTTATGGGGTGGGTGGCAATTCAGAAGCAGACTCAATCTTACCTGGTGAGGAGGTCTGCTTTAGGTGGGAAATGGCTGGTTAGGATGTGCAGGGTTTATTATTATTATTATTATTATTTATTATTATACTTTAAGTTCTAGGGTACATGTGCATAACGTGCAGGTTTGTTACATATGTATACTTGTGCCATATTGGTGTGCTGCACCCATCAACTCGTCAGCACCCATCAATTCGTCATCTATATCAGGTATAACTCCCAATGCAATCCCTCCTCCCTCCCCCCTCTCCATGATAGGCCCCGGTGTGTGATGTTCCCCCTTCCCGAGTCCAAGTGCAGGGGTTTTAAAAAAGTAATAGCATTAGCCGGGTGCGGTGGCTCACGCCTGTAATCCCAGCACTTTGGGAAGCCGAGGCGGGTAGATCACCTGAAGTCAGGCGTTCAAGACCAGCCTGACCAACATGGAGAAACCCTGTCTCTACTAAAAATACAAAATTAGCTGGGCATGGTAGCGCATGCCTGTAATCTCAACTACTCAGGAGGCTGAGGCAGTAGTATCACTTGTATCTGGGAGGCGGAGGTTGTGTTGAGCCGAGATTGTGCCATTGCACTCCAGCCTAGGCAACAAGAGCAAAACTGTCTCAAAAAAAAAAAAAAAAAAGTGTCTAAGCGGTGGGAACAGCATAAGGAAAGCAGCAGAGATGAGGAAAGCTAGGAGTGATGTCACCCAGACCGTTTCCTAGAATGTGCAAGAAAGGTGGGAATCACAGTGATGTGGGAGACACAGACACCAGCTTTCTAAGGCAGCTCTTGAGGGTATTACGTATCTCCAAGCCTGTGCTACCTGGTTATTCCATAGGCTCCACAGCAGCGCCACCAGCACAGGGCCACATAAGGACAACTCTCACGTCCTCATGGGCCCTCTGAATGTCCCTGCAGCCTCCCTTTCTTCCAGAATAATTGGGCTCATTAATTCCTTATATAAATGAAAAGCATTCCAGTACCTGGCTCTCCAGGTTAGCTTCCACACATCAACGTGCTCCAATACACTTCTTGACATATAGAAGGGTCAGTGTGTTGCATTAAAGTTCTTTTTGATAATGTTTAACTTGCAAATGGCAAGTGATCCTCTACTGCAGAGGATAGGGGAAATTGTCCTTCTACCACTATTTGAGCAAGTACTGGGAAATCAACAGACATGTGTGATTTAGGACTATCCAAAGAGTCACCTAAAAATCATTGATCAAAGAAGACTGTTTTTGCAATTTTTTAGGACTCTCAAAAGTGAGACTCCCATGAGTTAATTTCTCAGATAAAGGAGAAACACCAAATCCTTAGGGTGTCCAAAAATCTTAAAAGTTAAATGAAAACATTTGAATTTTTGGTGCTGAGCATAGAGGATACTACATGTGACTCTTGCCTGGAGCTGGAGCTGAAACAGAACAGAGGCAAAATCTAAAAATGATATTGAAATGTTAATTTCTCTTCAATATTTCCACTTATAACAGTTTCTGAACTCACTGAGTTGAAAAGAATGGTTTCAACTTTGTCACAATAGGACAATTTCTGACTGAACTGTGATCATTTCAAATCTGGAAGTGTTTTGATTTTGATTTAAATTTAAATGAGGCACTTTGCAGATGGTAGACTTAGAAAAATCTTCGTAGGAATAGGAACCTAAAACAAAGAGAAGGGATCAGGGGACCTACCAAGTAGCTGATTCTGTTGGTCCTGTGTTCTAGTCTCAACAGAGATTAATACTAGTGTAGGTGAAATGTTTGGCCTCCCAGGAAAAAAGGGAGTACAGCAACCCAGGGGAGCATGCATATCTTTGCCATTATTTATAAAGTTTAAAACTGGGTGAAGAAACTTGGAGAAATTTTGATGCAGTTCTCTTCTCTCATTGGGAAATATGCATTCAACTAGTGAGAACTGCTAAGTGATTTTTGATTCTATGGCCCAAAGCCCTGCTTGCTTATGACTTACTGGCTCTCTTCTAAGTATCTGAGACTGAATATGTAGATTGTGCATAGGGCAGTTTCTTGAGTAATAGACCAATGAATAATAAATCAGCATTAATGTCCAGCCTAGACTCTTCTAACCTTTTCTATTCTTATTTTCATGAAAACTTTTCTGTCTCTCAGCATATTACTGTGGATTGGAGGAAGAATCCTTCTTTCTTCCTTTCTCTCTCTCTCTCTCCCTCCCCTCCTCCCTTCTCTCCTCCCTCCCTCCGTTCCTCCCTCCCTCCCTTCCCTTCCTCACTTCTTTCTTTCTTTCTTTCTTTTTTTCTTTCCTTTCCTTTCCTTTCCTTTCTTTCCTTCCTTCCTTTCTTCCTTCCTTCCTTCCCTCCCTTTCCTTCCTTCTTTCCCTTTCCTTCCTTCCTTCCCTTTCCTTCCTTCCTTCCTTTCCTTCTTTCTTTCTTTCCTCTCTCCCTCCCTCATTTCCTTCTTCCCTCCCTTCCTTCTCCCTTCCTTCTCCCTTCCCTTCCCTTTCTTTTGCCAAAATGATATTTGGTAGACCATTAAAATAGACTTGCTTTGTTAATTATGTTGACATTCTTTAACCCAACTAAATATCTTGGAACTAGGCAGAAAGGAAGGAAGGTGAATCTTAAGCTAAAACTCACCTTGTTCTGAGTTGACTTCAGATACCCATGGGGTGGGTTCAAGGCAAATATCTTGGTATGCTAGGATGGGTTTTAGAGCCAGGGTGAATGTTTTATGCTGTTTGCTGCTAGGTCAATTGTGAAACACCTATAGGCTACATCTACCAAGGAGAAAAGCAGCAGTACCTAGGAGACTTAGTATTTTAATGTGAGCTGGAGTAGTCAGGAGATGCTGTGTTTGGATATAATGGCTCATCATTTTCTTGATTTCTAATTTCCAAGCCCTGTGTCTGTGGGAAACCTGCGAGACACAATTGGCTACCGTAATTCACTTTCATCCTAACTAGATACAACCTTCTTTAACTTCTGAGATTGAGGTGTTCAGGTCTATGGACCCATAAAGTAGGCAGCTCTTGCTTGTGTCCATCAGGAACTGTCTTTCACGAAGCCAGCAGAAGCAGCTTCTGGGAAATTGTTGTGCTTGCTTTTCATGATTGGTCTTACACTATCACTTCAGCTGACAATGCATAGAAACAATACTATGGGATAAAGGGAACAAATAACAAATGGCTGGACCAAATAATAAAGGTCTCTTTTAGGGACATAGCCTGAGGAAATCCCATTCAAATTCTGTTAGATAACCTGGAATCAATGAGCACATCAACTTGGTAACAGTGAAAGTGGCTAGAGAAGATCCTAACCCCTCTGAGTGAGCCATTCACTCATTTTCTGAGTCAGAGATGGCTGTTTGTATGATTATTCTGGCATTTTCCCATTGACTAAAGGACAATATGAACTGCTTGCACGTTCTTTAGGAAAGAGGAAGCATTACTTGGCTAATACTACAGAAGATAGTGCCACAGCCCAGCTTCTGGACAGTTCAGCCAGACAACTTTGTGGAGATTGTCTCGACATCCATATCATCTCCATAGCCTCATAACTCTGCAGCTCCTCAAACTCTCTGAGCACTTGTGGCCTCCAGAACATTGGCACCACATTCAGGACCTGCCAGTGTCTGTGCCCTCTTAATCGTTGGTGAACTCTTTAATTTTTCCCTCTATATCTTTCCCCTCAAAAGCTCCTTCTCATGGCCACCATTACTCCTCCTAGGAATATTATCTCTGGAGAAAGTTTAGGCTTTTTTAGTAAATGAGAAAAACCTTTGAATTGAGGAAGAAGCATATGCTTTCCACCCTGAAAAAAAATTCCCAAGGCAGTGAGATATGAAAGGTTGGCAACCTGCTTAAAATAGGGGGGCAAGGGAAATACAAAGAAAACAAACACAAACAAAACATCTCAAACATGTGTTCTGTCATATCAGTCAATCATTATTTCAACACAATTCAACAACAATGTATTTCACACTCTGTATACTAACCGGACAAAGAGACTATCGTGATTAAAGGTATATGGGCTTGAATGTGCAGATCGTGTTTAAGAATAAAAGATTGTCCAAGGTGGTAAACAGATAAGGCACAGAAAATGTTGGTAGGGCAAGGTCTGTGGGAAGAAGGATAAGTAGGGAGTATCTAGAGTTCAGCTCTGATGGTGCAAACCAGGGGTCCCCAACTCCTGGGCCATGAACTGGTACCAGCCCTTAGCCTCTTAGGAACTGGGCTGCAAAGCAGGAGGTGAGCGATGGTTGAGCAAGCATTACCACCTGAACTCTGCCTCCTGTCAGATTAGTGGCAGCATTAGATTCTTATAGGAGCACACACCTTCCTATGAACTGTGCATGCAAGGGATCTGGGTTGCATGCTCCTTATGAGAATCTAATGCCTGATGATCTGAGGTGAAACAGTTTCATCCCAAAACCATCTCCCCACCCCCTCCCAGTCCGTGGAAAAATTGTAGTCCACAAAACCAGTCCCTGGTGCCAAAAAGGTTAGGGACTGCTGGCATAAGCACCAGACTCCATGGATTATTTTTAATCGGAGACTTGGTATGGTTGTGTCTGTTTTTAAAGGATGATGGTGGTCATAGTGTAGAAGATGAATTGAGCAGAAGAAAAGGGCAATGAGCCTACTAGGTGCCTTTGCTTTTTAGGTGGTGATAAAGGCAGCCTTCCTACAACAGTCATTTCATTTGCAGGGCCTGGGGCAAAAGTACAAATGCAGACCATCTCCCCATCCCCAAGCTTCCATCCTACCAAGGCTTACCATCTTTTATTCCCATCTGCTGTTCAGGGCACTTACACCTCTGCATCCACATGAACAAGCTCCATCTGTCTGCCCCTTCCCCATCCCACAAAAAGCTACCTTTTGGTCACAGTTCAGACCTGGATCGCACTGTCTGCTCTCAGGAGGCTGCTCCCTTGCAGGAGGCTGTGCAGGCTCTGAAGTACATTCCAGAATTAGTAATCCCAGGGTCCCAGGTACTGAGCTTGGTCTAGAATTTGGGGCATGGGTTCCAGGTGGGCAAATACCCTTAGTCCTGTGGACTTCTTGCTCCTGCCCTGTAGGAAGTCCAGAGTGGGGCCTTCTGAAGCACAGAACCCATGGCAGGGGTCCCAGTTGCCTGGATATAGGGGAGGTACTGTAGAAAAGATCCAGTTTCTTCTTAGGAAACATTCCCATTTTACCAATGTGTAGAAAAGCCACAGAGAAAAATCACACCGTTCCTGAGTATCAAGTAGACGCAAAAAATGATGTCTGTGAGCAAGGTCTGGATGCCATCACACCATTCTCTCATTATAAAAAGACAATACTATGTGAGCAAGGTCTGGATGCCATCACACTATTCTCTTATTATAAAAAGACAATACTAGAGAGATAATAACAAAGACCTTATGCTCTTCTTATAGACTAATTTGAGAAAGTTTCCCATTACCTTTTTCTTGTTAAAAAATTGATCTAGGTGTTAGCACACCAAATTTCCCCTTTTCTGTCCCTTGGCCTAAAAAAGTTTTTTTTTTTTTTTAAAGAACCAGGGTTCTTCCAGAATGCAAACAGATCTCAGTGAACCAATCGATTCCATCATGAATGTTCACCATATTCTCGATGCAAGACATTACCCGCCTTGATCTATATCCAGCAGCTCTTATTTTTGTTCATGGAACCATTATCTAATAAAATGTGTATAATGTATGTGTGTGTGATATATGGAGGAACAGAGAGCAAGGGTGAGAGGGTAAAACAAAACAATGCTTTGAAGAAGGTAGTATCCTCTGTATTCTCTCCTGTCTTCATTTGTCCAACAGAAATATAGAGCTGAGTCTTAGAGGAGCTGAGTTCTGCTAAAACCTATTAATTCCCAGTAACATGGACTGGTCACTCAGCTTCGCTGTATTTTAGTTTCCCCTTTTACAAGGTTGGGGTAACACATGGAATCAAATGAGATGTGTGGCCAACTTTGAAAAGCAAAGGAAGCCAGTACTCTGCTCAATGTCTTTAGGACTTTCTACTGTTGCCCTCTGTTTTTCTATAATTCCAGCAGCTGACTTGGGATAGGAAAAGGCAGGGGGGAAAATAGAATCCTAGATAGTGGAGCATTGTTTATTTTACAGGAGAGATACTCCCTGTGGTACCAGGACAGCCTTCTGTTTCTAGCCTCACACAACCATATCATCAAGCTCTCTCCAGTGAGAGTATTCTTACAAGGGCTTTGAATTCTTCTAATCTTATCTTCTCCTCAATAAATCAATTCTTTGTCCAGGTGTTTCTCCATCCCTGGCTGTGTTTCATACTACTTGCTTCTGTGATTATCAACCAAAGTTGGGTTTGCTAATGCAATGTCCTTTGTCCTACACAGGCTGCTGTCTAGTCAGCCTCAGACTTTCAGTATCGTACTGTAGTAAAGCAGACAGGCCCTGTGTTTTCTCTAGGGATTCTGGAGGGGTCACATCAACACGCATAAATGGATTACTCCAAAGCAGTTTTAAGAAAAACAATGGGCCGGGCGCGGTGGCTCAAGCCTGTAATCCCAGCACTTTGGGAGGCCGAGACGGGCGGATCACGAGGTCAGGAGATCGAGACCATCCTGGCTAACACAGTGAAACCCTGTCTCTACTAAAAATACAAAAAACTAGCCGGGCGAGGTGGCGGGCGCCTGTAGTCCCAGCTACTCCGGAGGCTGAGGCAGGAGAATGGCGTAAACCCGGGAGGCGGAGCTTGCAGTGAGCTGAGATCCGGCCACCGCACTCCAGCCCGGGTGACAGAGCAAGACTCCGCCTCAAAAAAAAAAAAAAAAAAAAAAAACAATGATTATTTGGTTTTTTTCTTCTCAGTATGGACCTCCTAATTTTGGAAGCTAGGAAACTAAGCTACTTCTTGTCTTCTCTTTTGTAAGAAATATCAGAATAGGAAGTGGAAAAGCAGCTGAGAATTCAAATTCTGGCTTCATAATTTACTGACTGTTTGCTGTTCAGTTTTTAACCTCTTTGAACCTTAGTTGTATCATCTATAATAAATTTAATTATATATATCTTATAAGGTTGTTTTGAAGCTTTAAATAAGTGGCATAGATGTATACAAACGGGCAAGAAGTAATCTACTGGATACCTAACACATTTCATTTTTTTATCTTCAATTTTTATTTTAAGTTCTAGGGTACATGTGCAGGGTGTACAGGTTTGTTGCATAGGTAAACATGTGTCATGGTGGTTTGCTGCATAGATCAACCTATCACCTTGGTATTAAGCCCAATATCCACTACCTATTTATCCTGATGCTCTCCCTCCCCCACCCCTCTCCCCAACAGGCTCCAGGGTATGCTGTTCCCCTCCCTGTGTCTATGTGTTCTCATCATTCAGCTCCTCCTCATAAGTGAGAACATGTGGTGTTTGATTTTCTGTTCCTGCCTTAGTTTGCTGAAGATAACAGCTTCTAGCTCCATCCATGACCCTGCAAAGAACATAATCTTATTCTTTTTCATGGGTGCATAGTATTCCATTGTATATATGTACCACATTTTCTTTATCCAGTCTATCATTGATGGGCATTTGGACTGATTCCATGTCTTTGATGCTGTGAATAGTGCTGCAATGAACATATGCTTGCATGCATCTTTGCATCTTTATAATACAATAATTTATATTCCTTTGAGAATATACCCAGTAATGGGATTTCTGGGTCAAATGATATTTCTGTGTCTTACCTAGCACATGACAATATGCAAGTTAATTTTTAAATTCTGTCTTTCCTACTAATTTACACAAAACACTCAATTTCCACAAAATTCATAAAGCAAGTAGTAATAATGCACATTGGAGAGAGTAAGTATTTGCAGGGTTACACAACATTTGCAAATATCATTCTAAGTGATTGCTTGTTTACGTGTGTGGAGGTGTTCTAGATCTTAGTCTAACTAATTTAGAGCAGAATTTTCCACTTTTGATTGAACTTGGATTTTCAAATTTTCTACCCTAGCAAAAAAAGTGACAAAGATTCATCTTGCTCATTCTAAGGAGATGAAATCATCTTTGGCATGCTTATGTTGGCTCTTCTCTGAAGAAGGAGGGAGTGAGTTTCCTTCCCACTTCCCAACACAAATCATCAGGGTATACCCCAAGGAGGTGGCTGTCAAACATGTAAAATCAGACTGCTTGTGTTTTGAAGCTCATGGATCCTCTAGAGGCAGTTAGGTAGCAGTCCTAGATGCTGGATGGATAGCTCTCTTGAGGACCAAAAGTGTGTAGTAAGGTTCATTTCGTTTCAGGGATTTATGAGGAAAGCTTCCAGATATTAGGGGGAAAAGTCATAGATCCCAGGGAAGGAACAGACAGTGGCTCTGTGTCCACCGTGGGCTGAAACTTGACCTGCTGTGATGGGGCTGGAAAGTGGGTGTTATCTTTGAAAGGGTGGCTGCGTAGGAAAAAGCTAAGCATTCAGGGCTATGATTCTGGGAACCAAAGAATTGTGGATCAAATGTACTCTTGAGGGAGTAAGATTATTTTTCCATGAAGATCTGGAGTGGACTCTGTAGGGACTTGGATGGGCTGCAAGCCTGGGTGATAATGGAGGACCACCACCATGTGGCAGGGAGAGCAGGGGTAGCTGTGGGCAGATCACACACCAGGGTCTCTTCCCAATGTGGATGTCAGAATCAGCCCAACACTCACACACACACACACACACACTCTCTCTCTCTCTCTCTTTTTGGAGCTCTAAACTCCTAGGCCTTTTAAATATTTTCAAAACGGTAACAAGGGGAAGGATACCAGCCATTCTACTGATTTGGCAATGGGGGCTCAAGACAGATTTCTTTAGGGAAAACGAAAGACATGTGATGTTAATTTTATCTTGAAAGTGGGGAGCAAACCCAGTTACATGGGTCTGCATTAGCATTTGCTTGATTTTTCCTTTTGCCCAATAATTCAAGTTATTATTATTTTTTGATCTGTTTCATTTTATTTTCCATAAGAAATACAACAAATTATAGAATGACTGATTATCTGGCCGACAGATTGGATTGGGGAAGCAGGACATGTTCTCACTGTCAGTTATGGCTTATCTTTCACCATTGCTGGTCATGGATTGTGACCTGTGCCCCCAGATTTTCCTGGGAAATTGCTCTTGTCAACCACATGAGTAGCTGTGTCTTGCTGCTCTCCCTTGCATGTCTCAGTGCCAGTATATTCAGAGGAAATTCTTTTGTTCTTCATACAGAAACCATATTGTATTGTTAACATATTGTTTTCTATTAGGTTGCAAATTGCCCTGTCTTATTGGGCATATTTGTGGTGCTATCATTAAATATATTGAGTCTCCTAGGAAAGAAATATCTGGAACACAAATAAGTGGAGTTGTTTTGTGAATAAATTATTAGGCTACAAATAACATTGACTGGCAATGGGAGAAAGAATGCCTCCTCACAAATAAAATATCAATTGCAAGTGTGCAAGGCAGGGATGGTCTTTGCTGCTGAGGGGCATAATGAATGATTCTGTTTTGCAGTTGTTTCTAAAATGTAAGCATTTTCAAATCAGTGTTGCAGTGTTTGGTCTCAGGAGAGCAGTGAGAATTTCTAAAGATGGTCTCATTTTCCAAGTACAAATTGTTCAAAGAGGAACAGTATGTTCTGCATGTTGGCCAGACTAGTTTTGCCATTTGAGAAGTGCGTAGACTTGTTGACTTAAAAAGGTCAGTGATGCTACTCTCTCTTGTTATATGACCTTGGTCAAGTCACAGAACTTCTCTGTTTCTTTTTGTTTTACTCTGTTTAATTTGGACTTTGGGTAGCCCAAGGTCCTTTTCAGAACTCTACAAAGTCTTTTCCATTGACAGAGACAGAAAACATTCTTTTAGGACTTTTGCACTTATCACTTACTTAGGCTTCTGAATCATAAAAGTTTGGATCCTCTCATCTTCCTCCCCTTTCCAAATGCTTGGGGCTAGTTGTGAGGAGCAGTAGACTTACAGGTTCGTATTCTGAGCCTCCTAGAACCTGTTGGCAAAGTGGGGAGACAGTGTTTGTCCTCCTTAACTCTAGGAGCTGAGACTGAGTAGCTCTGGGGTGGACATCCAGGGAGTACTCTGTGAAGCCAGGGCAGGGGCTTCAGGATGCATGATAGCCCCACAAGGATTTGAGAGGGGCCATTTTACTTTGTGAACCTCAAGGAGGACATTGGACAGTTATCCTTGAACAAAACAAGATATTAAAATTTCAACACTTTTAGAATAGAAAAATACAAAATAACTAATTGCCTTTATCTTTTTGTCTTTTTAAGCATCTGACTTTCTTCCTCATTCCCATGTCATAGCTTGGGGAGATGAAAGGAGTCTGGGGGAAGGAGGTCTTTAGTATTTACTAACTTCCACGTCCTGGGTACTAGACCAGACATTTAACCACGAGGTTTGATTTAATTCTTGCAGTATCTCTTTGAAGTAGCTCCAGTTATAATCCCCACATCACAGATGAGAAAACTGAGGCTTAGAGCATTAATGTCACTTGCCCAAATCACACAATTAGGAGGAGGCAGCAGAAAATTGAAACCTTATTGTGTCAATCCTTGATTTTGCATTTTACTCCAATATTTTCCCTTTTCATTATATTTTTCTCCATGTATTTGGTAACCCTCTTTTCCCCAGTGACTTGTCCCTTACTTACTCTGATCTTCATTTTGTTTTCCCAAAGATCAACATTCCTAAATCTCTCCTTGCCTCTTCCCTTCCCTCCTTACCAGGCTGGCTGGCCAATCCAATAAACTCATTTCCATAAAAGGGCTTAGTAACAGACAAAGCCACAGCATTTTACTCTTCTGGCATGAATTCTTTTGTAATTCTCAGATTCCTTGGGAGACAAGAGCTGGTGGATGACGCTGGCAGCTATAATATTATTCCAGCTCATTGAGCCCACAAAAAGAGTGTGGGTATTTTCAGTGATACCTTGGGAGAGGTCCCCTTCAGTCAAGAATGGTGTCTTCCTGTACAGGGGACTATGAGAGGATGTGAAATAAAGGTTTCCTTCTCTCTTTAGTGTGAGCACACACATAAAAGGCTCTGTGAGCATGTCAAGGGATTTGACTTCTAATAGCATTTCTTCATTAATTTCACTGTTGTTCTAGATAAGAATCCATACACTTATGTTAGGGTAGAACATCTCCATCTCTGGTCTATATGAGGCATAGATTCTATATGCACCGGTCTCCTGTATTCACCAGAAGATTAGTCTGTTTCTTGTGTGATGTGGTATAGATATGAAAATAGTGCAGATTTCAATTGCTTTTTCCTTAGCTAAATAGTGTGAATGCAGTCTTTTGAATTCTATACCTCCTCCATAAAAAAAATAAAATAAAGGAAAAGGTCTCTATTCTGTCTAGAAGATAGCTTTTGGGTGACAGAAAGAGAACATCTTTATCACTGAATTTCCCTTGAAGGACATTCTAAATTCAAGGGAGCATTTCCTGAATAGGCAAACTCCGTCTAGCCCTACCACATAGGAACAACATCAGTAAGAGCATCATCCCTGCCCTGTGTCCTCTTAACTGGTTTCCTGTGATCCAGTCTCACCTTCCTGTAATGCAGTGGTCCTCAAACATGAGTGTGCATCAGAATCTCCTAGAGAGCCTGGGGAAACACAGATTGCTGAGCTCTACCCCCAGAGTTTCTGAGTCAGGATGTTGAGGGTGGGGCCTAAGAATGTGCATTTCTGACAGGTTTCTAGGTGATGCTCCTGCTGCTGGTCTGGGAACCTCCTTTGAGGACCACTGCTGGAATCCATTTTGCATGCAGCATCCACAGTCATCCTCAAACACGTAAATCAGATCATGCCATTTTGTTACTTAAAACCCTGGGGTATCTTTCCGTTGTACTTAAAATGAACTCAAATACTTTATGGTACCTGCAAGGCCTGGGATGGTTCCTCTGTTTACTTCTTGAAGTCTGTCCTCTTCTGCTCCCTCCTCTTGCTCACAAGGCGGGATCTCTCACCTTTTCAGGTTGTCCTTAAAAATGCAGAGCTCAGTGTTTCTCTTCAAGGGCTTAAGCTCTGGGTTCCTCCACTATAGCTGGCTGGCAATCTTCAGATCACAGGTCCACTGGCCCCGTCCGGAAACTCATACTGACAATGTCATCTGATGCTGTCCCTCAGTCACTGCAGTCACTTTCGAGTATCACCTTTTTTCCTCTATAGCAGTTATCACCATTCGGAATGATTTCTGTTTATTTGCTCATTGTCTTCCTCCTCCCACTAAAACATAAGCTCTGTGATGACAAGGTCCTGTCTCTCTTGCTCACAGCTACGTGCTCATTGTCCCCAAGAGGTGTTTGCCACGTTGAAGGTGCTGGGTTAGTTTGTGTTGTATGAAGCAGTGAGCTTAAACAAAGGGTTTGAATTACATTCCCTAAGTAGGGCTGTCCTTGGCGCTTGGTCACCTCTACAGTGTCATTGGAGATAACCTGTCAGCGAGAATAAAGGAATACTTCCCAGTGTTAGAGCAGCCTCAGAACAGAACCAGCCCAGACACGTGAGGCTGGACATGGGATCTTTGAACCCGTGGCAATGATGGTGCTGAGTTTCCACCCCATGAGAAAATCTACCAACCCAAAGTGGGAAGGCTGGGAGCAATAGGATGACATTGTTTACTATTTTCCTAGGGTTGGTTCTATGGCCATGATGCATCTTTGAGTCCATATGACTTTTAGGAGGGGTGTGCTGAAAGGTTAGTGGCAGCACTCAGCCTTCTTTGACGACCCTGAATGAAAGATCCCATCCTACCGGCATGACTGTCTTGCTCCTGGGCAAAGAGAGGGTCTATGTTTGTATTCATCTCTGTCACCAAATGGGACCCAGGCTGGAGCTTCAGCACCTCACTCCAGGTGAGGGAAATGTAAAATTTCAAATGTAAAAATTCAAATGTATTTAGGGTTCTTCGATTTTTCTTTAACTTTCAACAGATTTTGGTGTACCTGCTCAATTCATTATTTCGTAGCACTTTGAAAATGAAGGTTTTTCAGTGTTCTTGGGTTCCCTCATAACACCATGAAACAAAAAGGCGATACTGCCACCCAGGGACCCTGAGAGATCATCAGAGTTTCTGCTCCTACTCCTTCTCTTCCAGTGGCACTATTTGATACAACAGAGTCTGTGGTCTGGGGCAGATAAAGTGACTCTAAAATAGTTGTGTTAGCCGGGTGCGGGGGCTCACACCTGTAATCCCAGCACTTTGGGAGGCCGAGGTGGCTAGATGAGTGGAGGTCAGCAGTTTGAGACCAGCCTGGTCAACATGGTGAAACCCTGCCTCTACTAAAAATACAAAAATTAGCTGGGTCTGGTGACACACACCAGTAGTCCCAGCTATGCGAGAGGCTGAGTCAGGAGAATGGTTTGAACCTGAGAGGTCGAGGTTGTAGTGAGCCAAGATCTTGCCACTGTACTTCAGCCTGGGCAACAGAGTAAGACTCCTTTTCAAAAACAAACAAACAATGAAAAAAACCAGCTGTGTTAATACCAGAGTCTTACACCAGAGAAACTGCTGAAAACAATCCTGTTTCTAGCACTGGGCACATTTTGCCTGAGGGTAGCCCTCTCCAGGCTTGACCCAGGGAAAACACAGATCTGAACACGGTCTGGGATTCTCCAGACTGGAAATAGGGTAGCACCAAAAAGGAGAGAGTGGCTTTGGCCCCATCTAGATATAGGTCTGTTTCTGGAAGAAAATCACTGTTTTTTTTTTTTTTAGGTGATAGTGCTATAGGAAGACATTCTAGTTGTATCTGTGAAGTCTAATTGTTATCTCTGAAAGTGACAGCTACGCTTACACAACTCCAGGGCATTGTAATCTACCAAATAACCCCTCCAGGAAGAATATGATGATCAGATGATCAGGCTTCCAGATTTGCCTGTAATCCCAGCATAATACTCATTGTGCCCCTTTCACTCTCTGTATTTCAGGATAATTATCATTAAGTATTAACTAATTATTAAAAGTATTGAATCATTATTATTAATACCCCCTTTCCCTCTCAAAACTATTTGATCAATAAATTCTTTTGTCATACTATTGCTAATACATACTCTGCTCTCTCTCAAGAGCTGCTAACTAGACCTTCCCCTGGAAATCTCTAGAGCAGTGCTGTTTGATAGAACTTTCTACAATGATGGGAATGCTTTATATCTGTGCTGTCTAATATGGTAGCTTCTGGTTACATGTGACTATTGAGTACTTTGAAATATGGTATCTGCTATTAAAATAATAAATACTTATAAAGAAATATGCTTAGTGTGACTGAGGAACAGAATTTTAAATTTTATTTAATTTTAATTAATTTCACATTAAATATATATAGCCACATGTGACTACCACATGTGTCAGTACAGCTCCAGAGTCTCCCTGTTTAAGCCTCCAAGGTTATTTCCATGTCTCAGAACTTCCTGACTTTATTTCTCTTTAAATCCACTAGCACTACTTCTTTCTCTGTAACATTGGTAGCTCAGTGGATCATCTTAGTAGTTCCCGAAGACAAGCATACAGACCCTGTCATCTTAAGGGTTTTGACAGTGATCACCTACTGGTAAAGGAGTTACCATGGTGGAAGGGGGCCACAAGGAGGGTGGGGGAGATAGGGAGGAGCAGAGACTGAGCAGCCCATCCAAGATTCTGGCACTAGAAGGATAAACGAAAAAGCGTCTTGTTGCTTATCATCTGGTAGGAATGATGCAACACATTTTGAAGCCATGTTATGATTTAATTAGAAAGGAGAGGAAGGTTTAGTCTACCCTGAAACTAGAAATAACAACCCCATCACCATTTTAGTAATTAAGGAACTGGAAATTCAGTTATAAAATAGTTCGGACTTGTGCATCTGAATGAGAGGCGTGTGTGGCTGCTGCTAACACACCGAAGTCTGAGAGATGGAGGCAGAATGGGACGCTGTCCTCTTGAGGTTTTAAACTTCCCTCCCAGCTAAGCAAACCATTTCGGTGTCTATTTCAGGATTTAAATATTCTAAAAAATCAAACTAGCAGTCTGCGTATTTATTTTCTTTTTCTTCTGTGGAATATGAAAGCAATCATGAATGATAACAAAGTCTTTATTAGAAGAAAATCCAAAGAAATTCCGGCCAGACCGGCGATGAAGAATGCAGCTCCAAGAAGAATCTGTTGCCGGGTGCCCGCACTTCATGACCTCCACCTCTCCTCTCCTTTCCTTTGGTAAATTCCTTCTGGGAGAATCAATATTGCTCCCCAAGTCCCCCTGTGCTCTCAGAAGGTGAGGTAGACATGAGAAGAGTTCAGGTCAACAGTGTAAGGAGAGCGAGGTATGGGAGATTCCTCTGGTGGGTGAGAAAGGGGAACTAAGGGTTTTATTATTTCTGTTGCTTGGATTTGTCTGGGTTGAGCTGAGGAAGAAGTGCTGGTGGAGTTTGAAAAGCTATGTTACCACCGTGATAATTCTACATGTGAGAGGTTGGGACCAGGGGGCACAAAGAAGGTCTCTTTTCTCCGTGGTTTTGGTTCCTCTGAGCAAACCAGATTTTCTAAATTGTGGGGGTAGCTGGGTGGGGATAGTGCAATGTGTTACCTTGAATTTTTTTTTTTTAATAGTTTGGGTAAAACTAAGAGAATTAATAGATGAATGGATAAACAATATGTGGTATATCTGTACAATGGAATACTGTTCAGCCTTAAAAAGAAGGAAATTCTGACACATGCTAAACATGCATGAATGCTGAGGATATTATGCAAAGTGAAGCAAGCCATAACAAAAGGACCAATTCCGTTTGATGCCATTCATGTAACAAACCTACAGTAGTCAAATATATAGAGACAGAATGTAGAATGTGGGTTACCGGGACTGGGGGAAGGGGAAATGGAGAGTTATTGTTTAATGGGTACAGAGTTTCAGTTTGGGAAGACGAAAAGTTCTAGAGGTTAATTACACAATGTGAATATTCCTGGCTGCTGAATAGCACACCTAGAAATGGTTAAGATAGTAAATTTTATGTTGTGCAGTTTTTTATCACAGTAAGAAAAGAGATAGGGTATTTCTGACTTTTTTGGATTCTTCTTAAATTTTGGTGTATGTATTTAAAGAACGATTTTTTTTTAATGAGTAGCAGAAATTTCCAGTGAGCTGGGTACCATAGGCCCCCCCTTTTTTCCCCCCTAAAGATCTTGCTATGGAGGAGAGGGTTTCTTTTTGTTCTTATTTTTGTGTTTCCTACTCATAAGCCCGTACAACTTTGGGGGAAGAAAAAAAAACATTTAATGAGCACTTTCTCTGTGCCTGTCCCTTTTACGTATGTTAACTTGTTTAATATAATAACTGTTTAAGTCAACATGTAAGTAAAACTGAAGGTCACGAGAGGCTCAATTATTTACCTAAATCCTACATGTGGTGATACACGTGGAACAACAGCCACAAGAGTACTTGGCATTTATTGAACACTTATTGTGTGCCAGACATTTACTATGTGCAACGGTTTTATTCATTTAAGCACTAGATCTGCCTTAGAATCTAACTGCTTGATCTTCTGACTGCATTCCCCCATTTGTAGGCCATGGGACTGAGGCTCAGAGAGGGTCAATGACATGCCCAGAGTCACACAGCTACTTAATACCAGAGCTAGGATCGGCGGTCGTATCAATGCTGTTTCCAATTCATATTATTTGCTATCTTCTGATTTAGACAAAAGAAATATAAGCCCTATTTAACTGGGAAACACATTTTTAAAAAATTAGAGCCTGCTCTTTTAAAGGGAACACTTAGCAACCTCTACACTGGTGTTATGGGTTGTGTTTCCCTTTGGCATCTCTACCAGAGCCATTTAAATCAAGAATAAAGGGACGATAAGATCACTTTTCTGGATGTAATTTCAACTCTCATGGTGTACTCCATGTAACTTTATGAATAAATAAATACACTGTTCTGAATTTTCTGGGGTGTGGCTGAATCAAAAAATTATTCTTACTTGTATTACACAGTATTTTTTATGGCTACAATGGACGTGTCTGACTGATGGGAAGCCACCGCATCACAAGAAAATAATAAAGCTGAGGCATGAAGTCCTTGTCTAGGATGAGCTGGAAATTTTTCTGGGTTCCACATTCTGTCTTGTGATGAATTCTTTTTGGTTTTGAATAAATGCCATCGACTCTCAGACCAAGGCCGTGCATCAGCTTGAGCTACGTTGCTTGTTCTGTCTTTGCCTTTCCTTGTCTCTTTCTTGCTCCTCTTAGGTTCAGCATGGTAACAATATGCTTTAATTTCATGTTTCTTTCCTGGTATCAGAACTGAGCCTCAAAGCCACACAAACCTCAATTTTTTTTTTTCTTTCAATTTTGTGCTGGAGTCCAGAAGAATTCAGATTTGGAATCAATACATGACATGTCCACAAAAGAATTAAACAGAGTTGGTAACGTGGAGATAAAATGTTTCTTTCCTCCCTTGGGTTTAACTTCGTCTAAAGTAATAATAAAAGGGGGAACTTACCGTGAGTAAGCAATTTGCTCTGCTTCCATCTAACCAGACAGTCAACTGGTTTTACGACACGGATTGTAAGATGAATTAAACCAGTATTATTTATTTGCTTTTCAGCATGAAAAAAAATAGATCTATCTGTGTCTAAGGTTATCATATGCAGCACTGAAGAAAATGCCACCCAGAAATATGATATTTCCTGTACTTTGAAGCCTATCATTGCCCTTCTTTCAGAGAAAGCAAACATATGTGTACACATGTATACAAACAAACACCATGTTTTATTAGCCCCCTTTTGTCTCCTAGCACACTGAAGGGAAATAGAGACAGTAAAACACCACCCACACAATTCAGCAGCCTTCACTGTGGGCTTCTATCAATATTTACTACTGAGGGGCCCCTGGGCTTCTTGCAAGACTATTTTGGCCTGTAGTGAAAAACCTCTGCGTTCTGACTCTGATTTCAACACTGTTCAATTTCCTGACTGTGGAAAAGGATTTCCACTAAATTTCCCCTCCATAAACCTGGAATTGTAATAAATAAATGCTTTCTTCTCACCACCTCTTACCCCTAGGACCTGCTTGTATCTGTGAGGATTCAGTAATATTTGTGAGAGACTTTGTACCTAGGATTATCTCTCGTAAGCGTGAAGTTCAGGTCATTTGGTTTTTCTGCTCTATTTAAGGATTTATTCCCGTGGATCAAACCTGGATTTGACCTCTCAGAAGTTTAAGTTTCTATTCTGCGACATTGTGCTTGAATCGGAAACACTCTTACTTCCGTGTTTTGTCAAATGCCTTTTTCATAATCAGTTTTGATACTGTCCATCCTACTTTCCATTTCGGTTTCTCTCACCTCTACAATCAGGGTAATATCTGAAGTAAGACAAGATTTGCTGTTCTAATTCTTGGTTGAGTGCTGGCTCGTGGGCCTATATTGATGGTGAAGGCCAGGGACTGACAAAAAGGCAAATGACTGATCTCTAAAGTTGTCTGTGGCAGAAGAACAAATTGTTGAAAATAAAAAATAATTCCTTCAAAACATACCATTTGATTGCCTTGATCTTTTTTTCCCGAGTTGGCTTTTTCTTTTGAGTGAGGAAAAGCCACAGTGATGTTTCAGCTCCATGAACTCCAAACAGCAGTAGGAGAAGACATACAGTCAGGATGAGAAGAACCAGATCAAGGCCCTTGTCTGGGTTTGAAGACTCACGTGGGAGCAGGCTAAACTCTAGGGCTACCCAGAGGGTCAAAATCAGCATTCTCATAGTTTGTGACAATATTCTCTCACTGGTCTCCTTGCTTCAATCTTTCCCTTGACCTATGAACAATATAGATGGGATCACAGTCATTCTGCTGCTTAAAATTCTGTAGTGGCTTCCAAAACCTTAGACTAGGACACCAAATTTTTTATTTTTATTTATGTATTAAACTTTTATTTTAGGTTCAGGGCTACATGTACAGGTTTGTTATGTAGGTAAACTCGTGTCGTGGGGGTTGTACAGACTGTTTTGTCACTAGATATTAAGCCTAGTACCTATTAGTTATTTTTCCTAATCCTCTCCTTCCTCCCACCCTCTGCCTTCCTCCCACCCTGTGCCTTCCTCCTACCTTCTGCCTTCCTCCCACCCTCTGCCTTGCAGTAGGCCCTGGTGTGTGTTGTTCCCCTCGATGTGTTTATGTGTTTTCATCATTTAGCTCCCACTTACAAGTGAGAATATATGGTACTTAGTTTTCTGTTCCTGCATTCGTTTACTAACTATAATGGCCTCCAGCTCTATTCAAGTTGCTGCAAAGGACATCATCTCATTCTTTTTTTATGGCTGCCTAGTACTCCATGGTGTGTATGTATTACATTTTCTTTACCCAATATGCCCATTGATGGGCATTCAGGTTGATTCCACGTCTCTGCTACTGTGAATAGTGCTGCAATGAGTATATAGATCAGATCACATGTGGGCTGGTGGAATGAGTGCAAGGTTTTATTAGTAGAAGTAGCTCTCAGCAGATGGGGGAACCTGAAAGGAGATGGTTTTCCCCTAGAGTTGGGCCACTAAGCAATGTGTGTTTTCCCCTCTATGTGTTTATATCATTTAGTTCCCACTAATAAGTGAGAACATGTGGTATTTAGTTTTCTCTTCCTGCATTAGTTTGCTAAGTATAACGGCCTCCAGCTCCATCCATGTTGTTGCAGAGGACATCATCTGCATAGTATTCCATGATGTGTATGTATTACTTTTTTTTTTTTTAACCAAATATGCCATTGATGGGCATTTAGGTTGATTCCATGTCTTTGCTATTGTGAATAGTGCAATAATTCAACTTCATTTGCGGACTCTTCTCAGACTGCTTCCACTGAGTCAGCCAAACTCCATGTAGTTCTGCTGCTTTCTACTAGTGGATGGCCTGCTCTTCCGCTGGCATGCTCTCGATGACCAGCCGCCTGTGTCTTCTTCACCGATGTGTTCCTCTTGATGTCCTCTTGCTTGTGTCCCCTGATGTGTTCCTCTTGCCATACAGCAGCTTCTGTCTCTGCCTTGCTAGGGTCTCGGGTTTTTATAGGTCCAGGATGGGGGCATGGCAGGCCAGGGTGGTATTGAAAAGTGCAGCATTTGGGCAAGAAGGCAGAAGTGCCTGTCCTTACCTAGGTCTGTAGGGGTGGAGCCCTAGGCAGGGACCACGCCCTCCTCTACCCAGCACTTTCCTTCAGGCTTTCCATATCATTTACCACACTCTTCCCTTCCCAGCACTCCCGTATTATTTGCTATTGTGAATAGTTTTGCAATGAACATACGTATGCCTGTGTCTTTATGGTAGAATGATTTATATTCCTTTGGATATATATACCCAATAATAGGATTGTGGGTTGAGTGGTAGTTCTCTTTGTAGCTCTTTGAGGAATAATCACACTACTTTCCAAATGGTTGAACTAATTTATGCTTCCACAAATAGTGGATAAGCATTTCCTTTTCTCCACAACCTCACCAGCATCTGTTAGTTTTTGACTTTTTAGTCATAGCCATTCTGACTGGTGTGAGATGGTACCTCAGTTTGGATTTTTATTTCTCTAAACATCAGTGATATTGAGCTTTTTTTTTCATATGCTTGTTGGCCACAGGTATGTCTTCTTTTGAAAAGTGTTCATGTTCTTCCCACTTTTTA